>NW_017805983.1:3284877-3290413 GCF_001891065.2 Hippocampus comes
TATATATATATATAAACTCTTACATACACTCTTCTAAAGTACGAAGCAGAACCAAAAGACAAGACCATGATCTATTTGGAGGAATGTTCCAAAGGCATGATATTGTGACTTAGTGCTTGTAATCACAAAGATGAGAAGCACACCATTTTACCGTCGCAGTCATGTTGGCACCTTTTTCATGTCATTAATCGGGTGATAGTAAAGTTCCACCTAAATATTAGTGTTGTTAGCAACAGTGGGTTCTTGACTCTTGTCCTTTGTTTTGGTGAGCAATTTGGGCTGTCAATTAGATTGGCTCATAAAACAAACAACCAGTAATGATCGTGAAGAATTTTGTAGTCACTTAATTAAAAGTTTCTTTTTTGGACAGCACGATCCTGTGGCGGGTATGTGTGTGCCATTGTTGTCAAAACAAAGATGTCAGCAAATGGGAATCACGTACCGATAGAACGTTCCCTTGTGAAACTACCCTTTGCGTGAAACAACATATCTTCCTTCGACACTGTTGTCCTTTCATGAGTTTGATGGCATGACTCCCACATTCTACATTCCAGAGCTGCCACGAGGTGTTATAAAGCAACTGCCGTTCATTTGCTCACCTGCGTTCTCAGCATTAAGCCTCACGGCTGTCGAGGTAACACGAGACACCTTTACATTCTGCCTTGTTGAACTTAACGGGATCCGTGCCTTTATCCGTAACTCCGGCAGACCAAGTACTTTTTTTTTTTTCTTGTCGTTCCCTAGATGGCTTTTGCTCTTCGCCCTTTGATCCTCCTTTGCGGAATCAGTGGACTGCTGACCGGAGCTGTAAGTCAGTCTGTTCTGCTGGATGAAATAATCGCATATTTTCCTGCAGTCTGATTTTAAGAATATACTTTTCTTCTTCACAGTGGTCTAAGCCTTCCATTGCAAAGAAAGGTCAGAAATTGTGTCCCGAAACTTAAAAGCAAAACAATTCATTTGTTTTTGTCGCTGTTTAATACCAGATTTGATCCACATGTTTCTAATTTTCTTCCTAAAAACAACAACTGTGTTTGCAGACAATTGTTGTCCTAAAGGCTGGACTCAGTTGGATTGTCGCTGTTTCATCTATCAAGATAGCAGAAGGCAGTTTGCAGATGCAGAGGTAGGGAAAACATTTTCAGGGTTGACTGCTGTCACAAAGCAATGTTCCATCTGTTTCTGGGATGATTGACTAAATATCATGGGTTCATCTAAATAAAGTTTTCACTCCAAATAAAGTTGTTGTTTCTTCTTGTAGAGCATCTGCAACATTCTTGGTGGGAATCTGGCCTCTGTCCACAGTGCTCTGGAATATTCTGTAGTTCTGGAAATCATTCGGGCAGCCTCTGACTCGACCGTCGATGTTTGGCTTGGAATCCACGAGGCAATAGAGGTGAAACACATCCTAATTCTTGAAACAACTGTCAAAAATGATTTTGAGAGAATCATCAACTAGAGATTGACATGTTTGGGGGAAATCCCATGAGATTCCCACGGGATGGGATTCAACATGATGGTTCATCACGGAGTTGGGATGGTATAGGAAAAAAAAGGTCACGGGATCAGGACGATCCAGTCGGGGGGAAATAAAAAACACTGGATCGATGCGCAGCCATTTCCACTTAAAGTGTCACAGCATTGGGACTTGCTGTCTTAATCTTAAACCATACCTGTCAACTTGTACGTTTTCCCCGTATTCTATACGTTTTTTTTATCATTTCAAATCATGTGCGGCGTATTACAACTTTTATACGGGGAAACAAATTTTTTTATTAATTGTGAACCGATCTCACAAAGACCCATTTGGCTCAAATCCAGATCGTCGGTGGACAACGACAATGCCGTCGTCGATCGCTACTATTGTCACGGCAAACCAGCAAAAGTAATCCTCAATCATATATTTTTTTTCATCGCTGCGTACAGTAGGGATGATAAAGCATGGTGTGCGCATGCGCGGTAAACCGTCTGCATTTCCGCTTGTGTTCGCTTGTGTTGCGCGGTGCGGTTTTTGTTGCTTTGTAAGAGGAATCGTAATCATTTATAAGGGCAGCTATTAGCCGAGGTTGACAGGTATGTCTTAGATAGAGTCGAGACGATCTTTTTGGGGCAGCATCAATTGTGCACCACCCTTAGTGCCTTGTGTAATAAGAATAATATTGATAATAAGTCATTCGAGCTGGGCGCTAAATAGATGACATTATGAATCGCGATAGACACGTGATCAATATCAATAGAAAAAATGTTCAATAACATGTTCTCGACAGGAAAAAAAACCCACGAAGAAAACAACGAGCCCGGACTGTCGCGCGTTCGGTGTTGTAGGCAGACACTACAGATTGGGATTTGATTTCTGCCACAATTACAAGTTCATACGAGGACATTTTGAGCACAAAAGTGTGTTTTCAGCACACATCTGCCGATGCGAAGAAACAGCTGCTGAACCAATGACCAAGTGCACACATGCAGGCAGTTTGTGCATGTGGAGTTCGTACGCTGTACAAAAACTACGGCTTGTTTCAATAAATAACCTCAATGCAATTTTTGCAGTCAGATTCTGTTGTGAAAGCTAGCACAATTAAACACCATCAGCATCAGACCGCTAAATTTAAAGTAGACCCACGACGGTTCGTCAACAGTGATGCTTATTTGCTGCAGTCAGATCTAAGGCCAGCTGAGTCTTATCTGGTGCCACCAATTTCTACTCGTTGCAGTCAGTTGCGGTTTGGTGCCGGGCAGTGCAGATGGACCCGGAATGGTCCCGTTCGTTTCTGCTTTGCTTGTACTGTAAAAATCATTTGTGCTGCTACAGTTTCGTAGATATTGTGCAATTTAGTGTCTGGTGATGACGCTCACACTCTGAGTGCCCCCTCCCCCCAAAAAAAAAAAAAAATCCTCAAAAGAGTTTTGAAGGGCACGGGGGATTATAAACATGTTTCTCGACTACATTGCCTCAAACTATTTGCAAGTTGTCAGTGTTTGAAGGAATTGTTTTTGGCTTTTTGTCAAATCTCTCTCTCTTTTTATCAATCTATCTATATACATATCTATCCATCTCTCTCTCTCTCTCTCTCTCTCTCTCTCTCTCTCTCTCTCTCTCTCTCTCTCTCTCTCTCTCTCTCTCTCTCTCTCTCTCTCTCTCTCTCTCTCTCTCTCTCTCTCTCTCTCTCTCTCTCTCTCTCTCTCTCTCTCTCTCTCTCTCTCTCTCTCTCTCTCTCTCTCTCTCTCTCTCTCTCTCTCTCTCTCTCTCTCTCTCTCTCTCTCTCTCTCTCTCTCTCTCTCTCTCTCTCTCTCTCTCTCTCTCTCTATATATATATATATATATAGAGAGAGAGAGAGAGAGATCTATATATAGATATTTATTTATTTATTTATTTATTTGCACAATTTCTCCAAAGCATTTCAGTGGTCGCCAAATACACACAGATTTTTGCTATTCGCAGGCGGCAGTTGTTTTGTCTGTATTTAAAATGGCATTATTGTCATAGATCTAAGTGTGTGGTCCTCCGTGGCTCCCCAATCGTGCTGATGAAAAATTGCGGCCTCCCTCCATCATTTCATTCACCCATCCCTGTATTATATTGTGACAAGCATGCGTTTCCCTTCCGTCATGCAAACGTGTTCTTTCGACTTACAGGATGACGTCTTCTTTTGGACCGATGGCTCAGAGGTTGATTTCACTGCCTTCAACAATGACATGGATCCTGGAGATTGCATTGAGCTTGAATTCGATGGTAATTATGGAATAAAAATGTCGACTTCCAAATTTGATCAGACAGGGCTCCTGCTAAAGAATGAGGGAAATGACACACAAATGACATACAAAGGATTCTCATTCTCCTCGCACTGTTTTGTGTTTCCTTCTAGATGGTCTCTGGGACAATGACAGCTGCACTGACTTGAACAGATTTGTTTGTGCCAGAGAGGCTGACCAATGCAAGCACTGAATTACCCTCCAACTCTTGTAGAAACTACAAGCATACAATACCTTCGCTAGAACTGGGATTACTCTTCTCACAACAAAGTTAATTGGTGTCTGTAATCTTTGGTTTATTGCAATTCATTACAACAGATCAGTATATTCAGCTTGATTGATTCAGTCAAAGAAGTTTGACAAAAAAGTAAAACAAATCGATCATGCAATAAAACATTCTGGTATTCCATTCATTCCACTTTAAAGACACAGAGATCAGTGTTTCCCAACCTTTTTTTTAATCGACACTGGTGCCTTGAGATACAAAAATAATTTATTCCTAGACCACATGCGTAACTCAAAACATTTGAATCTCAAATCATCTTTGCTCACCGAAATGAACTGGAAGGCCATTAATCTGTTTCCCCACAATGCCTTGGCTGCACCGAGAAAATCTGTCCATAAGTTATGAACAGAATCAATGACAAAGGGCAACCCTGGTTGGGTCCAACCCTCACCGGAGACGAATCTGAATTCCTGCTGGCAGCAACCTGGATTTAGGTGCCTGGTACTCAATACCGCATCCCTCACAAGATCCCATGCTGTACATAGTCGAACGCCTTCTCCAAGTCCGCCTCACAGACGCCAGACTCTGCTTCCTCATGGGAAGACATGTCGGTAGAATTGAAGAGGTCTTCCAAGTATTCTCCCTGCCGATTCACCACGTCCCAAGTTGAGGTCAGCAGCACCCAATCCTCACAATTCACAGTGTTGATGGTGCACTGCTCCCTCTTCCTGAGACACAATTATGCCTCTAAAGCCATCAAGAGGTTATTCTCCATGGCTTCGCCGAACTCCCACACCCGAGTTTTGATCTGCACGTCGCTGATGACACCTCGAGAAAAGACTGCAAAGAATTTTCCAGTGTACGTGTTAAACTAAGGCTGTAATTAGCATAACTATTGTTTTATGACCCGTAATGACTGAAATTCTCAAGATAATCACACCAGTTCTGTTACATCTTTGGAAAACAAGAAAAAAATATAAACAAACACGAAGAGTCTGGTTGCCTTAACGCAAACTTTGTGGATTTTCATGACCTGAATGTGAGAATCGACACAGACATAAAGAACAAAATTACTTTTAATCAAGCACATTGGTATTATTTAATGGATATGATGACAGTAATTTGTCCATGACTAAGGCAATTATGCTACTAAATTAAGTATACAGTACAAAGAAAAGCTCTATCTGCTGTGACATGTACGGACCGACCACCTTAAGGCCAGAGCTCCAGTCAGCTGCCCAACAATGGACTCAAAAGCCCCGTTCACACGGCAACGTTTGGTCCGACGCTGTGCCGAAACAGATCCAGTCGAGCGTTCACACGTGCACATTTGCTCCGACGTAGCTCCACTAAAGAGCTTATACCGGACCAAATTTGATCCACCTCAGGGAGGTGGTTTAAAAATTTGCTCCAGAGCAAATGCTCGTTTGCGACGCTACGCCGGAACAAATGTGCACGTGTGAATGCAGCTGGGTTAAATTTGCTCCAGAGCAAATGCTCGCTTGCGGGGGAGTGGCCTCGCTACGCTCGCTACCAGATGCACGGAATCCGACCCC
>NW_017805983.1:3291133-3318462 GCF_001891065.2 Hippocampus comes
CGTCCACTTCCCCCAGGACGTGGGGGAAGTTCTGCCAGAGGTTCGAGTTGAAACTGCTTCTAGGGGTGGTCACACGGCATACATTTGATCCGGCGCTGCACCGATGTATTTTGTTGCGATATATCTTACACCGGAGCAAATTTTGTGAAGCGTTCACACGTACAAAGCCGCTGAGCGTGTTAGCACTGGCACAGCGCCGGTGCAGCCCCACTTGGGTTCACACGGCAGTTTTTGCAGCGGAGCAAAACAATGGAAAACAAAGAGCTGTCGTGTTGGTTCTTTTTAAAACATATACAACTCAAGCAACTACTGTACAGGCGTGTCCTTCTCCTTCTCAGTCTCTGTGCCTTCTGCTCGAGAGGCGTTCAATGACCGCCCCCGAAAACGTAAATCAATGATGACTTCAATGACACTCAGAAAAGCAAACATATAATGCGCCAAACAGAAAGTCAAGAGAGGAAATCACAAAATAAATTCAATGGGGGGTTATGAACACACAACAGAGGAACAAACTACACAAACAACTCCGAGACAGTCCAGTCTCCTACAAAAGGAAAGATGATGTTTGGGGACTATTTCCCCCCCGTTCTAGTTGAGATGGTATAACCCAAGAGGCAAGATGCCGCTTGCTACTGTTATTGCCAGTTGCCATTCTACTGTTATTGCCAGCCACCATGTCTTGTGTCATTATTAGACAAACAGATGACGGAAGTACAACAGAGCACGAAAGCAACGCTTTCTAGTCGCATGTAATCAACTCTTCTCATGCGTAGCGAGGCTACTCCCCCCGCAAATGAGCATTTGCTCCGGAGCAAATTTTTAACCCTGTAGCGTTCACACGTACCATTTTACATCGGTGCTGCCCTGCAAATGAGCATTTGCTCCGGAGCAAATTTTTAACCCTGTAGCGTTCGCACGTACCATTTTACATCGGTACTGCCCTGCAAATGAGCATTTGCTCCTGAGCAAATTTTTAACCCACCTCCCTGAGGTGGGTTATAAATTTGCTCCGGAGTAAGCTGTTTTCAGGGTCTACACCGGTGTAACTTTCCACGTGTGAACGCTCTACGGGGGCAGCACCGGCGTAGCACCGGAGCAAATGTTGCCGTGTGAACACCCCTTCTGACAGAGGACTCTGCCAGACATTCCCAGCTAAACCTCACAACACGTTTGGGTCTGCTCGGACCGGCAATTGCTTCCCCCATTGGAGCCAACGCTCCACCAGGTGGTGATTGGTTGACAGCTCCGCCTGATCAGAACACTGTTCGGGTTCTGATCAGGTGCGCCATTCCTCCTGACCACGCCCATGTCCCTAGAACCAGTTTCTGTAACTGGGGATCGGTCTGCCAAGTTCCCCGCCTCCAGCTGCCACCCAGTTTTCTAATTATTTGGTAAAAAAAAAAAAAGCTCTGGCGCTGATGGGACAAAGAGCTTAAGTGCTTCAGTGATTACACTAATGGAAGAATGGTATGCTACAAGTCCAGTTCTTACTTGGTAGCTTTGTGATTATTAGTGTCAACATATCATCGCTTTAAAATGTTACCATTGGGTGAGTTGCAGAAAAGTCTGAGATAAGGTGCTGTCAATGCAAACTTTGAAAAGACCGTATTTTCCACACCAGAAGGCGCATCTCAAAGCATTCAATTTTCTCCAAAGCCGCTTTGTGTAACTGAGGATTGGATCGCCAAGTTCCCCGCTTTCAGCCGCCACCATGTTCTCTAATTATTTGGTAAACAAAAAAAAGAATATGTTTTACAATTTACATCCTTCAAAGTCGGCACCTTTTTGACACGATAAGAACTTTGCAAATCTGCTAATTTCTCAGTCAGCTTTGTGATGTGGATGATGCCTCATGACCGGGAATGACTTTCAGTTCATAGCTGTGCATTATCAAGAGTTCGTAGCGCCTGAACTTCTTGACTTCTTAATGTGTTTGAGACTGTTTGAGTTTTAAGGTGTTTCCAAAATTTTGACCGGTAATCTAAATTAATTTCTGGAACATTCATTCCTCAGTGAACTGGAGTCTATCCCAGTTGACTTTGACGATGGACCACCCCGGACTGCTCGCCAGTCAATCGCCGTTGTTAAGGTCCATCTTTTCTTTCTTTCTTTCCTCTTTTTTCATTAGCCTATCATTTTGGGAAAAGTAGTAGTTTCAAAGTTTGCATTGATAGCACCTGTCTCAGACTTTTCTGCAACTCACCCAGCGGTACAATAGCAACGACACGTTGACACTAAGAATCAGAAAGTTCCAAAGTAACTGTTGGAGCAGTTTTGTGTTGTGTTGTGTAATGCAATGCGGCAACACCACCGCTAGTGCAATTAATGACACAATCAGTTGGTGCAACCATATCACCAATGAATCCTGCACAGGTGTGTAGGAACACAGGTCGGATACCGTTTTCAATCGCACAAACGCAGGATAGACAGGAGATAAAAGTACTGAATCCCGCAGATGTGCGTATTATTATTATTTTTTTTTTTTACTCGACCTTGCGGCATGACATTTGCACTGAAAAGACTACGATGATGAATAACCCTTGACAGTTAGACGCCACAAACAAATCTCGCCATCAGCATCGAATCCTGTCAAAACAACAATTTCAACCCACGTTGAGTGCACATTGACAATTTGCTTCACCGGCATGTTGTTGAAACTTGCCAAAACAGTAACAACTGGACTTGTAGCATAACATTCTTACATTAGCATCGTCACTGAAGCACTTGTGCGCATTGTCCCGTCAGTGCCACAGCTTTTGTAATGTTGTGAGCTGACAAACGGCAAGCCAAAAGACACATTGGCTACTAATAACTGGGGGGAACACTATTTCGTGCAATGTGTTTTTTCTCAGATTAGACATAGCATTTTTGAATGCCAGAAGCTCCGTGGATCATAGTAGGCGACAACATGAAAAACATTTTCAGATCTTGCTTATCCAAATTTATTGTGTCATTGTCATTGAATGCACCATGGTTCACACTCCGCCATGTCTATGCTGCAACCTCCTCACCTTTTTTAGTCTCCAATATCTCACTCAATCAATCTGTTCAGATCTCAACTGTTGATGATTTACTTCTCTATTTTTACATTTGTTTTTTTTTGTTTGTTTTTTTTAAGTTGTGTTGTCATCCGTGCTGGTTGAAAAAAGTAACAAGCTAAGAATTTAAACAAAATAAAATCCAATATGTGTTTTCGAACGAAGACAGTAAAAGCGAAACGGTGAAATAAGAAGTTCCCTGTAATTGTGGTGTCCTTTTGAAGAAAGAGAAAAAAACAACATGGAATTGACACGTCATTGAAAAAAAAAACGTTCAGAAAATGATGTCACTCACCTTGCATGTCAATGATGATACCTCAAGAAAAGACTGAGAAAAATGTTCCATGGCAACTGTTAAACTAAGGCGTAGCCTGTGATTAGCATGTCTATTGTCTTACTGTGATGACTGGAGCGTTTCGGATAATCACACCAGCACTATGATTATGAGTCATTAACCTAACAGCATAATTTTACTTTCACATCGTTGCCTTGATAGTCTACACAGGCACAAAAAAAAAATCACACACACACACACACACACACACACACACACACACACAAAACACCACAAAAATCTACAATATAAATATTTCAAAAGAAAAGACATGTACTGCTATTAACAACTCATTCGAGCCCGCACGTGTAGGCGCTTTCACTTGTGTATGCGCGCATTGAAACTGAGCAGTCATTGACTGTCTTACACAATGACACAAAAATCTCTTCATTCTGTATGTGTAACTTTACATATTGTTTAAAATAATAATATTAGAAGAAATAAAGGGAAAAAAAAGACAAGGAATTTAAAATGTGTTGAGATGTGTTAACCCATCCGCTAGGCGGGTGTCACTGTACATTTTCGCCTCGGGCATCCCTTCATTATGTGTACAGGTATGTACAGTATGTGGCAAACATGAGGGGACGCAGACAATGACTTGTGCCAAAGGAACAATTTATTCTAAATAATGAGTAACTTCAAACAACAAAAAGGAGTATGGGATGTGAGCGTGCGAATATCTGTGTGTGGAAAGGTCAGAGATGAATCTGTATGGTAGTGTGTGAATGAGACCAAAAAAAGTGTTACCTGAGAGAGAGAGAGCGAGAGAGAGTGACATTTAGGAGTCCACATTTATAACGGGTAAGGTAAGTGGTTCCAATTAAGATGATTTTCTCCTTCCATATATATATTGCTCTAAGACTGCAAGGGAAGCTCAGCTTCCCCTTAAATGTCAAAAAGTAAGTGATCAAATATATGTGTGTACATACAATTGTGTGTACATGTCATTGACTAAATATGCGCTACAACGCGCTCAATTTTTGTTTTGAATCAGGTTCTTATTACTGGTTACAACGCGACTCTCTTCTCATTCATTCCCCCGGCTTCACTGTGCTTTAAACTGTGTGGACGCTGAGCGTCTGCAGCGCGTACACTAGGCGTCGAGAGAGTTCAGAATAGGTTGTCCCAATGCATTGAAACGAGATGAGTCATTGGATAAATGCTGGTTTTGTCCCGCCCATCGGCCGCTCAGCGTCTCTGGAAGTCTCTGTACAGTGGGCGTGTATCGGCCCCGCCCGGACGCTGAGCTTTGCTGCATGGTGATTGGATGATCTGTCTGAGGCTGAATCTCTTTTTGATTGACAGCGAAATGAGCCAATCATCGATCTTTTGGTGTAGGCATCCATGGGAGCATTTCTCAATTCTCAATTTGTTCCGAGTTGAACTGGAGACTTCTAATAATTTTGGCGACACTTTTATTATATAATCTTTTATTTCTGGTGGGTTTTATTGTAGTTGCTTGTGTTCGCAGACTGACTTATATCACCACAGGGTCACAGATCATTTTCTTGAAAAGGAACGGAGAGCAGAATTCACGTATAAATAAACGGACACATTTTATGATGTAGGCAACGCTAGAGCCCAACCGTTTATATATATATATATATTTATTTATTTATTTATTTATTTTTTTTAACACTCTGTCTCTCGCTGTCTCTCTCTCGTCTCATGACACCCGCCCAACAGATGGGTTAACCTATCCCACCTCAACACATTTTAAATTCCCTGTCTTTTTTCCTTTATTTCTTCCAATATAATTATTTCGAACAATATATGAAATTGCAAACTACTACTGGAAAAGTCCAACTGGCTGGGGAAAAAAGTTGTGCAAATCTAACAATTATTAAAAATGAAAAAAAAAGAACAAACCCAAAGTTCACACGTTGTATCGATTTGAAATATAGTAAAATAAATCCAATTCAATTGTAAAAGGCCTCTCCAAGTAAAAATAATACAAATCCAACAACTATGTAAAACGTGTTACAGATAAATTAAATAAAATGTTCTGCTCAAGAGTTTAAAATGTCTCTATCCCAACATAGCAATTCAATAGTTGTTGTCATCAAGACGGTTCTATCGAAAGTTGTATTGTATTGTATTTCTTTTAGCGTAGCTGCATTGAGTGGATGCATAACGCAACCGCAGCCACGATTGTAGCTTCATTTCTTATAATGCAGTGCGCCCTATAGATGAAAACTCTTTTCAAATAGGCCTTATACTCCGAAGCGCCTTATATATATAAAATACGGTATTATTTTTTGCGTTGTCAGAGTTGAAGTTAGTGAAATCAACTGCTGAGCCGTCAGTCCAGAAGAAGGTGCTTTCCTGGAAGGCAAAGGAACACGTTTCAATGAGTCACGCCAAAATTGAAATGCACGCGTGTATGTTTGTCACAATATAACAGGCCGTGCTGAGCGTGCGGGATGATTGTCAAAGTTTGACATCTTGATTAGGAGCATATTCCAAATCTCCTGACACCAGCTGAGGCTGAAGAACAGCAACGAGCTCCTGTGGCATCTTGACAGGATTGTTGTCGCTATCGACTTCCACGCTGCTGCAACAAGTCTCGAAACACACGAGGGCTGGTCCACAGTGAAGCTTCTCGAGTGCTGACAGATGCTGTAACAGCCCTCAGGATAGCTGGTTTCCATGACAACGTCCATTCAAAGTCAGCTCAGGACTTTTGGGTGCCATAAAACCATGCTTTTCCCCTTTAAATCCCAAACTCAGAGGCTCTCCCAACCAGCTGCGATCAACCGGGTTAGTATCTCAACCTGAGGCAGCCGGAGACCATGAACGGTCCTCTTAATGAAACTTTTTATTCAGCAGGTTTTGTATTCTTTGCAAATCTGTGGGTATTGATATTTTGTCTCCTTATAGCTGCTAACCCACCCCGCAAAAAAAAATCTCTGAAACCTTTTACAGAGCATGTGAGATGTTATATTTCATGAAAAATATTGTAAAGGCCACCAGAAAACCCTAAGTTTAATTTCAAGGTCAAAAGGTCAAGTGACTAAAATATGCACCAATCTTCTAAACGCTTGCAGATTTGCAATCTTTATTGAATTCCCTTTCCACCATTAGCTAATTTGTGAAAATTGACCCAGAAGTTCCTGAGATAAAAGGGTTCAAAGGAAGGCAGCCAAGTCCCTTTTGGTCAAACTAATTAAAATTCTGTGTGGCGTAGCTCTCTCAACCTTACTCCAATTGACAAAACAGATTTTGTGTTGTACCATCACGATCGACAAGTACATTACACTTCATTAAAATCAATATCCACTTGGTAATTTTTTTTTCCAGCATCCATAAAATAGTTCAACTGAGAATATACCGTCCTCTGGTAGTTACTGTTCATACAATATTGCGAGTTTTAAGGATAAAAGGACCAGTAGAAGTTCACCAGAACTTTCCGACGGGTGCCATGATCTCGTGGTCTGATGCTCGCCTAACCTCACAGAAATGTCTTCAGTTCAACTGGGCCCACAAATTGCGAAAGTAGAAAGTCTTCCTTTAATCGATTTATTTCTCCCGACTCCTGAAGGAGCTAGATTGTTGACATTTCTGAGGGCCAGGAATGGGATTTGGGTTTCAAATTTAGGAACAAAATATTGTGTGTGGTGTTGGAAATGCCAAAATGAAGGAAAGGACATTGGGTGAGGGAGTGTCTGGACGTAATTCGAGAAACAGGCCAAAGCACTATACTGAGGGTGAGTGAGTGTTTCAAACTTCAGCTATCTGTTCACATTTGTTCAGGTAGATATTGAGTGCTATCGAGGGTATACTAATTAAAAAAAAAAAAACTGCCTAAATAAAAGTGATATACCAGAGAGTGAGTGAATGTCTCAAGATTTATAGCCCCTTGCGAAACAGCCTTTGTAGGACGTGTCAAATTTCAAGAGGAGAATGAAAAATAGAGCATGAATAACTCTTATAAAAAAAAAAAAATGGAAGAAAAACAATCAGAATAAATAACAAATAACTAAAATATTAAAACAAATACCCACAATGTGTGTGTGTGTGTGTGTGTGTGTGTGTGTGTGTGTGTGTGTGTGTGTGTGTATATATATATATACATATATATATATATTAGAAAATGCTGAAAATTGTGCATGAGAAATGTTATAATGAGGAGGTAAAATTTACTCCAATGATATCAGTCCAAGTGTGAGTAGGAGCGTAACAAGTGTTTAACCCCCGTGCAATGCAGGTACACTTCATGTACACCTGACATGCGTTGTGTTGTAAAAACGAATGCATGCCACAGGTTTAAAACCCATGCATGGCATGCATTTGTTTTTGCAACACAACGCATGTCAGGTGTACATAAGTGTACCTGCATTGCACAGGGGTTTTAAAAAAGAAAATTAAAGTGCTGGGAAATGTTTGGCCTTTATTGCGCAGATTTTTGCGTGTTGAGAATTGCTAATGGACAGAATCGAGGTGTGACGGGGTGTATGTGACTGATTATGTTGAAGACGCAAAAACCTTGTGGCTTTTAAGATAACAGCGAGGAGAAGTGTTTGCAAATGGGTGCTACGAAGATGACTGACATGAGCGTGACTGGATCACTGGATGGACCACTGCTGTGAAAGACTGGAAAAGACCAGAACCCAAACAATGGTGCCATTAATAACCGTCAGTCACACAGTGGTGCCCTGAATTGTCACTCAATTAGCTTTGATTCAAACTTCGCAAGTGTTCGACCCAGCACATGCATTTTTACCTGAAATAACGAGTGACTTATGCCGCACTATAAGGGGCCCCCTGAAAGAGCTTGTCTTGGCTCTGTTCAAAATTTAGAAGGCAGCATGACATCATTTGGAACTGAAGCGATTTTACAATTGTTGTCAATTTATTTTCAGAATTGAAAAGGGTTTCACCTCTATTGCCTCGTGGAGTCCAATCCAAATGTCTGAACTGGAAGCAGAAGTGCCTGCCGCATTCAACTAGACAATCATGGCATTTTCCAGAGCACTGTGGACCGAGGCCAGATTCCCACCAAGAATGTTGCAGACGCTCTACAAAGTAGAAACAAAAATCGACAGTTCGCTGCTTTGCGAAAGTAGCTCACAGGTTTAGCGCCACAGTGAAATTTCTGTGTGCAAGTCTTTCATGCCTCCGCATCTGCAAATTCCCTTTCCTCATCTTGGAAGATGAAACAGCGACAGTCTACCTGAGTCCAACCTTTAGGACAGCAGGTGCCTGCAACACAAATGGGGTTGGGATGAAAACGGGATCATTTGATTCAACCTGGATGAAATGACAAAAGAAGAAACAAGTGAGAAATTGTTTTATTGACCTCTCTCTTGGCTGATTGGTTTAGACCAGTGTTTTTCAAACTTTTTTGAGCCAAGGCACACTTCTTTCAATGGAAAAATCTCGCGGCACACCACTAGCTGAAAATGTGAAAAAAAAAAAACGCTTATTTCAATAATTAATGTGTTATATTGTTACTATAACCGTTTTTAGCATCGAAGAATGACATTATAACAGCTTGAATTGGAATCAAATGAACACAAAGAAAAAAGTATTTTCTCATCTTTCATATTTATTGTTTCACCGTCGTCCTGCATTCATGCGTCACAAATTCGCTTGTCTCTCGTCGAAACACAAGGCAATTGGCTAGCTGTTGCTGCTTCCTAGCGGTATGGGAGGGTACTACACGATTACTTTCTGGGCGATACACTGCACAGGCATACAAATTGGATATTTTCCCGCGGCACACCTGACAACGTCTTGCGGCACACTGGTATGCCGCGGCACAGGGGTTGAAAAACACTGGTTTAGACCACTGTGAAGAAGAGAATATTGTTGAAATCAAATTGCAGAAAATGAGCACAAATGAAGACGGCATTACAAAAAAAAAAAACATTTTTAAATTGAGCACAATAGAAACAGTGTGTTTGAGTTTGCAGCTGAGGTTGACTAACAGCTCCGATCATGAGTCCACCGATCCCACAAAGGAAGAACGATGAGCAAATTGTGAGTACCATCTGGGCAATGACAGAAAAGGGATTTCAATATCAGAGTTAAACATGTGTTCAAAAAAAAAAAAAACTTGCAAAAGGTACGCATGGAGTTGATTTGGAGAAGCAAGATGTCAAAGTGTGCAGTGTTACCTCTGCAATGGGAACACTTGATCCTGAGAATCAAAGAAGCGTTCTTTTTAGATCAGTTTGCAGCGTCTCTTGAGGAGTCAAATGCGGTATCCACGCAGAGAGGTGCAAGTAATTTGACAACTATGCAGATGAGGCGAAACATGGTGCCAAATCTTTTGACTTCAGAGCATCTTTTTGCCAACAAACGTCAGCACACACTCAACAATGCCATTAGGTCCAATTAGAGTACAAAAGCAAGTCATTTTTCAGCGTTGACAGTTGTGAACTACTGAATGATTACCTCCAAAATCAATTCTTGAGACTTTAAAATGATTGGATGATCAATTTTGAATAAATGCTTCATGAAAAATAAAAATTTACCCAAGAAGTTCACAGGCACACGAACACAGACACAACAACCGCAGGCATCGTCTGACTCAATTCAATTAATTCAGTAGACAAGTCGACAGTATTTTCAATCCAACTCAGTGGTTTGATTGCTGCAGAAGTGGCACCTTCTCACAAAGACTCGGCAGATTAATACGGAAATAAATTTGAGACTGACATCACCGAAATATTGAACGTGATAAAAGGCACTTAGGTGACAGTCTGAGTCAAGTGCATTTTAGTTTGACGAATTGGAGTCAAATAAAGTGCAGTCATTGAATGATTTAAACTTTTTGTTTTTTTCTCGCATAGACAACATCAACACCAAAAAACCCCAACAACAATATAAAAACCAAAAACCCAATTTATTTTCAGAAAGTGTGAACGGTGAGAAGAGAAAACTCATACAGGGCTTGGAGAAAAGATCACACCTCAATATATAGCGTCATATTCAGTGTACATATTTAGATAGAGATAGAGAGAGAGAGAGAGAGAGAGAGAGAGAGAGAGAGAGAGAGAGAGAGAGAGAGAGAGAGGACACACAGTCGAGTAATTCCAGGCATACAGTTATGACACACTGAGGAAGTCAGTTTTTGAGTTTCAAGATAAGATCCTCCGTATTTCACCTTATATACTTTTGTGACATTTTTTGCTTTGGGGTCTGCCGTGAGAGCTTTTAAATGTCACATGAATAAAAATGCGGGTTGCGAAACGGCATTCTTTCAGTTTTTGAACTGCAATGAATTGAATGCGACATCCCTCACACAAAAAAAAAAAAAGAAAGAAAAAAAACGCTCTATTGTGTGACAGACATTTGTTTATCCTGCTTTGTCAAACGTATTTGACTGACAGCAATAAATGAATAAGTCGGTGGTTCGAAAAAGTACAGACCGTCTAGCAAATCAAAGAATACGATGAGAGCACAGATATTAAAGAACACAGACACGATCGATTTTATGAAGGTCGGCCGGCTCATCAGTGGCTGCATTGGTCAGCACGTCTGGCACAAACAAACGTGTTCCTGTCGCCGCAGTTGTCGTTGTCCCAGAGATCGTCTAGAATAAAACCCAAGACAGTAATATTACTTTCGATCAAACATGCAAGTAGCCATGATCCCTCTTAAAGTAACGATACAGGATATTTACCGCTGCGTTCAATCTCAAAGCAATCTCCAGGGTTGTTGTTATTGTTAAAGGCGTTGAAATTGAATTCTGAGCCATCGGTCCAGAAGAAGGCATCCTGGAAGACAAAGGGACAAATTTGTCACCACCCAAAGGAAATGTATGCTTGTCATAACGTGAGACATGTTGATCATGGCAGTGCATGCATTTTTAGGGTCACAGAAACTCAACATCTTCTCTCACCAGAATCAGAATCATCTTTATTGGCCAAGTATGTAGAAAACACATTGTCTCCGGTAGTCCAGGCTACACTAGTACCATCATAAACAAGGACATGACAAATAAGTATGGAAAGACGTTCCGTAACGTAAGGGTACCGTCATGCGGTGGTACCACCCAATGACAGCTGTGAGACAATGTGCAAAGTATCAAGCAGAGCTAAAGTGTGTAATGCTGAAAAACTAGTAGCTCATACACTTGTGACATCAACATGCATGACGAGGGCTCGCGGGGAATTCCCACACCCCAATCCTTGGAATGTTTGTGGGTAATGCTGGAACCAAACAGAGTTCCGATACACTAAACTTGTCTTTCATAGTTACACACCACAGAAGTATAAAAACAATGTCTAGAACAAAAGTGCTGAGTCATCGAAACAGTAATAGTGCCAGCATCACCTCAGCGATTCCCAGCCTCAACACCAATCAGTTCAAAAATATGACATCAAGCCTTATTATTATTATTTTTTATATATTCTTCAATAGTATGTTGTAAACATTAATATCATTGCAGAAAATGTCGCTTTATGCTTGTGGCAATAGTTAGTGACACGTCATTCTTCCTGGCTGTCATTTTTTTGTCAGTTGTTTGAAGAATTAGGACGTGTCGCACCTCGATTGTCTTGTGAAGTCCGAGCCACACATCGACAGTTGGGTCCGAGGCTTCCCGAATCACTTCGAGAACTGCGGCATATTCCAAAGCGCTGTGGAAGGAGGCTAAATTCCCACCAAGAATGTTGCAGACGGTCTACATGAGGAAACATAACAAGCCAATTAAAAAAAAAAAAAAAAAACATTGAGAAAACATTCAATGAAGCTCATGGAAAGCTAAAGTTCACGAGCTCAACTGTTCTTTCTGTACTTGTTTCTCATCAACGGACAAACTTTCGGTTGTTTAAAAAAAAAAAAAACGACCATTGCTTGTTTTCTTGTAGCAAACACGAGTCACGTCAACAAGTGGGAATGAATCTGCACTCTGCAACGTGCTAATGTGAGTGGGGTAGCTATGTTTTATTTTTTTTTGAATGGAGAAGAGGATTTGGGGGAGTCATTTTATAATTGTGTTTGTTATTTTATGATTTGTTTACAGCACTTTGTTATAAATGTGGTTGCTGTCAAAGCGCTAAATAAATAAAGTCGAGGTCAGAAAAGACTCAAGGCTGGTTGTCATCCTGTCCAGATCATGAATGTAGAAAATTTGATTCAGATCTAATCGTGATATTTCGAGAGTCAACAGACAACCAGTTGGATCACAACTTAAATCAGAAAACTGGTTTAAGTGCGAGAAATGGGCCAGTGACAGGTTTGATGGGGACGCCTGAGCGGGACAAAATAGGATTGGCTGCCTGCAGAATTGAGAAGGAGGTGAGCCTCTTTGAAGTTAATCGCCTCCCAATTAACTTTTTTTTTTTTTGTCCTTCTCAGCAAGCAGTTGCGGTACACATGGAGGAGGACGAGAGAGGGAGCAAGACAAAAGAGACACTGCAAACACCGATGCCTTTTTTTTTTTTTTTTTTTTTGTCTGCTAATATGCATTGTCCTAAAAAATGACGCCAGCTGGTACTACTTAGCCCGAAGGACAACATGAATAGTCCACGGGTCTCTTGTCAAAATAGCTCACCAGTGATGGAACACTATGACTTATAAGAAGAATTAAAACAGAAGAATGTTAACATTAATCTAATTAATGAAACTTAGCATTGAATGCCTTTCTCCTATCCCAAATATTCTATATTTTTCTTTAGAAATAAAATATATTGTGTTCAATGGGGGGGGGGGTGCTGTTTTTATTTACCCAAAGGTCATTTTAGAGCTGTACTTTTGATACGGTGATACTTTTGCTCACGGTTGTCATACCGTCAGGATCTAATATTGGCACATGCCTACTTATCGCAAAAGCACAACGACTGTGTGAACATTGTCCATACCTCTGCATCGGCAAACTCCAAGCGGTGGTCTTGAAAGACGAAACAGCGACCGCCCAGCCGAGTCCAGCCTTTAGGACAAGAATTGTCTGCGACACAATTTATTGTTGGAAGAAGAAAACGAGATATATCGCTTAAATATGAGATCAAATGCTGACGGAACAAATAATCTATTCATCAATTGATTTAATTTGGTAGCCTTGCAAAATGTCTTACGCCATTTCTCGTGATTGTTTCTCCTTGACCACTGTGAAGAACAAAAGCATGCAATTTGACACCAATTTCATTTCATTTCTTAGGATCTCCGTTAGATTTGGCAGTCCACTTCCACTGTTATCTTTACAATGCAATACATTATTAGTACAAAAAAAAAAAAAAAACGACAACCACCATACAACAATCACAACACGTAAGTACAGTACGGGAGCGAGCTCTCATTCACTGAATTTCCCAAGTGTATTGACATCAGCAGAAAGCCAGGCTTGATATAAAATATTTTTTCGGTAATGTCTTCAATCGATGTTTGTTGTCTTCTTGTATGATATGTGTCGGCAGTGCATTCCACATTTTTACTCTAAACGTGATATTACTTTTAAGACTCGTCCGCATGCCATTGGGCCTCTGATGTCAATCGATATGACATCACTTGATGTTGAAGATTGCCATATTGATGTTCAAGTGACATCAGAGGCCCACTGGGATGTATATTGATAACTTAGCTTTCTTTAGGATTAATGGTCATTCATTAGTTGACATCGATGAAAGCAAGTGACAAAAGAAGACAGCAATAAAACATACAAAACAGTCAAGATGCGTTTGAAACCGGCAGCGAGGATTTGACTTACAACTCCAGTCAACAGTCCACTGACTCCGCAAACGAGGAGCAACAAGCGAAGTGCGAATGCCATCTGCGTAATGACAGAAAAATATTTTAAATCTCAGAGTCAGACTAATATTCCAATGAAAACCTTGAAAAAAAAGTAATCTTTACAAAGGATGTCAATATGTGTCATGTTACCTCTACAGTCACTATGCCGGATGCTGAGGATGATAGCGACCCAGCGAAGAGCAACCCCTTTTTATATGTCAGCACTGGAATGTTGATTGTTGCAATCGTGCCATCGGAATATTTTTTGAATTAGTTGACCATGAAGATGATGATATGTTTCATAGAAAAGGTGGTGCCATAAGATAATGTCCTCTTGGTGTTTTAATTCGGGTCCCACACCCTTGAGGCCTTTGTGTTGACCTACTCTGAACACACCCAACCATTTAAAAGATTCAGTGGCTTTGAAAGCTACACCATCATGGCTTTCAAAGCTTTCGCTGTGTACCCCAACACAATCAGAAGCACAGACCTACTTTTAAAACTTAAATGTACAACTAATAATTTACTTCCAACAGTCTTTTTGTCTTTGTTTCATATCGTTTCTTGACTGAATAGCTTCAGATCCAAACGTTTGTGGGCTATATTGTTTGTTTTTTAGTCTGATCAGATTTCTATGGCGTTCCATTTGTGCCCCCAAAAAATTTCGTCATGCGCACTGTCTATGTCTAGTGTGCATGTGACATGACATTTGGCTTTGTCTATTGACCGTTGAACGTGTCATCATGATGTGTCATTTGACAAAGTGTTGCAATCATGGGTTGCTTGATGGTGTCATGGTTGTTTCTGTGTAGTTTGGAAATGTCAATTAAAATGTGTGGTTTCACAGCAATTCATCATTTGACAATGTTATTATTATTACAACAAAGCCCTGTAATTAGTACATGTTGAGTTCCAGTTTGTTTTTGGTTGTTTTTTTTTTCCCCCCTAACCTTAAGGGACATTTGGATGGGCTGAACATTGGCACTTAAAATATATAAAATAGGTCTACAGCAGTGGTTCTTAACCTGGCTTCGATCGAACCCCAGGGGTTCGGTGAATCAATCCTAGGGGTTCGACAGAGCCCCTGCCATGGAGGATGCGACACCCCCGACTCAACGTGTCAATTAGTTATGATACGCCCACTTGGCCATCACTGGCTGGTTCATTTTGTGCGCGTATACTTTATACTAATACTAATTCTGTTTACTTTTTTTCTCTTTTTAATAAATACGTTTTTTAATGTCTTGAATTTGTAAAAAAAAATCATTTTAATTTTTCAGTAATGAAGAGTTCGGTGAATGTGCATATGACTGGTTGGGTTCGGTACTGAGAACAAGGTTAAGAACCACTGGTCTACAGTATATAAGCAGCTCGGATAATGGATCGATGGATGCAATAATGTCAGTAATAAAATTCACCTCCCTAAAATAATCTTTAGTGATTTAAGGGATTTATTTGTGATGAGTTAAACGAGAGATTGGCCCGCCAAATTCTGGTGCGTAGCTTGGAGGGTTTTTTTTTCGATGTCAGGATGTCTAAGTCATAGCAATGTTGTTTCCTCCTGGCTTGGTTTAGTGTTTGAGAGAGTGACCAAAATTCATATGCACATTCGTGCTCCTGTCTACTTGAACCTGTAAAAATATAAAAGCAGTTTGCACAGTATTTTACATTTATTCACACCAAATGTGAGATGCAGGGGCGTCCCTTTGCAAGTGGGCTAAGTACGTCAATTTTGGAGATATTAGCCACGCGATCTGCCAACATTGGAGCCCAGTGAGCTGACTATCGTTAATGTTTCATTTTGTTGTTGCGATGCACCAGAGGGATCTGTGAGATGAACTGCCATGATGCGGCAGCCATTTTGTATTCCCATACCAGCAGACAGCAAATTATATGGTGTTATTTCTCACGTGTCAGAAATATTGTCTTTTTACCATTTATTACAATTACAAGACGAGAGTGGAATGGGTTTACGGAACAGATCATTTAGAGAGTTTGAAGGGCAACACATAGAAATTTGTCACACGTTTACCGTTATTCAAAAAGTGTACAGTATTTCATTGGGCCACCACCATTTGCTCGGTCAACAAGGACTGCCTTTACGAAGAATGTCCAAGATTTTACATCATTATGGGACTTTTAGCGTGGGTGTTTCGGCATGGCACCCATTCACACAATCATAATCATGGCAGCATTAAAAAGAAATGCCAAATTAGATTTGTCTTTTTTTTTTTAAACAGGTGTATTTACCGTTATTGGATCAATAACAATGCCGTTAGATGAAAATGACCCAAAACATAAATGTTGTCTTAAGCCATGCCTGCAGCCTTGTTCTTGTGCGAGCGCACACTTTGAAGACAAAGTTGACCAGACCACAAACATCTTTTTTTATGTTTTAATCAAAAACATCTTTGTTTAAAAACACAAGACAAAGAAAAAAAAAAAACAAAAGAATACAAAGAGCAGACATGCCACAAAGCAAATTAAGGAAAAACATTTACGACATAAATTAAAGTAAGCTTAATTCATATTGGGTGTGTGTCAGAGAGTGAAAAAAAAAAAGGTATCTATTCAGCCTCGCACAGTCACACCTTGTTCTTCAATTATTGTCCTTTGTTAGCAGAAGATCAGGTCATGAGTAAGTCAAAGGATCCGGTATCCTGACATGTTGTCACACGGGTGTGGAGCATCTGTTCTGGAAAAGCTGCTCTACCACCGAAGAGTCGGCCAGCGTGGAGATGTCGCCCAGGTCCCGCTCGCCACCGGCGATCTTGCGCAGCACGCGGCGCATGATCTTGCCTGGAAGAGACGACACTTTAGGGTAAGGATTACGATACATAAATCAGGCATGGGCCAGTTAACCGGTTTTCAAGATATACCGCCATCTCAAAACCGGCAACGGAAAAAGTCCAATCTTTTGGGAAATGTTCCATTCGTGCCGCTTGATTGAGGAAGGATTGGGTCATATTCATATACTTTGATCAATAATGGTAAAGGCATACGCGACTGAATTTCATTCTGAAAATCAATTCACTTTACAGTTGAGTATTTGACTTATTGGCAGTGGTTATCATTGAAAAGGTGACTGATTCTTAGAAAAAAAAATGTCACCAGTAAAACTTTTAATGCCAAAATCTTATCACATTACTGCCAGTGGCCACCTTCTTGAAAGCATGCTAAAGAAGCTGCCGATAATACACCAAAGGTATTTGTATTGCAAACTTCCAAACAAAGGTAGAAGAAATGGGGGTGGGGGGGGGATTCATAAATTCATAGATTCATAAAAACACCTACAATCACTGAAAAAGTGTGTGTTTGGAAAGGCAAAGTGTTCTCCGCTCCTATTAATTTCCAAGAGTAGCGTTCGTCATAAAGCGATCAGCAGCTCATGCTTGCACGGTTTCCATGTGTACTGCCTGAGGTACTGGGCTCCAGCGCTCCTTTACTGGTGCACTCTGAATAACTGAACGGCACATTTAAATAAAGCACTGAGTTTCCGAACAATCGGAATGAAACAGGTGTGTGTTCAAAGCGTATATTCGAAAAAACCCATGATTAGGGAACAAGGATTTTGGGTGCAAGTTCGAGCTCCACTGTTCTTGGTCTTGGTTTTTGTAGAATAAATCTCCCCCCCAAAATATGACTATGGCTATGTTCACACCAACTGAATTGCATTTTTTTTTCGCCCATTTGCAACATGTATCAGATTTTTTTTTTTATGCAGTGTGAATAGTACAGTTCAGATTTTTTCAAATCCGACCTGAGCCTCTTTCGTCTGTTGGTATAAATTGGATATGTATGTGATGTGTCTGCAGTATGAACGTTCATCTGTAACCCATCCAACCTATACGTCATCAAAAGCCAAATATTGCCTCCGTGCGAGCGAAGGGAGCCAATGCTCAGGAGACTACTGACAATCGTCCATGAATCTGCAAAGTTGTTTAGCATAACCAAGATGACTTTATAGAACTGACTTGAATTTAATACCACTTGTGATGTCTCTTTTTTTGGGGAAGAATATTTACTAATTCTATCTACCAAACTGCCACTTGTGAAGTGAGTAACTCCCCTGTCACCACAGAGCATAACTACAGCTACAATTTCTGGATTTTTGCACCCCAATTCGTACCTGATCTGGTCTTGGGGAGCGCTGGAGCGTCTTGAATGAAGTCGGGTGTGGCAATGGCACCGATCTTTTCACGCACTGTTGACCAAGAAACAATTGGGGGTGGGGAGAAAATCACAATTGACCAAACTCACACTTACCAAGGAGCAGCCCCCCCCAACCCAAAAATATACCGTAACTATTATTGTAATATTACCAATTTGCTTTTTTTCCTGGAGATTTTTATTTGAATTTATTCTATAAAATTAAACACAATAATACATAAACATTTTTCTTAAACAAATTAAATGATGATTTCTATCCAGTGTTATTGTACAACAGTTTTCAGGGAACGTTTTTAAATATTTTTTTTCTTTTAATCAAAATGTTTTTGCAGTAAAAAAATCTTTCAGCACTGAGCAGTATTTTATTTAATATCATGATGCACATCATACTCATATACTGACCAAATATGTAAATCTAGAAAAATAAAGATAAAACAGAACATGTGTTTTTACACCCATCTTTTATGAATTGAACTCAAATAAAATCCTGAAATAAAAGTCCACATTTCACAATGGCCTTTTATTGGCCCATCATTATTGAGTTCAATTCAAGAAAAATGAGAACAAATACACAAGTGTTGGCTTTATGAAAAAAAGATTGAGCCAAGTCATGAAAACACCAAAGAAAGAGAATCCGGAGCATTTTACTGAAGCCACCTTGATTTTTGAGCTGGACCTCCAACATGTGATTGAAGGCGACACCGTCACGTAATGTCACAAAGCAGTAGAGACTTTCTCCTTTGACGGGGTGATGCCGACCCACCACGGCGGCCTCGGCGACGGCCTCGTGCTCCACCAATGCTGACTCCACCTCTGCCGTGCTCAGCAAATGACCTGCAAAGACGCATTAAACTACTGTCAGGAGAGGGTTGACCGACATGGCCTTGGAATAAAAATACCCATGAGAAAAAAGGGGGTTTGAATTAAATGAAAACAGAAAAAGTTTTGCCCGTCCTCACTCCCTCAAATTTATTCTTGAATGTTTCAAATGTGATTCAACCTTTGTTTCTCTTGGAAAGGCAGTTGAAAACAGATTCGGATTTGCTCTGCTGACATCTGGCAGCAATCAGCAAATGTTACATAATATTATATATTACCACCTAACAATTTTTTTTGTCTTGGAAAAAAAATACACCCATAAGCTTAAAATAAAAAAATAAACTTCCTTCCCCAATTTTTCAATGTGGATGTGGCCTGAGACACAGAGAGATTGCTCTCACCTGAGACGTTAAGCATGTCGTCTATCCTCCCGGTGATCCAATAGTATCCGTCCTTGTCTCTACGGCAGCCTGCACATGGAAAAAAAACAAAAAGCATACAAAACATCCACATCATCAGCATAGCGATGGATTTTAAAACTGCCTTATTGCTGCCTTCCCTCACCATCTCCAGTCACGTAGTATCCTGGGAACTTCTTGAAATAGGTGTTTTCAAACCTGCCGTGATTGCCGAACACCGTCCTCATCACGCCGGGCCATGGTTGCTTGAACACCTGTTTGGAGTGACAAGTCAGACATGACGCCCTTCCTTCTGCTGCCAAGCCTAGCAGAAATGCAAATGGCGGCGCTTCCTACCAGGTAACCTTCACTCGGGCCCTCCAACTCCTCACCCGACTCGTTCAAGATCGCTGGCACGACTCCGAAGAATGGAAATGTCTGAAAGAGACAAGTTTCTTGGTATCCACCACCAGGATGTGTGAAAAAGTTTCAAGGACCCAAGTCCAACATTGATCAGGAAGGAAGTCAGCTATCTTGGTATGAAGCAGCCATTTTAGCCATTTCCCGGGTTGGAACTTTAGTTATTTGCATCTAGGAATTTCACACAGATGGGTCCAAATCAGAAGCAGGTATGAAGGATGCTCAGTTGAGAAGATTTTTTTTTTGTGAGGGGGGGGGGGGGTTGGAGATGAGACCCATTGCAAATGTACGAACCGTAAGCTATTTTGGCTGCTGTTACAGGATAGCGCTATTATTTGAAATTCGATGCTGTGCCGTGCTGTAAATTACGCACGATGGGATTACCTACTTGATCCATGTATCCCCACTCGCACTGAGAGCACACATTATAGTGTGTTGGTGTCTTACATTGTCATTGCTAAGGTGGTTCTGTTGAGTTGCCGGCCACTACGCACATTATATCGGCAGCATTGTTAGTTGCAAATCATGAAAGATGCATCGTTCCTAAGGGAACTATGCTTGAAATTGCTTTAGCTCTAAGTATTACTCAAATGATGGCTAGCCAAGTTTCCTTCACTCTTGACCTTTAAGTGCTAAAGTGCAGCATATTTTCCAGTAGTGTGAAAGTGGACTTCCTCACTTTATAATTGACTTACAGCAGAGCCTGGCTTCATGGGCGTGGCTGCCGGCAGAGGCGTCATCACGTGTCCGCCCTGGAAGACACAACGCACAGTTATAGAGATGTGTCCAGCAGGGGACGCCGCCAAGTGAACTCACTGTCTCTGTCTGCCAAAACGTATCGACGATGGGACATCTACCATCTCCGACCACCTTGAAGTACCACTGCCAGGCCTCAGGGTTGATGGGCTCTCCGACCGTGCCCAAAACTTTCAGAGAGTCTCGCTTGTATCTGTGCATACACAAACACACACGTCAAAGTGAAGTGGCACCAAGATGATGTGGTGTTTGACAGAAGGGACATTAAGTTGCTCACTTCTGCACTGGCTCGCTGCCGTACTTCATCAACAGCCTGATGGCGGTGGGCGCTGTGTAGAACTTGCTCACGTGATATTTGTCTATAATCCCCCACATGCGGCTCACATCCGGGTACGTGGGAAGACCCTCAAACTGAAACACACACACTCATTCACATACAAAGTAAACAACTCATGTTTAGATCTTGTTAAAGCCACCCACGGCCATCATTGACCTTCACGCAGCTCCGCCCCTGAGCATGGCATGACTTCGGCCCCCCCACGCTATCTCACCAAGACGCTGGTGGCGCCATTGGCCAGCGGCCCGTAAGTGATGTATGAGTGTCCGGTGATCCAGCCAATGTCAGCCGTGCACCAGTAAACGTCATCAGGCCGGTAGTCAAAGACCAGCTTGAAGGTGGCAGCGGTGTAGAGCATGTAGCCGCTGACTGTGTGAAGGACACCCTGGGGAATAATACAATTCCATTTTTTTTTTAATTTTGTTTTTTTATTACTACGGGTGCAGAATGAGCGACGACTGCGATAATCTATAAATTAGAAATAGAATTTACAACAATACATCACAATGTCTATGTCAGTGAAAAACACACTAAGGCGTCATTTCTGCCAGTAGGGGGAGCCATACGTCCTCGCAAGAATGCCAACAACATTCTTTTCTTTCTTTCTTTTTTTTTTTTAACTGTGTATATCGATGAATATTTATTCCAAATAACTATGTTTACATTGCCAGAGAGATTAAACAATTGCCCAGAAAAACACAAAACAAATAAGGATGATTTAGTAATGGTCATTTCAAATAAGGGTAAATTGTAGTAATGTGGAAGACATTACTCCAATTTAGTCGATGGGAAAACACATTGTAGCATATTTGCATCATATTTAATGTTCTATGAACCTCTACTGTATTTCCTCCTCTGAAGTCATTGTTTCTGGCAATAGAAGCCAGTCTTTGGCGTACTATTTGATTTGCTTCTGACTTTCAGCAGTCATATGTAATCAATCACGAAAGCAACCCTTTACCGGCGGAAAAACACGTATCCAGATGGAAGGGTTGCATTCTCCAAGGAAAGAGGCTTATCCATGCTGTTTTCTCCAGCATTTCTCAAATCGTTATTTCCAAAATCTTGTTCTTGTCCTGGATGCTCTTTCAGTCCACTACTTTTTATTTCTTTACTTTGCTTTTAAATGTCTTAAATTCTAGTGTTTTTTTTTCCTTTGCTTTAATTTGTTTTAATTATTTGATTGACTGCTAATTACATCCGCCTCACAGAGCAGAGGTTCAATTCCGGCTTTGGCCTTACTGTGTGGAGTTTGCATGTTCTTCCCGTGCCTGCGTGGGTTTTCTCAGACAGTTGACTAATTATGGTTGTTTAATGATGAGTATTCAAACTTCTTGACCATGATTTGAAAAAGGAAATGACGAAAATGTGTTTCTTTTCTTTCTTTCTTTTTTTTAAAGAATTTTTGGAGACATCATGATACATCAAAGGTGATTTTCTTCCAACATAGATTTTTACTTGGTTGTTCATCACCGGTAAAAAGATTAGATCCGCGAGTTACTCCGCCATTCCCACCCTTCGTGTTTTCACCAATGAATTCCACATGGTTTACTCTACCTTGGGCTTGCCAGTGGAGCCGCTGGTGTAGAGGATAAAGAGAGGATCTTCAGACGCGCACCACTCTGGTTCACATTCGTCCGACGAGTCAGCCATCAGAGCATGCCAACATTTGTCCACTTGCGGGTTCCACGGCACCTGGCGAGGGGTATGAGGATTCCAATGTTACTAACACTGAACAAGGAAACGCACAAGCTAATGTCTTATACCATCTGATTCTCACACCAAAAGTGAAAAGAGAAAGGTTAGTCAGACAAATAAGTCTCCAAACCCGCAGGAAACAACCCATCAGCATGAGCTAAGGAAAAACAAGTGATGTTTATTGGAGCAAACAAGAAATAAAATCAACATCTAAGTCTACCATACATGGGGTGGTTCTTTGCTGGGACATGTTTACAACAGTAGTGAGACAACCAATAGTGACAGCAGCTTGTGGTTTAAGTCAAAACGTGCACTGTGATTGTTATCACACTTCAAGTGCTCGGCAGACAAGAAAAGTATTAGTTATTAGGAATGATGCAAAGAAATGCAAAATAAGTTGCTTGCTATTATCTTCATGCTGATAAAAACAAATTTGGATGCATGAGGAGAGCAAGTGTGATGACAGACAGGAAAAAGTGTTCAGTTTATTCCAAAAGCAAACATCTGAGAACATGGACAACCGTTTCTTCTAATTCATGAGGGCTAGTTGACGCCAATCAATGAGCAATTAATACATTTTCATACATCAATCACAGTTAAATTGTTTGGGGTCCACTTAATGTATTTATTGTTTTAAAGAAAAGTGGTTTGTTATTACAGTAGCAATGTGTAGACGATAGTTCTGGTTAACTTACTGTTATTGGCATGAAAAATTAAAAAAATATATTTCTTTGAAAAATAAGGATATGTGGAAATTCGCCCATACCTAGCGGTAGTCCCAGTCTTTTTAGTTAGAGTCCAGAAATAACCAAGCAGAGACATTGTCATCTTTTCAGATGTTTGCGCCTATCGGCCACACACTTAGGACACTGCTGTGGTGGGGTAAAAACAATAATATTTGTGCAATATTTCTGCGTCATGACATGTTGGGTTTTTTTTGTGTTGTGTGTAATTAAAGCTGCAAGTTTAATGATGACATTTTATGTTCATCTGTCACTTTACTAGGAGCACCGCCAAATGACTTAAGAAGTCATATTGGGGACCTCTAAAATACAGATACTTGCAACAACTGGTGGATTTTCAGGCAGGTTATGGCCTCAAAAAAGCACCATAAAGACAGAAAACTTTTTTAAAAAAAGTCAATTTAACTTCACCATTGTAATTTTATCTCAGTGTCAATGCCAAGTGTGACACACAAAAGGCATGCGTGAAAAGCGCAAGCTTGATTGTTTTTACCCTTCAGCAGTTTTTATTTGTTTTGATTTGTTTTTTTTTTCTGTGAGTCAACCCTGGTGGTGGAGAAGTAAAAACAACGTGCGGCAGGGTTTTGGCTGAAAGGATGACGAGTACCTGTGGAACAGGACGAGTTTTTCTT
Organism: Hippocampus comes; assembly: GCF_001891065.2. NCBI lineage: Eukaryota > Metazoa > Chordata > Actinopteri > Syngnathiformes > Syngnathidae > Hippocampus > Hippocampus comes. Next base: position 3,315,156 of record NW_017805983.1, read on the forward strand.
ACTCTGCCTGTTTCTGTCTCCTGCTGGAAGGAGGAGAAACACCAAGCAAGGATGATCATGAAGGGGATGGGTTATTTTCAAAAGGAAAGTGAAAACAACAATATCACGAGATGGAACCTGTCTAAGAAAAGTCCAAAGGCCATCAGTTTTGTAAAAGTCAAAACAATTACTGTGAAATGTAAAAATTAGAGATCAAAGGATTTGAATTTTTCAAAATGACAGTGACCAATACCTTTTATGTTTAACCGTTAAAACTTCTGTTGATACTCGTATGACATCAGAATCAATACAAAGCAACCAAATGAACGTCGCAAACAGGAGGACATAAAAAGCCTCATTAACTTAGCTGGCAAAGCTTTCAGAAACTACAGATAGCGACTCCGCTTTGTTTTACTTGTGCAGCAGGTGACCCAGGAGAAATACCTCAAATTTAAAAATGATATTTTTCAATAGGTTGGTTTGGTGATCCGACCAGTCGAGAATGTTTCACTTTTGGGATTCGGTGGTTTATCAAAGGAATGAGTGTGTGAAAAAGAAGCTCACCTGGAGGTCAGGACAAGGGCGTTTGGCGGGAGGAGAGCCAAGGGAAGGGTCTTGTTCTTCTTTGGATAAATGTTTCAATACGATGCACCTCTCAAGTGAGAATCCTCTGGACGCATATAGAAAAAAAGAATTGACACTACATCGTCTTAACCCTTTTTCTTATTTGTTATAGGATAAATGTGAAGCAGCAAGCATCATCATGAATACCAGCCGTTTCTTTCCTATGAAATGCATGCATGGCAAAAAAAAAAAAAAAAAGTTTTTTCGTTATCACTAACTCAATTTTGTCCTTTTAAAGGTTAAAAAAAAGACAAAACAATAACAAATATTGAAATAAATGTGCAGTGCATGAAGAGTACTTGTCTGTGCATTTCTGCAGAGCTTCATCCGCTAAGAGCTTCAAATTGATCAGCTTGTCCCCACGGTAGAAGCCATCTAAAGAAGGGTGCCAATCACATTTTTTTTAAACATGGGGGGGAATAAGAATCACACCCAATAATAACGAGTACGACTATAAAGCCTCTTTCAAGAATTCCAACAGTTGGTAACAGCTAAATAAGCCTCTTTAAGTGACATTTTACATTTAAAAGTCCCTTGGAGGGCTGTTATGACTGAAACCATATAAAGAAATCAAGAATAGCGGTTTATTCACCTATTGTTTAAGTTACTGTCAAGACGAGTTTGGTAACAAGAAAATGTTAAATTTGCGTGTGTGTGTGCGTATTATCACCGGAAGTTGTTTGCAATTAGCAGCCTGAAATTGCAGCTTGCAATCAGAGCTGTTGCGATGTCTTTTATTTTATTTTTCTCATTCAAAGTTTGTTTCATCTGCAATTCACCGATGGCACTGGCAAAGAATGGGAATATGGAGCGGCAGGAGAAGCATTTTAAAACGGTGCGCGTGAGCTACGATGGTGATGGTCTTGCACTTAACATCTTGAAAAAATACCCCTACGTCAGTTCTTTACTAAGGTAGGCAGTGATTTCCTTTTCACAAACTCTTGTATCTACTTTCTTTTTCTGTTTCGTTCATGTTCTGGGCCGTTATGACTGTTGCTCATCATGGCATGCATGTGCGCGCGTGTGTGTGTATGTGTGCACATGCGGGAATGGCTCGATCTCGGGAGGTTGGTTGCTTGAAAAATAGATTTTCGGTCAAAAAGAGTTGGGCACTCCTGATTTACACTATTCCATTTTATGCTGGCGCTGACAAAAAGGCATGTGAAGTCACCTGCAGTGATGAGCAGTGAACACTGCGAGTCCACAATCCGGTCACACAGCGACTCAGCAGAGAAACCTGCAAACTGTCAGAGGGCATTTCAACATCATTTCCCATCCGCACGCTCACACCCGCGCTTTCCGCTCCCGACATACCACGATGGAGTGAACGGCTCCGATGCGAGCGCAGGCCAACATGGCCACCACCAACTCCACCACCATGGGCATGTAAATGGCTATTCGGTCCCCTTTCTTCACACCTGCCGCACACAAATATACACAATGTAAAATTAAATGAGCATCACATTCAGTCGCTGCAGATGGGCTCGTGATAAGTGGAACCGCCAAAAGTACCCTGTGACTTTAGGACGTTAGCAAAGCGACAGACACTGTTCAACAGCTCTCTGTATGTCACCGTCAGCTCATCACCGGGCTCGTTGCCTTCCCTGCAAAAACAAGCACGAACAAATTAATAATTCGCTTCAAGACAAAGATGTGGCAATTTCATTATGATTTTCATTCGCAAACAAGTTCAGAGGAATTACTTTGATCTAATGCACATTTTACTTTTTTTTTTTTTTTAATTGGTTTAGTTGAGGGGTAGTTAGGTAGATGAGTGGTTGGCACGTCAGACTCAGATCTAAGATTAGAAACTCTGCTTGCCAGACAGCCTGCCGCCACAACTCATGGGGTGGCCGCTTCCATCCCCGCCTCAGCTGGGGAATGAGGCTGGAGGGCAAGAGGGGTAAATCAGGTGCACCTTCCAGTGCCTCTGTCAAAATGATCATTTCAATTATGTGACACAGGGAAAAAGTAAGCATGTCAGATAGTAAAAATGATGCCCAAAAAATGTTGACGTTCTTTGAAAAGGAGAAGATGGAAAGTAATGAAAATGTTGGTGGTCAAACAAATGGCAAAAAAAAATTAATAATAATAATAATCAGGCGGCCCGGTAGTCCAGTGGTTAGCACGTCGACTTCACAGTGCTGAGGTACCAGGTTCAATTCCAGCTCCGGCCTCCCTGTGTGGAGTTTGCATGTTCTCCCCGGGCCTGCGTGGGTTTTCTCCGGGCACTCCGGTTTCCTCCCACGTTTCAAAGACATGCATGGCAGGCTGATTGAACACGCTAAATTGTCCCTAGGTGTGAGTGTGCATGGTTGTTCGTCTCTGTGTGCCCTGCGATTGGCTGGCAACCGGTTCAGGGTGTCCCCCGCCTGCTGCACGAAGACGGCTGGGATAGGCTCCAGCACCCCCCGCGACCCTAGTGAGGATTAAGCGGTTCGGAGGATGAATGAATGAATAATAATAATTCATCAGCTGTTGTGTTTTTTTAAGTGCTCTGGAAATAAAGATTGAGTCAAGTGGTTTTAATTTCATAAACTACAAAAAGATATACAAGATGACTTTATCCTGAACACACCACGAGAATTGGGCATACAACTACATTTATTACTATCAGAGATGAAAGTGGACTTTTCTGAAAATTCCGGGGGAAAAAAAAAAAAAAATATATATATATATATATATATATATACATACATACATA
>NW_017805983.1:3318528-3383371 GCF_001891065.2 Hippocampus comes
AGGCCATGAGAATGCGAGGCGAGGGTATTACTGTTGTGGCGACTCCACTCAAGCTAAGCGACCTCAGCAGTAGATAAGTCCGCCGCTCTCTGCTGTGCGTGCTTCAGCGCGAACATGTATGCAAGCGCGTCTTTTGATTTCAACCAATCAGCGCTGACGCAAATGACGTCACACACGACAACAGCTAAGCTAAGTTAGCCGAGACGATACTCGAAGTCGGACGGACACGATTTTCTGCCAATCTGTGTTTTTCCCTTTTTGGCCAAATATATTTTTTACGACAACTGTCTTGTCCACGGCGTCTTTTATTCGTTCCACTGGGGTTTAGCAGGTGTGTTTCTAAAGAGACGAAAATTGTTTGGGGACTATCCCCCACGTTCTAGTTGAGATGGTATAACCCAAGAGGCAAAATGACGCTTGCTACTGTTGTTGCGAGTTGCCATTTGTTCTACTAAACCATTAGTCAAACGCCATCATGTCTTCTGTCGTTATTACACAAACAAAAATCTCTTTACTGTTACTAGTGTTTGTGCCTCAATATGGCTACGCTCGTAAAAGCAATACAACGAACTCAAACGCGTCTTCGTTCAATGTTGTCAACTAATATCCGGATTAATTTTATGCAAATTTTCAGGAGTACTTTTTCCAAGGCTGAGTCACGGAGTATCCACTCCAATAACGTAGTTGCAGTCGTCATTGTAACGAAAACAATCATCAGCAATTACACGAGACAAAAATGCCCCCCTAACTCCAAACACAGTAATTTCAAGTCATGTGTGACAACTTATTGTATGTTAAGTGGTCTGTGCTTCTTCATACTTTGTGTATTTTGACACAAGAATGTCAGTGTGCTTTTATTAGTACACTTGGGAACCCTTAAAACCCGAAAGTGCATAATGTTTCCGCTATTACACTTTAACAACTTTTCAATACCTAACGATCGATCTTATACAGAACAAGGTTTCAATTGCTGGGTTGTCAGGATCATACTGACCAGTAGAAGGCCACTTTGTCGCCCAGCCTCCTGTCGTGTACGTTGCGGTCGAGGACGTTGTAGCAGATGTTGGTGGATGCTCCCTCCATGCACTTGATGAAAATCTCACCTTTGGTCACGTCAAAGTTGTAGTCCAAGAATCGGCCCGTATGTTTGGTCTTCCAGAAGAAGTCCTTGGTCATATCGCCCCAGAACTCTGTGGGCCCATGAGACAATTCTTATGCATGCCAAGGAGCTAGTAGGTGGAGTTAATAGTGTTTTAAAAGAATGTGGGAGGTACCATAATAAGTATCATTGGGCACTACTCAATTGTTTATTTGTCTTTTTAAATTAATGAACACAACATGCATGTTCTTTGTAATGCAGGGGAAGCTGGAGTAACCACGGAAGCAAAGTGAGAACACACAAACTCCACACAGGAAGGGCAGAGCAGATTCGAACCCTGCATCTCTGAGGTGTGAGACAGACGTGCGAATCACTATTTCTGCCCTTTAAGATTTTTCATATTATGTTCTTTTTAAATGTTCATTTTCAGTGTTATCCAATGACTTTTGCATCACATAAATCATTTTACGTGTTTTTTCTTGCCAGTGCCCCTTGCACTAATTAGTACTTTAATGTTTCATGAATTATCAGTGATTGCAGTGGTAGTGCAGGAATTGCTTCAACACATAATTAATCAATTGCACACAATCGATTGAACGTTGACGAGCGACTAGTTGGCGAACGCGTCACACTTACTGTCAGGGTCCTCGATGGATTGCATGTACATTTCCTTGAACTTCTCAAAGGTGGGAACGTGAGCCCCCCTGCGCATCTCCTCACCCCCGTGAAAGACGTCGTCCTCGGGCGCCTTGTCGGGAATCATATTCAGATGACGCGTTGGATGCTAACAAGAACCACAGAATGAATCACTGCGAGTGCGAGCAGGCGCTAGTTTAGCTACACTCAAGACCCCACTGGTTTGTCTGTTTTTGTTCCCCCGGGGTTATGTTAGCAAATAAAAGTGTCCCTTGCTGGTTTTGCGTGGCTTCAGTGTGATGATGCTTGGATTAAAAAAAATTAAAAAAAAAGAAAGAGACGAAGTGGTCTGCAGAAATGTTACGTGGAGGACGCAGGCGTCGCTAAGCTAACGAGCTAAAATAGCAGAGACGAGTTAAAGGCGACGATGACGACAAGGTTCCGCCTTTTTTGTCATTTGAGTTGTTTCACTTTGTTTTTAAAAGTTACATTGAAATTCCAAATGGGCCTCTGGTTCTTCGGTGGCCAAGTAGAGGAGGAGTGGTGAGCGAGTCCTTGAGTGAGCCTTGGTGGTGGCAAAGTCTACTTTTCCCCCTTATTTAACAAGCACAATGAGTGGCACTGACCTCCGTTTACCCCCGGCCAGTAGCCAATCAGAAGCGTGGTGCGTTCGCTAAACCACCGACTTTGCAAAACTTTCAGTGGTCCAATAAAAGTAACAATGTTCGCGACTCCCGACCAGCAGCCAATCAACACACGCGGGGCGTTCAATTGACCATCTGAAAGCTCCGACTCTACAAAACCTTACACATTTTCTTTTTTTTTTCTTGTTCCTGCATGAGGCTATCGAGATAAAAGATTTTATGGCGCTCCTACTCTAAGCATTTCCTGGTAATGTGTAGATTATTAATAGAAGTGAATGCAACCATCCCAGGTAGTAAAATCACCTAGCTAAAAGACGTGTTCAAATGCTAGTTTCTCCAGATATAATGTACTGTAATGCCCTTCAATGTGGTCAAGGATGCACGCAGTCGCTGATGCAATCTGTTCGATGTTTAATAAACAAAAAGAGGCAGCAATGAAGACATTCACAGGATCTGCTGCTAGCCACAACTCACGCCCATGCGCTCCACACTCAGACTCACTGCCTGGGCCGATCTCCCCCCCAACCTGGCTCGTCCCCTCTCTATGACGTCACCCTACTCAACTAACCCAGCCCTCAAATACACAAAGACTGTAACAAGAAACAGATACCTGTACAGTATTACATAACAAAGGAAAATTCATGTCCACCCAACGTGTGGCAGCTATTGTTTTCAACTACCTTGTGCACACGGTTTGCCCACATTACCTTTTTAAATAGCAAAATATGACCATATTTAATTAAAAACAAAAAAAGACTTATCTTGAAAAGGAGGAATACTGGAGGGTGTGTTTCAACGACTAGAGTGTCACATTAATGGCTTTGTCATATTACAAGCCTTTTTGTCGTTCACAACAGTCTCGCCGTCAGACAACCAGATAAATACCGTTCTTTGTCTTGGACCGGGCGAGATTCACGCTGCCCAGACTGCCTAGTCGTTGCGTGCTGCTTCAAGATTCAGTCCATCGGCGCAGTGTGTGTGTGTGTGTGTGTGTGTGTGTGCGCGCGCGCGCGCGCGCGCGCGCGCGCGCGCGCGCGCGCGCGCGCGCGCGCGCGCGCGCGCGCGCGCGCGCGCGCGCGCGCGCGCGCGCGCGCGCGCGCGCGCGCGCGCGCGCGCGCGCGCGCGCGCGCGCGCGCGCGCGCGCGCGCGCGCGCGCGCGCGCGCGCGCGCGCGCGCGCGCGCGCGCGCGCGCGAGAGAGAGAGAGAGAAAAACATGTCTAAGCAATTATTAAACAACAGAATATAAGTTAGGTATTCTTAACATGAAATAAAATTATGCTCAAACATAAAATGATAATAATAATATAACATAAGCTTACACGTCAAGACAACTCAAATTCGGCTACGAGACACTACGTTTGTCTCCGACATGTCTGTCGGCTCAAAACCGGGCTACATTCGCAATATGGAGGGTCTGCGGGGTCTTGGAGGGTGCAGAGGAGTTCACCCAACTGATCGACGCGCTTTGTCGTAGGATGACGATGGCCCACAGGGGCCAAAATCGGGCTGCTGAAAAAAATCCAAACATCCCAAAAGACAAACACACAGGAGCAAACTAAATACCACACAAAACAACTGCAAAACAAAACGCGACAAGCAAGAAATGCTGCAAATGGCTAAAACGCTGCAGACACAGGAATGGTGCAAACAAAAAAACAAACATAAGTTTTTTTTTAACGCAATAATGAAATGCTACAAACACACCAATAAAATGGAATCAAACATATCACTACATAACAAATGCAAAATGCCGCGTAAATACAAAAATACACTAACCCAAAAACCACAACAAAATGATTCAATTTCGGGCCACTCGGGGGCACTGCAGGACCAGTCCTCTGCTACGAGATCCTCTTAATTATCCCGAGTGGCTTAAACAATCTCGTTTTTGAGTTGTCTTTTGTATTACCGCGGCGTTTTTGTTTTGCATTTGCTTTGTGGTTTTGTAATATTTTCTTACACTTTGTTGCTGTGATTGCAGCATTTCTTTCATTTGTGTGTGGTTTTTTTTTTGTTGTTGTTTTTTGCATTATTCCCGTTTGGAGCGTATGGCTGTTTGCTACATTTCTCACTTGCTGCATTTTTTTTTTTGTGTTTTTATTGATTGCATGCTGTTTCCTTTTTAAATTATTGTTCCATCTGTTTTGTCTTTGCAACATTCCTGTGTTTGCAGCGTTCGACAATTTGTGGGCGTTTGTCTCTGTCGGCCACCTTTATCAGACCACACTTCAATTAACTGTCCTTCACACAAGTTGCTTACTGCATTGGCGCCATCTTGTGGCACATTTGGACACAAAGGTAAGAAGAGTCACGACTGGCAAGCACTCACTGTACTTTGGTATCAAAGTAGCCATGAAATTAAGACTACTGGGTGCATAAACTTTGCAGAGACATTGTTCCCGCTCCAAACACCCCCCAACATAGAATGAGGAAAAAATGATTTGCAAACAGTCTATTTATTAATGAGAAGGCAAAAAAAAAAAAAAACAAAAAAAAAAAACACACAGGCACTGTCTGATTGTGTGCAACATTCACTCAGTTAAAGGCCTTCAAAGCATGAGACTGGGGCACGTCTCGAGGATTTGGCAGGACCGTCTTGATCGACGCGCTCAAATTTTTGCACCATTTCGGCACCCAAACCCCGGAGAAAGTCCCCGGCAGGATGCTCATAGGATAATGTCATGATACAAATATCTTTCTACACACACACGCACGCATGCAGTACAATGACCACACAACATTTAACCTGGTTGGACTCAACACGACAGATAACATGGCTCTGTCGGTTAGACTTTTTTGACTATGGGTGAAGACCAAACTGACAGTCCCACACCAAAAGGGACCAATAAGAGAAAAGAGAATTTGCTAAAAGTAAAAATCCAATCAAATATGGACAACATAAAGCAAAACTGCTATCTGTTTCTTTTTTTGAATAGTTGGGCCAGTTGGGAATGTCAAAATAGAAGGCAGATAGAGAGAGACAGACAAGCAACCTGGTTGGTTAACTGAAAGTCAGGACTTCAGAGGACATTTTTGAAAGAGGATAATTAAAAAACAAAAAAACATACAGTACATAGAAGACACGTGCTTAGAATTTTCTTACACACATGCACAGAATTTTCTTGCACTCGTGTATAAGAAACATTAGATACTTCCCAGCATGGAGGAAGAGGATTTTGTTGACAGAAGAATTGGGAGTCCGGCAGCAGTCTGTTTGCACAGGACTCCAGCGAGGACGTCGAAGATCGGCCACGCCGTCGACGTTTGGAGGGGATAGGGGAAAAAAAACAACTTGTGGTCTATTGGTGCTAAAACTCTTCCGGTTCTTCGGCATCCGGGATCTCAAATCCCTCCTGGAGAAATCCAGAAAGTGCAGAGTGAATATTAATAAAACATCTGGAGTCAATCTTGAAGGGGACAGACATTACTGAGAAAACACGGAGAACATTGGACTATTTGCTGTTCTCCAACAAAGAGCTGAATTGCCAAATTCACACTCAGTGTTTGATTCATGCTCCATCACCACTACAAAAAAGTCTTACTCCTTCCACACTGAAACAACTTAACCCGCACTTTTCTTAAAACACAATGTCAACGGATCCACACAAAAAGTAGGTAGTGGGGTGGCGCGTGATATTGATAGATCTGCTTGTGAGTGCCTGGATGTAAGCTGTAGCCGACAGAAGCTCCTGTCTTCACTACGTTTGTGTTTTACTACTCTCCTGGTTTCAATAAAGTGCATCAGTGACAGTAGCTTTTCTTTCCCATGTTATAATTTCATAGTAGCATCTCGAACGCACGCGCGCGTGCGCGCACACACACACACACACACACACACACACACACACACACACACACACACACACACACACACACACTTTTTTCTTTTCTTTTAATTATATTATTTAGTGCCCTTAGAGACTGTTCTCCCATTTGGTGTTGATGTGAATTTAAGGGTGTATCTGATTGGTCGAAGTAGGATACAAGCATATAATTCAATGAAACATCTTAGCGATAAGTATATTGCATGGGCCATTATCGGAATCTTTTTTTCATTGTATTGCGCAGCCCTACTTCTTATCTAAAACTTACATCGACAGCATAGAGAATGTCCACAATCCTCTGCAGTGCAGGATCGCCCTGGCCTTCATTCTCCTGGCAAATAAGCTCGATGTTCCGCAGTTTACCGAAGTAAAAGTCTCTCTCCTTCTCTATGTCCTGAACGGTACACCTCAGTTCCTCCAGCTGTACACCAGCACACAAGCATCATTAGTCACACACTGGTAACACCAAAGATTTTGACTTTTTCTTTTTTTTTTTTTATATTTACTTCTGAGAGGATCTCCGCCCCCTCCTTGTTGGCAGCAGCACTTGCAGACTTCCTGCCTGTTATGGGCACCACCTTCGGGGCGACTTTGGCAACTGGAGGCCTCTGAGGAGCTGAAGAGAAATGAGACGGACGGGGAAGGATGAGAGAGTGGAAAGAAACCTCAAAAACACCCGGCATGTTTGATGAGCAGGGGGGGGGGGGGCGCCTACCCCGACTGATGGCCTTCTTCGGGGGCTTGTTCAGTGCCGACGTGGCGGCATTGGGCGGAGGTGCCGCATCTTGGCCCTTCCTGGCCTCCACCGGGTCATACTCGCTCTCACAGTAGTTGGCATCGAAGAACTTCTTGAACCATTGCACAAACTCAAAGTTGTCTTGGAACTTGCCTTTCACCAGCTTGTCCACTGGAATGATCTGAAAGAGAAACAGTTCTAGCGCATGCCTCGCCTCATATATTGACTGTACCTTAAGGAAAGAGTCACTCACTTTGTCGATGTTCATCTTTTTGAAGGCAATCTGGAGGAGCTTGAAGTTGTGGATATACTCGTGCTCCAACTTGGCGCCGAATTTCACTTTCTTTACAGGCACCGAGCCCGGGAACAACATGTCCATAAATTGACAGTAGGCGGCACCTACGCAAACAAATACAGTGGTGCCTTGAAATCAGAGTCTAATTTGATCCGTGACCATGCTCACAACTCAAGACAGCGAAATGAACAGAAATTCCATTGTCAGTCTTATAAAACCCCAAATTATTTCTAGGCTAGAGACATGGGCTTGGGTCTAGCTGTGAAATTACATCGCTGAGACAGGAGACTTCTCTAGATATCACAGGTGTCAAACTCAAGGCCTGGGAGCCAGATCTGGCCCACCACATCATTTTATGTGGCCCGCGAAAGCAGCTCAAACGTCAACTTCCATGATCCTTTCTAAAATGTCTACCAAAATTTTAAATAATTATATGTAATAAATAAGAGGTATATTTTAAGCATTTTCTTGTTACCAAACCCCTCATGATAGTAACTTAACCAAGAGTTGAATCAACAGTTATTCTTGACTTCTTCATATAGTTTCAGTAATTAAAATGTGGCCCGCGCCAAAAGTGAGTTTGACACCCCTGCTATATATGAAATAATGCTGTGTTCCCTGGGTTGCTGCCATTGTCATGTGATTGATTCCTGCCTGTCGATTCGCAGACTGACGACGCATCACTTCCTCTTCCTTTGCAGTCTATGCACGCTGATTCTCTGAGTGAGGATTTTATCACTTATTCGTACTTTTCATGCAATCGATAGACATGTTTGTTTTTGAATAGGCCCATGCTTGAGACAGTCAAATCCACCTTTATTGAGTCCAAGTCACAAAGGTCCGAGTCAAGACCGAGTCCAGATGAGATCAAGAGTAAACCATAAGATGGAAAAATACTATTTTCACGACCACAAAATTTGAGAAATGTAATTCTGCTCAACACTCTCCTGAGTTGACATAGTTTGACATGGTGCTGTATTTCTCCAAAAGTCTCTTCCTACAGAATCTGCAGATTGCTTTATGTTTTCTGACATTGTGGCTAACCCTAGTTCTCAATTGTTGGTAAAACCCAATTTTATAACACCGCCGTTGGCTGACATGACTGAAAGAAAAAGACTGCATGCTCTGGCGCTTGCGGTCAGGTTAACCAATCAGATGGCTACTTTGATGATCTGTAAAACTTCATTCCAAATTTCTTTTAAGGACATTCTCTTTCAGGAATAAAAATATAGTTGGACTCGGTCGAGTCGAAAATGTTTTGTTAGTCCAACGGCCAAGACCCCAGACAAATCCGAGTCAAATGCCAAGGAATCCGAGTCATGTCCAGGACAAAAAAAACCCCAAAACAAAAACGTGTCGAGTCCGGACTTACAACAGCCCTGGTATTAATACTCAATGATGTAAAACTGCACATCTTGAAGGCAATGAATGACATCATATCAAGGACTATATATACTGCCCACCCCTAGTGAGGAACTCATTATACAAGATATTTTGTAACTATACCACTTGTATCACTTAATATTGTAACTATACTACTTCTATCACGATACGGCCATAATCAACACATTCCAAGAAAAAAACCCAACAACATCTACCATATTATTCATTCATTTTCTGATTCGCTTAATCCTCACAAGTGTCGCGGGGGGTGCTGAAGCCTATCCCAGCTGTTTTCAGGCAGTAGGCGGGGTACACCCTGGACCGGTTGCCAGCCAATCGCAGGGCACACAAAGACGAAAAACCATCCGCGCTCACATTCACACCTCGGGACAATTTTGAATGTTCAATCAGCCTGCAATGCATGTTTTTGGAATGTGGGAGGAAACCCACGCAGGCCCGGGGAGAACATGCAAACTCCACACAGGGAGGCCGGAGCCGGGATCGAACCTACGACCTCTGCACTGTGAGGTCGATGCGCTAACCACCTCTACCATATGAATTCATCAAAATTCCATAACTCAAGAAGCCAACATATTTGAGGCTCAATCCATTCGTAAAATGTTGGACATGTATGAATGTGGCATGTACTGTTATCAGTAATAACGGTTAAGAGTCTTACCTGAACACAACATCTCGATCTTGGTGAGGTTCATCTGTAGAGAGTCGTTGATCCACACGAGCATGTCATGGCGACTCAAGTTTTCGCTTGTCACCGAGGTGGAGTAGACATTCACGGCCATTGTTTGTCCGTAAGCAGATCACTAGAGAGAAAAAAAAAATTCAAAATAATCATCCATCCATCCATCCATTTTACGATCCGCTTATCCTCACAAGGGTCGCGGGGGTGCTGGAGCCTATCCCAGCCGTCTTTGAGCAGTAGGCGGGGGACACCCTGAACCGGTTGCCAGCCAATCACAGGCACACAGAGACGAACAACCATCCACCCTCACACTCACACCTAGGGACAAACTGTTCCTCCTCCACTGACGTTTGTCCCACAAATAACCACAGTTGTCACAATCCAAATACATGATTGGAAATCAGAGCTGATCAAATCATTTCCAAATAATGCCTGTTAGGTAAAAAAATATTTGATTTTTACATATTCTTTTTTTTGAAGGTCACAAACTGACACACTGTTGCCACATCATTGTGAATAAAAAAAGGAGACAATTTGGATGCACGATCTAAATGAATTGATGGGGTATCAAATTGGGACTCAGCAGTTACTCAAAATCAAGTGGCTCAGATGTGAGTGCAAAATTTAAAAAAAAAGTAATTGGGATCTCCCTACAATTAACCAGAATAAATAAGTATAAATCAGTATTTATCAACATTTTTTAAACTTAATCTGAGGTATGTGCTGCTACATCACAAAATATTTCAAGCGGCACATATAAACAATCATTACCATTAACACCTGTAGACATTCGGTCTTAAACAACTCAAAAAGACTCCCCTTCTCCAACCGGCTGAGAAATTTCAGTTGAAAATAGCCACCAATAAGCTCGTCGGGCTGACATTCCAAAGGGTTGTCCAAGTCGACACATAAAAAATTACTGCAATGTTTTAAAATGTGTCACAGAATCGATTGTTCCACGCATTTTGTTTATCAACACAAACAAAACAAAATAAACAACTATTTGGCAATATCAGATGAGACCGAGTGATACTGTACTCACTTAGGTTTTTAAAACTTATGAGGTACTTCTTGGGTACTGACTAATGAGAATTGCTACACTTCTGTGTTCCACGTTCAACTATATGTCAATTACAAGTTATTCACACCCATAGATGAAACTAATTTATGCTTTACATAATTTGATAATTATTTAATTGCTGGTTGGGTCTGTAACGTGTCACAAAATAGAGGGAAATGGTTGATAATTGTATAATTGAAAAACAGATGGCAATTCTTTTAAAGACAATCAACCTACTTTTAGGAAAGACTAGAGAAATTATATAATAGTGCTCACTTAAGAGGCTGATATCTGAGTATTTGGACATTTTAAGCTAAAAATGTCTCGAAAAGATTTTTCGATTATCAAAACAACTGTCGATTAATCACATTATCGATTATTCAGCTAATTTTGACAGCTCTGAGTACAACTTTTTTTCGGAAAAGCACAATGATTAAAAAATATGTGGGCCTTGTAGAGTCATGTAAAAATACTGACAGGGTATGTAAACTTAAAGGCAAAATTGCATATTTTAAACACATCTCCCAGCCCTAATTACTGCTAGGAAGGACTTTCCCAATACAAAACAACAAAATAGGATAGTTGCGAATTTGTATTTTTCTGAAAGAGAGCAACACATTCACGTTACATTCCCACGTTTAACACATTCGCGTCCACCTTGAATTAAGGGCCGCTTTTCGACAAATGCCAAGTACAGAAAGATGATTACTATTATATAACTGTTATAATTTACTATACACCAGTAATTGTATCATAGCTGGTTATTCCTGTATATTTGGCTATGTGACAAACTTGAAACGGAACGATTTGGATTTGATTGACACAACAGGGCCGCGTTGTTAGCCGATTAGCTCAGCTATGCTAAAGCCTCTCCAGACAACGAAAACTGAGTTCGAACGCAACTTTCTGCCCACGAGAAGCTCATACGGTCGGAACTCATCACCACTAAAGCGACGTGTTACTCGTTTAATACGAACATGAGTTGAACGTTTTGTTTTGAAGTAGCAGGGAAGTGAAACGGACGATTTTTTTCGCTGCCTCAAGCCGGCCAATGTCGTTTCAACAGAGGCTTGGCGGCGGGTTAGCCACAGCCGACGAAGAACCCACCTCGATGGCCAAAGCTCTTACTCGTTCCGGTGTGTTATGTTAGGACCGGTTCTGTCCAACTCAAGTCCACCGGCAGCGGAAGAAAAAAATAAAATCGATAGGTTTTTTTTTTCCCTTCCTCTTTTATGTCTGTTTTCTTCTTCGCCTTCTTTTAGTCTTAACGTCAATGTGCGAGTCCGCGTTCGCTACCTAGTGCCGTGGAGAGGCCAAGCACACAAAAATAACAAGGGAAAAGAGACGTGCGTGTGCGTGTGTGTGTGCACGCATGCAAGCGCACGCACACACACACACACACACACACACACACACACACACACGGATAAATCTAGAATTGACATCCACACACGTAAATTATCCATCCATCCATTTTCTGAGCTGCTTTATCCTCACAAGGGTCGCGGGGGTGGTGCTGGAGCCCGTCCCAGCTGTCTTCGGGCAGTAGGCGGAGGACACCCTGAACCGGTTGCCAGCCAATCACAGCGCACACAGAGACAAACAACCATCCCCGCTCACACTCACACCGAGGGACAATTTAGAGTGTTCAATCAGTCTGCCATGCATGTTTTCAGAATGTGGGAGGAAACCGGAGTACCCGGAGAAAAACCCACACAGGCCCGGGGAGATCATGCAAACTCCACACAGGGAGGACGGAGCTGGAATTGAACCCAGTACCTCTGCACTATGAGGTCGACACGCTAACCAGTGGATCACCAGGCGCCCACACATAAATTATCCCAAATTAAAAAAAAAAAAATACAGAATGCCATTTATTTTGCATTTCAATGTTTGATTTGGGGCTTTTGTACAATCTTTGGGTGGACATACAAAACATATGTATGTTTTTGCGACCAAAACAAAATGAAAAATAAAGCACGTTAAAAACAACAAAAGAAAACAACTCTACATTCATGGTTTCCTAACGTCAAATACTTTAAATGCAAACTATAGGTTTGAGGTGCAACACGACATGCTGACGGATGATTACCGGTACATGTGGAAAAATACATTGATTTTAACAAAGGTAGGTGATGAAAATAAATCCACAATCAAATGTCTTAGAAAAGAAGAAAATCCACCGACTGGAGTTGCCCATCCATAGTCCTGACCTTAACACAATTGAGATTCTGTGGCATGATCCAACATTCCAAGAAAATTTCTGATTTGAAATATTTTAATAAGAGGAATGGTCCAGAATTCCTCTTGATCAATGTGCAGCTCTGATCTGCAACTATAGAAAATGCTTGGTTGAGGTTATTCCTGCCCAAGGATGGTCAAACAATCAACAAATCCAAAGGTTTACCAAACTTTTCCACCCTGCACAGTTAACATTTACTTGGTATGTTTAGTAAACACATCTAATCCTTAGTGTGGCATTAGTTAGAGCAGGCCACATCTTCAATATATTACAGAACACAATGGACAGGGTGTCCCAAAAATGTATTTATGCTTTGACTGGCCATTAATCCGATATTTCTCACAGATTTAGTGTTAATTGATATAAATAACTCTAATGAGTTAAATTAAAGCAAATCGCACTGAATTTAAGAAAATATAAAAGGCATAAATGAAAACACATTTAGTAAGCAAAATGTGATTAGTGGGCAGTTAAAGAGTGAACATATTTTTGGAGCTGTATACAGCTGTAAGAAAAAGAAAGTGAACCTTTGGCTTTAATAACTGGTTGAACCTTCTTCAGCAGGAGTTATCTCAAACATTTTTTTTGTAATCACACAGGAAAAAATAAAAATTAGCGAGTCTGTTTTTAAAAGGCCGATGGCTTTTACCAACACTTCCATGAATCTTGTCCCATTAAATGGAGTCGAGGTCGACTGACTCCTGAATCCGATTAGCGCTTGAAAAAAATCAGGGTTCATATATTTTTTCCACCCTGTACTGTCATGTTTACATTGCATACACATTTTGTTCAGTAAAAACATAGACACAGTTGTTTGTGTGCCATTAGTTTAAGAAAGTTTTGACGGCCCATTTTTGTGACATAGATGAAAATCAGATGAAGTTTTATGACTAATTTATGCAGATATCCAAGCTGTTCCAAAGGGTTCACATATTTGGAATAGTTGTCGCAGTTTTATGTACCGGTATATATAAATATACATTTGTAAACTGACAAAACTGCAGGAAAGAATACTTTAAAAAATCAACATGATTCCCTTTTTCTTTTTTTTTAAAGAAACATTCTCTTCCTAGCCGAGCTGCTACATCAGTAGAGGGACGGATGTGGCGGTGCCTGGGCTGGGCATGCTGGAGGGGGAGAGCTCCTCGCAGGCAAAGTAGTCCTTGAGTGGGGCAAAGAGGTGCCGGATGACGGGAACACTCCAAGCCTTGCCCAGCACCTTCTGCCTCTGCTGCCGGTTCATGTTCCTCACATCGGTGTAATGTTTGGGAAAGCCAAAGATCCTGACAATGGGTCACAGGTGAAAACTTTAGTCAGAATGATGCCTGCATACATTTATTCACCCAATTTTTACAAGCACACGCACGCGCGCACACGCACGCACACAGACACACAGACACACACACACACACACACACACAGACACACACACAGTTTGTACTTTTCAAGTTCGGTAATCCAAAGGTTGTCTTCTTTGCTTTGGTAGAGTACTGGAAGTAGCGAGACATTTTTGCCCTGCTTCAGTGAGTTTGGATTGGTGGTGATGGTTCTCACTTTGGTGACCTGCGAGGGGACCCAAAAAACAACAGCTCAGTTAACTTGGCGCTCTAGCTAACCCATAGTTGGTCAAGCATGAACTACACTTCATGTTCGTTATGCATTTCATTGAGAAAACAAACTAATAGACAATACAAGACCGGTGTGGGACCGTGATCAAATGTGAATTGTTATAATGTTAGTACAGCTAACTCATGCAAGTACCGACATTAAGTGCTAAGAGGCTGTTGTGCAAAGAGGAATTTATCACTGTGCTAGGTTGTATGAGTTAACATAGGTGGCTTACTCCCAACTCTGACATGTGTCAGTCATCTACAATATTTTCAACAAATGTTTGAGTCACTGTGACTGATGAGACAACGGAGCAATAAAGCCGCCCAATAAAGCATGGTGTGTGGAGTCACTGACCCTGGCTTCCCTGCCAATCTCCAAACAGTCTTGCAGGCTCAACTTGTCACTCTGAGATGCTGCAATGGGCCTGGGAGACAAAACACCACTCAAATGCAATGACAAAAGATGTAATTATACGTATAAATGTTCTGATGGTCTTCCAGGGGTCGTGGATTGCACACATCCTCAATCCAACTATTCTTTTCAAAAATGCTATATGAGAGTAACGTTTTCTTATAGGAAGTCAAATATTTTATCAAACAAAAATCAGAGTATTCTGATTTTAAAATTATTTTTTTTCAGAGCAGACAAATTGGGTTCTATAAAGATAATTGGAAAGTCCTATTTTTCCTAGTTGAGTGTCATCATATTATGAGAATAAAGTTGTATTTTTCAAGAAAACCCATTGTAATAGTACACGGGCAGAGTCATATTTTTCCAGAAGGAAATTCATATTACAGGAAAAAAAAAGAGATTCCCCTCAAAAGAAAACAAGTTGCAATATTTGTATTTTTCAAGGAAAAACTTGCATTATTACATTATGTTGGATCTATTTTTTTTAAATGTCAAAAATTAGATTAAAATTGTTTTTTCAATGAAATAAATTGTACCAACACAAAATTAAGCTGCATTTTAACATTAAAAAATCATGGCAAAGTTGTAATATTATAAGATTTACATTGAATTGATTCAAAACATAAGTTTCACAATATAAGAATAGAATGTAGTTTCCTCATAAAATAAATTCATATACTTTTCTCAAAAAGTTGGAAAGTGGTAATAATGCAAAAGCTTAAATTTTCGGTAGAAAAAACAAAAAAAAAAACAAAAGTTGCAATATTATGAGATGATCAAAATGTTGTTTGAATCTATCTGTTTTTAGAGCATTGTCTAGCTCGCTCTATAAAGCTCGTAAAGTTTTTAGAATAAAGCATAACGAGACTCAAATGTATGTTTTGAAGAAAAAAGTTGTAATACTACAAAATTAAAGTTGTATTTTTTTCAACAAGTTGTATTATTACTGTCATTATTATTATTAAGATTATGCAGCACAGTGGACAACTGGTTAGCACGTCCGCCTCAGTACAGAGGTCTGAGGTTCAATTCCGGGCTCCGGCCTTCCTGTGTGGAGTTTGCATATTCTCTCCAAGCCTCTGTGGGTTTTCTCTGGGTACTCTGGCTTCCTCCCACATTCCAAACACATGCCCGGAAGTTGATTTATCACTTTACATTGTTCTTCGGTGTAATTGTGAGTGTAAGTGGACGCTTGTCGATATGTGACCTGCGATTGGCTGGCTACCAGTTCAGGGTGTACTCCGCCTCTCCCCAAAGACAGCTGGGATAGGATCCAGCACACCCGCGACCCTTGTGAGGATCAGCAGATTATAAAATGGTTGGATGGATGTTTTTGAAAAGAAATAAGAATAAACTTGTCTTTTTTCCCCCAATAATAAAATTTAAGGTGGGGGATGATTGGTTGCAAAGAAAGATGTCATATTACAAGCATACTACAAGATTAAAAATGAACTCTTTAGGATAATGAGATTATCAATATGTTTCCTCAGCGCGAGTATGTGAGTCATGTTAGATACCTGCTCATCCCCGGAATGTTCCCCCAGAAGTAACGCGCTCTGTGGGCTGGGCTCACTTTAACGGCATCCACCAGAACCGGGTTGCACTGTCAATCAAGAGAGTGTCACTGAGCCATTATGAAGGGAGGGAGAATGGATGACGGGGTGGGAAGAGGAACCTCGAGGAAGCGGCAGATGTTGACTTTGTCATGCATGTTCATGAAGACGACATTCTCAAAGAGCCAGAAGAACGGCTGGTGGTCTTCTTCTTTGGGCTTAAGCAGCTGCAGGATGCGGTAGAAGTCGAAGAAGAGCCTGCCTGAACCCTCTAAGAAAGGAAATGCAGGCAGTTCAGATGCCTGTGATCTTGTTCATCTCCGAAAGAAATCATCAATAACTCTGGCCTCTTAATCAACAGACCGTAGAGTCCTTTTCTGATGGGGTTTACGATGGAAAGGTCGTTACAGGGGCTTCCACCAATCAGCAAGTCAAAAGGACCCAATTTCTCCACCTAGAAAGGAAAAAAAGTGGATTTGGATGTAACTGAATCCAATTTTTTTTCATTCATTCATTTTCCGATTCGCTTATCCTCACTAGGCTCGAGGGGGATGCTGGAGCCTATCCCAGCTGTCTTTGGGCAGTAGGCGGGGGGGACACCCTGAACCAATCGCAGTGAATCCAATTTGATGCTTTTATTGTTTATAGCATTGTTTGTGTATATGTAGTTGCTGTGGACTGTTATTCGCATTCACTTCTGTTGCCAGTATGTACTGTCGTACACATTATGCATATAGCGTGGTGTACCAGCAGTATTCTGTTCATACATCATTATGATGGTGTTCATTTCATTTTCATCTGTATTTATTTTCATGGTAAATACAATGCTGCTGACTATTCTCGCTCCTGTTCACATTTCCTGATCAATTTTAGAGTGTTTCAAAAATCAGAAGTCATGTGATTTCCAAGTGGTCCTTGGATCCTTTAATTTTTCTGCAGCCTCTGTCACCCCTGATTTTAGACTCATCCTCTGCTAATGACATGGGTAGGGATACTTTCAAGTTAAGTGGAAGCAATGACACTTCAACCAAAGTGGGCTAAGTGTATGTGCGTACGTGTGTGTGTGTGTGTGTGTGTGTGTGTGTGTGTGTGTGTGTGTGTGTGTGTGTGTGTGTGTGTGTGTGTGTGTGTGTGTGCGCTCGTACAAGTTTCTTGTCGATGCAACGGGTGTCACCAACGTGGACGATCTTCCCATCGTGGTTGATGAGCCCAACTGCGATGGAATCCTCACAAATCTCTGAGGCGACATACGTGTGGATCTTAAAGCCGAGGTCCTTCAACACCTGGTATCCTGCGACAGGACGAGTCCATGTTAAGATACTGGGCAACTCGCAATTCAGCGGTGTTCCCACTTGGTCTGAACACTGCACACTGAGCACGTAAACAGGCGTAAACAGCAAAGGTGAAAGTGCGAACATGGTGTGAATGTGTCAATATCAGGTGTGAACCAGTTAACATGTTCAAACCAACATTTACAAAATGTAAGCTTGTTGACAAGCTATTTACTGTATTATTTAGAACTGTTGTTGCACTCATTACTATTACCAACTATCACTTGTCATTCACACCTGAAACATATTCACATACTATACTGAAACATGTTCAGGTCTGATAATGAAACATGCTTACACCTGATAATGAAGCATATTTACAACTGATGTTGAAAAATAATCAACTCTGATCCCGAAAGATGCTCACAACTGATGATGAAACATGGTCATGCCTGATACTTGTCACACTCAAGACCCAATTCTGAAACATACTCACATTTGAGACGTAATCACCTCAGATAGTGACACATGTTCAAAAGATAGACTAACACATATCTGATACTGAATAAAATTGACATGGTTTTAGAACGTGTGTGGATGTGCTGACCTGTTGCAATGCCGTCGAAAAGTGAGAGAACTCGGATGGGTCTTCGTAGGTTAGTGGGGATGGACGGGTAAACGCGGTGGGGCTCCTATAGTGAGAGATGACAGATGACAAAATGGAAAAATGTTTTGAATACTGCACTTTATCATTCCTTAATTCCCAAGCATATTTAATTGTATTGTATTGTATCATATTTAATGTACCCGGTATCTGAAATACTGAATATTTTCATCATAATTAATTCTCTGGACACCTCAAGTGCAGCATATTTACATCAAATTATATGTTCTATACACTTCGATTGGAGCATAATTACATCATATTTATCATACATATCACCTTGCAGCATTAGTTTAGTAAAAAGCAAACAAAATAATTGTAAAATCTATATAAAAGTGTGTGCACAGGGGGAGCCAGTGGAGGGATCGGAGGATGGTCAGGTTTCTGGGCGCCAGCGCGCATGGCATCATCCAATCAAGGCTCAGATTCAAGTTTGCGCAGTCTGGTTTTTATGGGAGCTTCACAGTCCAGCAAATGTTTGCAGACAGAATTAAAGCCATTGCAAAGTTCTTCAACTGATGCAGTAGAGCACTGATTATCTGGATTAAAAATTTCAGAAAAATGTGCAGCCGCGGAAGGGTTAATTATGCGACTACTACGCACAGGAGCGCACGGATTTGGTACAGTGCAATAGAGGGCAATTTAAAACTAGACAGGCAAATGCTGATACTTTGAAACGCAGAGGTACATCATCACCAGCCTGACATACACATTCCAAGTAGGAACCATGTCAATGTGCATGTCGACTGCAAATTATGCTCTGGAAACCTTTGGATGCAATAATTAGTGACAAAAAAATGGGACAAAGGATGTCATGCCAATACTCACAAACTCCATGGCGCTGTTGTTGGCAAAGAACTGCTGGACGCGAATGCTCCAGTCCTCTCTGGGAAGGAGGGCACGGTGAGTTCGGTGGTCCTGACACATATAGCAGATCCACGGGTCCACATGCTTGAGCGAGTCAAAGGTCCCGCGGCCCACCAGGATGTTGAGGCAGTCATTGCAGTAAGATCTTGGACAAGAGGCAAAATAGTTGTTGGTGAATGGTCTTGAAGGGCGGCAAAAGAAAACGCGCAAACGGACCTGCAGCAGCCGCTATTCCCGCACAGAATGACCTCCAGGCCGTAGCAGCAGATGGTGCAGTAGGACTGATAGCCGTCTTCGTCGTAGCGATACAAGGTCTCTGTGAAGTTGTCCTGCAGCAAAGCATTGTGAGATTGTGAAGGAGAAAGGGTGCAGATTCTTCTGAGTTTAGGAATTAAATCTCAGCTAAAGCTTTCTGTTTTTATATTCGTACCGTGCTTTTGTTTGTTTTTCATCCCACATTAACTTAATTGAAGACGAAATTGTATGTGTGTGTCAATGTGAACGGTAATGCTTGGTCGCAGATACCTTATTTTTCCAACTATAAGACGCTCTGGAGTAGTTACACTATCCATCCATCTATTTTCTAATTCACTTATCCTCACAAGGCTCAGGGTGGAGCCTACTGTCATCGGGCAGTAGGCGGGGTTTATCCTGAACTGGTTGCCAGCCAGTCGCAGGGCACACATAGATGAAAAACCATCTGTGCTCACACTCACACCAAGGGACAATTTAGAGTGTTCCATTAACCTGCCATGAATGTTTTGGAATGTGGGAGGAAACTGGAGTACCCGGAGAAAACCCACACAGGCATAGGGAGAACATGCAAACTCCACGCAGGAAAGCCAGAGCCGGAATCGAACCCTGCACCTCTGCCCTGTAAGGCGGACGTGTTCACCAGTCGTCCAACGTACCGCGAAAAAAATGCATCATGAAGAAGAAAAAATCTCACACTGGGCTTTAAGTCACATTCTGGGGGCAAAATTTATTTGACAAAAAAAGAGACCAGAAAGAGTAAAAGTTGGACTGGCACCCAAAATCCCTGTTACCTAATCGTAATGATGGCAGCAAAGGCATTCCGGTTGGATTTGAAACTTTTGTTTTTAACAATGGAAATGTTTTTCATTTTAGTTTAAAATGGCTTACCTAACGTGAAGGGAGTGGGACTGCACAAAAGGTATTTGCCAACTGCTTACGACATTTCTTCCCCTACTTTCTTTTGATGGTTGGTAAATACTTTTGGTGCATTACTACCACCTTTACATTAAGGTAAGCCACTTTAAGAAACACTTTTTCCGTAGTTCGAAATGGAAGTTTCAAAACCAATCGGAATTCAATCACTGTAGCCAACACAATTGGGGTACCGGGTTTTTGGGTGCCAGTCCAAGCTCTGATTTTAACTCTTTTATTCCCCGTGATGTATAAATATGGCTTGAAAAACCACTGTGGCCACCTACCCATGACGTATTTTTATGTCTTTTGCGTTTTTGAGTGATGGTGTCCAGAAGGGTCTGACGCAGCCTTTGACTAAGGATCAGGATTGTCTTCATGGTAAATCATTTAAAATCTGGCCAATACGGTAAGTGCCCTGACGGTGGCTGGTGACCAGTACAGAGTCTACCCTGCCTCTCGCCCTGAGTCAGATGGCTCAGCCAAGTGTTGCTATCTGACTTGGTCTATGATGGACAAAAATACTGTACATAACAACTGCCCCCACATAGAGTTTCTTGTCCCATTATTTGGCAACTAGGCTGGGTGAGCCCTCTTACTTTGCACCTCAAGCAGAGACCTCCTTTGAAGAGCGGGTGGAAGATCTCCACGTTGTCACTCCCGCAACACAGACAGAACCCTGTGGATGCAATGACAAACTTCATTTCAATGCATGGTGCTGAAAAGGATACCAGATTGTTGATGGGATTTTGGGATGCTTTTCTTGATCGAACACACAAACCTTCAATGTCTAGTTTCATGTCCACAATCCTCGTAATCATCTCCTCTGCACACACAAAGATTTTTTTTTAGCAACGTGTAAATGAGACGGCAAGAAACACTAAATCACTAAACTTAAAATGCATCAAAAGTGGGGCACCCCTTAATTTTATAGTCTTATTAGAGCTATTTTACTTGATAATCCAGTAAATATACAATTAATTACACAATTAAATAATCACATTTTTTAAAAAAATTCTAGCTCATGAAATGAAATTAAAAAACAATTTCTAATATCATATTAAAAATAGTCAAACTGTTTTTTAATAAAAATATTGTTTAAAAAAGTATAGGTTCACATTGAACAAGTAATTTGTAATTTGTACTGTGAATGAAACCAATCTCACCTCGGCGTGTCTGGTCGGGCTGAGTGTAGGTAACGCTGTTGGATGGGATGATCTTATTGTACACTCTAGTTAATGACTTCCTCTTGTGCGTATGGTCAGGTGAGTTGTTGACGTCCAATGCCATGCCCAGCGGAATGTTAACATCCTTCGACCGCTTCCGCCCACCTCTGCCTTTCTCACACTCGTCTTTGTCCTCCTTCCCCCAGTCTCCTGAATCAGTTGTGGATCTTTTCCTGGGGCTGTGTTTCTTGCGTTTCCGCTTGGCGATGCTCCGCGGGGTCTGTGACAGTGTACTGGTGGAGATGCTGGTCTCTCTCTTTATAAGTTTCTTATTTATTACTTTTTCGATGACTTCTGATTTGATCACACCTTCATGAGAAGCAACATGACAGCACTTGGTAAAAATAACTTGCCCATTGATTGTTTAAGTACAAGTGACTTTTCAATTGCAGATAACACGTTGAATGAGAGGTGAGCGCATCTATCTGCCTTACAGTTCTGAAGTTCGCATAGTCTGTTTTGGGCGAAATATTAGGAAAAGATAAGAGACAAATGTCTGCTTGCACCATTCTTACAGGCCGCAGCGTCGGACATGTTGATGTCATCAACATCATCATCTTTCTCATCATCACTGCTCAGCACGTAGATTAACTCTGCCGGAGATCCATTTGAAGCTGGAACAACTGCAAATACACATGAGCTGCAATACTACTCATGACATTTGATGATGTTTCGCCATTTCTGTTCAAGAGGATGTAAATGTGACATTGTCATTCTTTGTATAGACCTTTTTAAAATATTTGGACTGTTCTGTTCAGCTATATCCAAAATGGATTAGGGCAGGGGTCCCCAACCTTTTTTGAGTCATGGACCAGTTAAGACAAGTACATGCTGTTCCCAGCACCACTTTTTTATCATTGCTTTTAAATTGTCAGTTTTAAAGCACTGGTGCTGACAACAAAGAAAATTATAGAGTAATTGAACATTCAAATTTTTCACATTCCTTTCAAACATTCATTCATTTTCCGTTCCGCTTATCCTCACAGGGGTCGCGGGGGGTGCTGGAGCCTATCCCAGCTAACTTCGGGCAGTAGGCGGGGGACACCCTGAATCGGTTGCCAGCCAATCGCAGGGCACACAGAGACGAACAACCATCCGCGCTCACACTCACACCTAGGGATAATTTAGAGTGTTCAATCAGCCTGCCATGCATGTTTTTTTTTGGGAATGTGAGAGGAAACCGGAGTACCCGGAAAAAACCCACACAGACCTGGGGAGAACATGCAAACTCCACACAGGGAGGCCGGAGCTGGAATTGAACACAGTACCTCTGCACTGTGAGGTTGACGCGCTAACCACTGGAACACCGGGCCACCGCCTTTCAAACAGTTTTATTCAATAGAACAACAAATGGAGGATAAAATAAAACAGTAAACTAGATGACATGATGGAATGCTACTTTCATCCGGTGGTTGCCGGCTAGTTATTTTGACTAAACTTCTAATGTTTACGTGATCAGGTTGTGCAAACTCTGCTCGCAATTTCGTGCTGTCCACTTGATCACTTGGGTGCTAGTTGTTCAAACAACTCAACAGGTTTCTAGTATTGTCTTGTTTTTGACGACATGCCATGCACAACAGCTTCCTCCCCTCCACGTCGTATTTGAGATACTGCCAGGGGAGGAACTCTTTTGACAAAATAGCTTCATCTTTGGAAGTAATGGCCGCACACCACCCGCACATTTAGATGTACGTTTTGTCAATTTGTTACTCTGACTTTCTGTGTACTGCTTTTCTTCTTTCATGTATTGGTGGATTCTGTTTATTTCAACTTGCAAACCAATGTTAGAATGGCGACTCAGATTAGTCGAACACATTTCTGCAACGTCTGATGGCGTAAATATATTCACAGCTCGCTGCTGGTCGTATAATATCATGAATCTCGATCATATAATCTCCAGGCCCTTTTTATATTGCCCTTTCAAAGGTAATCGACGGGTTGGGTGGTGTATTTGACTGATGCTCAGCAAAAACAAAAAACAAAACAAAAAAAAGAGATCTTGGTCTTGCCCGGTACCAGTACGTGGACTGGTGGTTGGGGACCTCTGGTTTAGGGTATTTGCAATTCCTTAATAAAAAAGAAAATATATATAAATTACTGCAGCAGAAACTGTGATAAATCAACTGAATATCGAAAATACCGGGAGCTAAAGTACAAGATATTGACAGCATCATTTCACCTGCTAGTGAAAACTTGATTTATGATATCTGAATAAAGACATCTAGATACATTTAATTTTGGTGAAATAAAACAATGAAAGGAGCTGCTTTCATCGTTTGTTGGCTGTGACCGCTCCTATGCCAATGCAGCCCTCCCTCCCACCGGCCTCTGCTCGTCTATGAAATTAACGACGTAGTAACAAAAGCATTTGTGCAAGTCGTCTGTACGGGCGTGGTGAGCAGGGGCTTATTTGCATGAAAACTCAACTCAACTATGCAAAACAACCATGACGGAATGAATGGATGTGGAAATACTAGGTCTTACTTTTTGCCTGGAAACGTTCCCCAATCCGAAATTGTGTGACCATGTCTGTGACGTCAATCACATCTAAAAAAACAAATAAGGCAAAAATGAACATAGGGCCAAGTTAGTTTGATTATTGCAATGGAGTTCTAGTGCCACACTGGAAAGAAAAAAAAAACGTACTATGAGAAAAAGACACAATATATTAAGGCAAAAAAAATCTGAAAAAATGAATAATGGGAAAGTTTTCTACATCTTATCTTAAAAGATAAAAGTTACTTTTTTGGGAAAAAACATCTTTATTTTATCAGACTAAAGTCATTTCTCATTTTTCTAGAATGTCTTGATATTGCACAATAAAGATGTATTTTTTCGATCGAAAAAGGTTTACTACTGCAAAATGAGTCACATTTCTCCAGAAAAAGTCTTAATATAACAAGATTTAAGAAGTAGTTTTCTCAAGAATTGTCTTAAAATTACAAGATTAAAATCATTTTGTAGAGGAAGAGACGAAAGCCACATGTTAAGCCACCCCCCCCAAAAAAATCATAGTCCCCAAAGACTAAAATTTTATGTTTTCTGAAAAATGGCAATTACAAGATTAAAGCGTGATTTTTTTTCTCGAATGTCTCAATCTTTCATGAAGAAAGATTCTAGAAAAAAAGTGCTTCCTAATACAAAATCTGTCATACAGTAATTGTCTAGAAAAAAAATCTTATTATTTGGCTAAAGCTGTACTTTTCAAGAAAAGTTATAATATACTGATTATTTTTTCCCAGAAAGTATCATTATTGCGGTAAAGTTATGTTTTATCTGAATAAAGTCCTTTGATTACTACATTAATCTCATATTAAAAAAAAGATTTCTATTATATTTTTCAAGAGAGTCATTATATTACAAAACTGGTCATATTTTACCCAGAAAAAAATATTAATCATTCAATATTAAAATGTATAATTATTATTTGGTAAGATTCCAACTCGTCCCCCCCCACCCCCTCAAATTTGACTTGATGTCAAAACTATTACCGGTACTTTTTCCAGGTAGCATAATTATTTGTTTGCTTTCCAGTGTGGCCCCAACACCCCTTGAATAGTGTCCCACCAGATGAATGGTCTGTGTAGCCTGAGGAATCTGAATCACACAAGTCCCATATAACATCTTCATCCTGTTTTTGTTTGGTCTTGACCAGCAGTTCATGTGCTGGAGGTAATGTTTTGGATGGCTCTTCTTCTCGATTGTCTGACAGAGCCCAGGTACCCGTGAGAACCTTCAAACAGGAATACATAGAATTAAGAACCTTCAAACAGGAAAACATAGAATTAAAAGCAGTGATAAGAGGGGCCCTATCCTTTCTTTTATTTGTCCATTCTCACTAAACTGCAGATTTATTGTTTGTTATTATATTGAGTACAGTATATTTCCTTAAATATTCTCAAAGCTTTTGGTGTGGGACAAACCCCTGAGGACATAATGTCAAGGTACCGCAGAAAGACAGATAAAGAATTCAATAAAGTCTTTTTGTTTCGTGTGGGGACGTTAACTTGAGCAAGCTGACTCGCTCGCTAATGTCTAAGGACAAGGAGGATTTTTGTATTTGGCACCATTAACCACCAACCGCAATGCATCACGGGATAGTTAGCAGCCAACGCAGGAATAGACTATGCGCGAATTTCAATGTTGGTTCCAAAAACGGACTTCAAAATACGTAATAAATACAATAGATCAAATAAATCAAGAAAATGGCATTATTATCGGATTATTACAATCGTTTAACGCAGGCAGACGTAAGATACATTCTTCGGAGTCGACGACCGAAAGTGGTGGTTTCTTGACCAATCACATTGGCGCGGGAAGCAACATAACCAATAGAATCAATGAGATTCGCGCATTTACTCTAAACTGATTTGGAGTCAGATTAAATTCGCGTTTACGAACAATGTGAAGTATTCAAACCGAACTCAAGTCAGCTGACCGTTGATGTCCACACCAAAAGGCAACATGGCGAAAAGCAATCCAATGAAAGACTATCGATCCAAACAATACCGCAAAACAAGGTGGATAACTAACACACGAGATGCTTCATAACGAAATGTGGCACCGACGTTCGTAATCTTCATAACGAAATGTGGCACCGACGTTCGTAATCATCTCGACCATCAATCCTAATTTGTAGTAGGTGAAGTAAAATTGTGGACAATAGTACAAATCACTCAACTAAATGAAGTTAATCCCATTCACGTGAACGTTTATCTTCGGCAAAAAGTTATTCAGTTACGCAACTCAAAACCAATTGGGAATGTGCGAGTATTAGGTTAATTTACCTAAACTTCTGTTTTGTAGTGCATTGAATACACTGTGGTAAGTCAAGGTTGAACAAATATTAACAAAAAGCACGTTGGTGGACTCACCATGGCGACTTCCCTCTGCGTGTACTGGACATTTAAACCAGCGCAAAACTGAGGGACCTCGGGGCCACTTCCCCTTAAACAATGACCCCCACCCAGCCCCTACCCCCCCCCCCCCAATTTCATAATTCCCACGAAAAAAATATTTTTGGGGTCGTTTAAAATGTAACGAATAAAAACACTATTCAGACTTTAAGGTCGGCGATGTTGTGCAAAAATTGACGGTACTACGTCACCAAAAACTTGCGAGAACGCCCACAGCGGCTAGCTGTGGAGTAGCTAACCGTATGTTTACATGCTAGTTGTAATAAAAACGTATGAGAACCCTTTGGAATTACTTGTATCTTTCTGCATAATTTGGGTGCAAAATATGATCTGATCTTTGTCTAAGTCACAAGAATGGACGAACACAGTTTTCTATGTCAAATATGTATCCCACATAAAATAATCCATGTTGTGACTGATCATCTTGTAAACATCATGTGCCAGATAAGTAAAGTCTGAAGTCCGACCATTTAAGTTTCAAACAAGTTTCTGGAGCAAAAATCAAGCAAGTCACGTCCCCACTCAATTCAGGAAAAGTAGGATTTGAAGTAAGGATAAGTGGAACTCTGGATAAGTTTATACTTTCTCATATCCCCTTTTGAGCATGTGATAACCTTCTTATCATTTGCCAAAATTGTATTTTTCTATATATGCATTTTCTTCCTTGACCGACCCATAGAAAACTGTATATTTTCAATTTCCATTTTAATTTTAACATTACCTTATTTACATGTTCGAAATAAAGACAATCATTTTGATTCAGTTTATTCATGACAATAGGACAGGACTGTTTTAAATCAGCCGAAACTGCCTTTTATTGAATACAAACTCTACAGAAGATTTCACACAATATACAGTACTTTTCTACTAACAGTTTAAAATGAATGTTTTAAAAAAAGTATCAAAAATAAGCTTAACTTGTTTAAAATGCTAGCAATGAAGTCCTAAAATGCAAAAACCTTCTTAGTTGTAATTTTGTTAAATGAAAGGGTCAATGAGACATGATAACTCTATGAGCCATGATAACTCTATGGATGAATATGCTCTAAAACTGGTGTCAGTATTTAAACAAAACACACTCAAAAAGAGCAGGTTCAAACATACAACAGGAACATTTTTATGAGTGAAACATGTAAACATTTCTCTTTTGGTCCCTTAAGAAAAAAATAACTAAACACACACACTGAGTATAACTTTTTTTGTGTGTGTTTTCATTGTGAAAACAATGTTCCAAACGTTCCAGTGATTAAAGACAATAGAAAAAAAAAGAGATTTCTTTGAGGTAATATAAGTTTGGTTTTGGTGACAGCCACAACACACCCACAAAAAAACAAAATAAAACAAAAAAAACATGTTCCGTTATGACACTTGGAACAATTACAGTAGTACTAAAAATACAAAAGCTTAAGGTCTGACAACATTAGTCGTCAGTGCTTGTCGGCACAGAATACTGCATGTTTTTGTCGACAACGTTACAGTAAACAGATTCGCTTCAAGATACTTCCCAAACAATAAGGACTTTTCGAAAATTGGGGTAAAAAATACACCAAGATTCACCCAATCATTTTGTTGTTCTTTTTGTTTGCATTCGCTTATTTCAAGTATTGTTACAGTAGAGGGACCTTTCAGGAAGATGAAGCTATCTTTTAAACACGATAATCATACCAAAAAATAAAACATGTTAAGTCTATCAACTCTTCATTTTTTTAAAGAAAACATCAGACTGTCTTTTCTAACAAAGAACAAAAATTAAATCAAGACCAGCTAAAATTTGAATTGGAAAAAAAAAAAAGAAGAAAACCCTCAATCTTACTATCTTCCTTTGCTATCAATTCTTCCTAAAGAGTTCTCACAAAAAAAACTTCCTTCCACAGCCTTGCTATTAACTACAAAAAGTGAAACAAAGGCATACTGGCCGAGGAAAAGGGACGGTAATAGCAACATAGTCCCTCCAGACTAAAAATGACCTTGAAAGACTCCTAAGCTAATGTAAGGTGGTTTGGTTTCTATTTCCTGGTGCTTGTCGGTGTCTATTTGCCGGTAATAAATGCCCATTTGTTGGTTGTGCCTAGTAACATGTAGCTTACGTACAGTATATGCTAATGACAGGTTTGTTGCTGGTGAGGGTGATGACTATTTCCTGGTAACAAATTGTGTCAAAATTCTGGTAATGGTTGGCCACAATGCAGTGGTGAAAGGCACGGTCTATTCGTTGGTGATGTGTCATGTATGTTTCCTGGTGGTGTCTATGTGCTGTGATTTGCTGTGGTATCTGTTTTCAGGTTCTGGCCTCGATTTGATGATCACAGGGTATTGTGGTGTCAATTTGCTGGTGACGTAGGATCTTTGTGCTGGTTAGTGGTGGCATCTAGTCGCAGGCAAAGAAGTCTTTGAGGGGTGCGAAAAGATGCCGGATGACAGGGACGCTCCAGGACCGGCCTAGGAGTTTCTGCCGAGCACCTCTTCCCATGTTGGACACATCTGTGTAGTGGACTGGGAAGCCAAAAATCCTGAAAGCGTTTTTGTCAAAGTTACAACTTAAATCATGCCTCCCTGAAGGTGCCAAAACTGAAGATTAGGATGCGAGAATGCAACTGTCAATCAAAGCTACCATCTGATTGACCGTGTGGTTACCTCTCCAACTCAGTGCACCATAAGATGTCCTCCTTTCCGTTCATCAAGACTGGGAAGTGTTGGTCCTTTCCCTGTTTGATGGAGTTGGAGCGTGTGGTGATGGTGCGAACCTTACCAAACTGAAAAAGATGACGTTTTGTTTGTAAAAAAGAAAAAAGAAAAAAAGGCTCACATCTGCAATTCACCCACTTTAGCAACTCGTCCGTGTTCCAGGCAGTCCTGAAGCTCAAGCTTGTCCATTCCAGATGCACACAAAGGTCTGGAATGGAAAACACTCATGTCATTGTCATTATTATACGGTATGTACTGTATTCTTGCAGACTGTGTATTTGGCCCAAAGCGGGTTTAGAGCCTTGTTTCGCACCTATTCATACCCGGCAGGTTTCCCCAAAAGTATCGAGCCCGGTGGGCTGCAGAGACCTCAATGGCATCAATCATCACGGGGTTACACTGCAACCAACGTAAAGAATATATTTCGAATGAGCAACTCAGATGAGCGAAAACAAAAAAATAATGATATACATTACTTTCTTTGAAGAATACAAAGTGTTCGCAGTGGTGACAGCTATTGTCTATTTCAAGGAGACAGGTGGTATCAATTGGCTTTGGTGATGGTGGAATCTCAGAGCTAGGGATGAGTGGTGTCTATTCCCAGGTGACGGGTGCGGTCTGTTTGCTGTTTGCTGTTTGATGTCTATAAACTGGTGACAAGCGATATCGATTACTTGGTGACGTTTGGTGTCTGATGTGATGGGTGGTGTCTAGTAGCTGTATGTGGCCTTCACTTGTCGGTGATGGGGGTGTCAATATGTTTGTAATAGTGGTGTCTACTTGATGGTGCAGATGGAGAAAGAAACATTTTGCCTTCTGAAATGAGTATTGAACTTTTATATACTGGGGGTCATGCGTGACGTCTATTTCCTACTCACGGGACGTTCCATTACATGGTGAATGGTGTTGAGAAGATCATTGGTTGATAAGGAGTAGTGTTGATGTGCTAGTGACAAGTGGTGTCTATTTGCTGGTAATGGGAGTGTGTATTTTTGGGTGACAAATCTTGTCTATTTCCTGGTGCCAAGGTGGCGTCTATTTGCTGGGTGTGGCCTCAATTTGTTGATGGTAGAGTATTGATATGCTCCTGGTGGTGGTGTCTTTTTCATGGTGACAACTGGTGTCCATTTGCTGGCACTGAGTGTCAAACCTTTGAATTATGTTGATTTCATGACAAAAAGTCAACAGTAGAAGAAAAGGACATGTTAGGAGGCCATCAAGCCTCTCACCTCCAGATATCGTGAGATATCCCGCTTGTCGTTGACACCCATGGCGACCACGTTCTCGAACATCCAGAAGAATGGACGATTCTCTCCTTCTTTGGGCTTGGCCTCGCTGAGCAGGCGGTAAAATTCAAAGAACAACCTCCCTGTGCCTTCTGGAGCGACAAAATCTCATGAGAAGAAGCTCACTGTCACATCCACGCACCATGACATTATGTTTCTCTTTCTACAGTGAACAACCATTTGCACATTTTTTGGGGGCGACACTCCATTATTTGCTGAAAAAAAATTGCCTGTTTGCTGTTTTGTGCAACCCAAAGTATATGAGAGTGAAACCCAAAGTATATTTGTGCTTTTCTTCCGAATAGTTTAGTTTGCCTGTATTCATTAACATTTATTTCTCAACTCAATTTTATTTAAAAACTACCGCATCTGCATACCAAGGGCTGTACATAAACTGACAATCAGACATACAGAAATAAAAACAGTTAAAACAAAAAATAAAATTAAAACATAAACACAACAAAACACAAAAAGAATGCCAAGTCTCATCGTGAATCGAAAGCCAAAAAATAAAAATGTGTTTTAGGATGAGTTTAAAAGATGTCCAAATGTATGTAATGTAAATTATGGATGTAAAATACCAAAAGGTGACTTCAATTACTTTCAGTTTGTGTCACGTGCTTGTGAGCACGTGACACAAACTGAAAGTCATTGTTTGTCCATGTCTGATAGCATGCGCTAGCATGCTATTTTGGCTGGTGGAATGCTCGCTAATACGACAGTTGAGCTTCGTGTGAAGGTGGTTTGTTTGTGTTGACTAACTCAATACATTAGTTGGTCTCATTGGTTTTTAAATGTGTACATGTATGGTGTTGATGATTTCTTATTTTTTTTTGTGTTCATACTGTACATACATACATAGAGTTAATACATGCAACAGCAATACCAATGTGTTATTTAACTTCACATCTTGCCACTCTAAATATCTGAATTCCTGGAGACATAATCCAACTTACTTTGTGAGATCCTCTGCTTTGCCGCCATTTTGTGGCATCTATAGGCAATTACAAATGCCTTTTCAGTGGGACGTCAATTACTCGCATATTTTTTGCTGTTTGCGGCATGTCCCTCCCTTAGCCGTCTCAGAGCAGGGGTTGACTGTACCTCAAATGCACCTTATTCACATCATATTTCTGGACTTACCAAAGAGGCCCTTCCTGGCTGGGTTGACAATAGACAGGTCGTTACACGGACTTCCTCCTATCACCAAATCAAATGGCCCCCATTCCTGAATCTGAGGAAGAGCGGCAGCACCGTGTCAAAAGAATGGAGAAACAGTTTTAAAGAAGTCCAACATGGTGTTCCCTTGTGGCATCATAGAACAACAACACTGCCAACATTTTAGCCCTCACGTTTTTCCTGGTGATGTTCCGAACATCGTGCACGTATTGGATCTTTCCTTCGTGTCGGACCACGCCGACAGAGATGGAATCCTCACACACCTCAGATGCCACGTATTGGTCCACCTTAAAGCCCAGATCTCTTAGGACTAGGTAGCCTGCGAGCAGTAATACACAATTAATGTGAAGAGCTTATTATGCTTTTTTTGTAGCGCTCTCCTGTCCCTGACTTACCGGTGGCGATGCCGTCAAACAGTGAGAGGACTCGGATTGGTCGCCTCTGTTCTGCTGGGACTGCCGGAAAAATCTTTGGGGTCTCCTGGAAGGGCAATCAACAAATTAATAAGTGATCCTGCTTCATATAAAACTCAAATTATGCGGGGGTTGCTGGCGATAGAATCTGGGCCACATCAAAATGTTGACAATGGTGACAGGTACTGTCTATTTCCTATTAAAGGTTGACGTCAATTTCATGGTATCATGGTTTCTGTTTGCTGCTACCAGGGGATGCCTCTTTTTTGTGACATATGTATCTACTTTAGGTGATCGTGATGGGTGGTGTCTGTTTGCTGGTACAAGCTGAAATTTAACTCACAAACTCCTGTCCGTTGTCATTGCCAAAGAACTCCTGCAGTTTGACGCTCCAGTCGTGGCGCCGCTTGAGGACGCCATATGTCAGCAGTGGCTGGCACATGTAGCAGCACCAAGGGTCCAAGAAGCGCGCATTGTTCGATGCCCCGCGGTGCACCAGAATGTCGAGACAGTCCACACAGAAACACCTGCAGGGGGGGACACAGTGGAAGCTTCAACAATTAGTCCTATGTGCGTGTAATATGACAAATAAGCCAAATTCCCAGATTTATGACATCAAATCTTTGCTTTGAGCTGCTCTTGACTGAATCCAACTGTGATAAACCTGAAAGGGCCACAAATTTACAAAGGCAGTTGGAATTTGGTAACCTGTAAAATAATCAACACATGCATTGCTGCTTTGATGTCCTGCTAGTGAAGACAAATCCAGAAAAAAAATCTACAAGCAATTTATGGGTTGAAGAGTCTGGTTGAATGGTTTTTCAGTCCACCATGTCAGTCCAAAAATTCCACATGTCAAGGTTGACTGACTTTGACAATTGGGATACAAGACCAGGCCATTGTCAACAAGACAAACTGACACGAGGACAGAAGTTTGTGACCCATATGCCACTCATTTAAACTTTCAAGCAGCATATGCCAAGCAAGCCATACAAATATGGAATAAAGATATGGGTAATGTGCTTGGACAGGTTGGGACTGGAAAAAAATTGCAGACGGTGCTTCTGAAAAGAACCGAGTGAAGCAAGCGGCACTGGAGATGAGTGCAGTTGACAAGGAGCACAACCTATCATTTTAAATTCTTCACCTCTTGCCCTCATGATCAGGAGTGAAATGAATACAGCATGAACGTTAATAAATGTTTCGGGTTTAATTAAGAATAAAATTGTGTCGTTGGGTTGCCATCTGTGGATGTGTGTGTGTGTGCGTGTGTGTGTGTGTGTGCGTGTGTGTGTGTGTGTGTGTGTGTGTGTGTGTACATTTTGTACATTGTGGCTGTTTTTGTTTAATTCTGTATTTCCTGTATTGTTGTTTGAGTATCCTTATCTTTGTCTTACCTAGCTAAAATCGTCGAGCTAATTAGTGGGGCCCTAATTTGGACTGCACGTGTATGGATGTGTTTGTGTGTATACAGTATTTGTATATGTATGTATAGGCCGATCTTTGCATGTGCATATTGTTGTGTGTGTGTGTGTGTGTGTGTGTGTGTGTGTGTGTGTGTGCGCGCGTGTGCAACCTGCAGCAGTTGGCGTTGCCGCACAGCAGAACCTCTCGGCCGCCACAGCAGACGGTGCAGTAGGACTGGTAGCCGTCATCGTCATACATGTAGGACGTCTCCAAGTACACGTCCTGCACGGACGTCGACTGCTACATTAGCTTCACTTGACAGCTAGCTAACACAAGCTTTTTGTACAGGGCATTGGAATCTTGCTCAACTGAGTAGTACATTGGAGTTCATCAATGCTGTTTGCCAAGAACGAGGATGTTAACTACTACATTAGCTTCCTGTTCCCGTGTGAGCTTGACTGTTATTGTTTTTTTTTGAGTGTTCGCTGTTGCATTGTTACCTTGCACGTTTGGCACAGACCTCCTTCAAAGAGCGGGTGGAAGGTTGCTGCTCTCATCTTGCCACACGAGAGACAGAACTCTGACGCACACGCAACCGCTCAATGAACACGCTACTGTACAGTTCAGAAAGTGTGTCAAGTGAGAGAATTGTTTACCTTCGATACTTCTTTTATTCTTCAGGACTTCATTGACCATTTGTTCTGGAGGAAGAACAAACATGACGATGAGATGCTGTCAATTGCATAGCTGCACTTAAAAACTTGGGCTGGGCGATACGTCTTTTAAAAAAGAAATGTCCTGATTATATTTGAACAAAAATTGGATTTGTAAATTGGATGGATTTTTTTCCGCTTATCGTAAAAGCAAATAATGATTACATGATTCCAAACAAGGGTTTTTTTTTTTTTTAATCCTCTTCTGTTTTCATATTTTGAAACAGTTTTACTGCAGCAATTTTCTTTTTTTGCTGCATTGGATTAAATTCCACACAAATAATAGATTTTTTTTTCTGAACGGATAACAATAAAACGTCTTTATCAAAACATACAATCCCATTCAAAAGTTTGTGGCAACATTTACTGTGCTTTCATAAATTAGCAGCATGGATACGGTTTGAACTCCTGAAGAAGAAAGAACCAATTTAAGAACAAATAATTTCTAATAAAATTGAACACTATTGGCCTTTTCATGATGATTATAATGAATATGTGTCAAAGTACTTGACCTAATTTGATGTATTTGATCTGAAATGAAAATAATGACAAAAGCTTGCACTATACCTCTCCATATATCCATCCATCCATTCATCCATCCATATGCTAATCTGCTTATCCTCGTGAGGGTCACGGAGGTGCTGGAGCCTATCCCAGGCGTCATCTGACAGTAGGCGGGGCACACCCTGAACTGGTTGCTAGCCAATCGCAGGGCACACATAGGCAAATAACCATTCACACTTGCAGTCAAACCTAGGGACAATTTAGAGCAGGGGGTGGCCAACCAGTCAAAGACTAAGAGCCAATTTTTTTTACTGTGTTACTGCAAAAAGCCACATCATACACATGGGCAAACATAAACATCATTCCATCCCTTCTTCACCGACACCCACAGGCACGCACACGCGCACACACGCACGCACGCACACACACACACACACACACACACACACACACACACACACACACACACACACACACACACACACACACACCAAAATGTTTAATTTTCCTAGGTTTAAAAAATAAATAAATAATCCAAGCAAACGTGTGTGAGGAGGAGAAATTGAGTGAATGTCGTATAGAATTTTGCAGAGAAGATTGACAAATTGCAAAGCCACTTCCACGGGGACAAATTGGGGACATTTTTTTATCCATCCATTATCCGAACCTCTTTTCCTCACGAGGGCCAGGGACGTGCCAGGGCTATTATTGGGCACTAGGCAGGGTACACCCTGAGCTGGTTGCCAACCAATCGCAGGGCACACATTGACGGACAACCATTCACACTCATAATCACACCTAAGAACAATATCGTCCCCAGTTAAGCTACAATGTGTGTTTTTGGAATGTGGGAGGGAACCACAGTACTGTGCTTTCGATTCTTTAAATCATTTATTTTTATTTGTTTCTGTGTCGGTCTTTGAAAACATGTCTCCAATTTGTCTATTAGCTAGTCCCTCAATCATTATGTTAATTTATGTTTGAATTCCCAACACGTCTATTCAACAAGACAGAGTTCCGTTTCCGTTGGAAGCAATTTACCTCATATAACACCTTTAAATTACAGTTAAAATCATTATTCAAGCCATTTACTCTGTTTTATCAATTGCTCTTGCTTTATCAAAAGAAAAATAAAGATGTATTTAGTATTAGCATCCGGAAGCATGTACAAAGGTGAAAAGGTTGACTGTCATTGAACCTTACCTCTGCTGTATGACTCCTCAGGCCCAATCTTGCTCTTGCACACGCTGAGTCTGGGCTGCTTGGCACTGGGGGGATACTCAGGCAGGGACACGTCCAAGACCTCCATGTTAAGCGTGACACTGTCTGCACACACGCACGCACGCACGCACGCACGCACGCACGCACACACACACACACACACACACACACACACACACACACACACACCCACAGAGTCAAGCCACCAGCAAATAGTGGTTGTGGCTGATCGGCCTCTGCTCACTGGCGCCGCGTTTGGGTTTGAGTCCCTCTTGGCCTTTGGGCAGGAAGCCTCCTTGCGCCCAGTCCATTAAGGGCTTAATTTGTTCATCAGGGTTGTCTGACTCACAGAGGGGGAACTTCTTCTCAGCCCGGATGCTGGCCATCTGGACCATCATGAGATGACATAGCACAAATACAATCACTTCAACAATTCGCTGCTAGCAACTCTACCAGTGTTACTGCAATCATGTATGGTAATTTAGCTAGTTAGCATGCCGCTCCGTTAGTAAATAATCTAAAAAAACGTCAGTAATTGAGCCGCCCCAAAACAATGTTTATTTATTGTCTACATTAATAGTTTAACACATAAATATACTACAAACGATGATTCTCAAAATGGCATGCAGATTATTTAGATCAGAATCAATGCGCTGGAAGTTTGCATGTTTGTCGTATATCTATCCATTCATTTAATATCTATCGACCTATTTAATGGATGAACTGGAGCCTATGTCAGTAATTGTAGTGCAAAGTGCAGTCTCATTGTGCTCATGGCTGGCCTTATCTTTCTTTTGGTATTTTTGTGGACGGGTGAAGGTAAAAAGGGGCATTTGCAGCATTGTGGGAGTGAACACAGATGACTTACTTTGTACTTCCTAGCCATTCCCTTTAAAGTCATTGCACTAGAGGCACATGCAGTCTTTGACATTGTACAAGCAGAAATATATTCTGTATAGAGGTATGAGGTCAAAATTTACCTCTAGAGCTTGAAAGATGGCCCTGCGGTAGGACACCAGTTTGGTGTAAGACGCCTGATTGAAGAACTTGGCAAAGGCAGTGATGGAATCCAGCTTGTCAGCGGAGACCTGTGAGGACACAAAGATGGCCAGTCGGCTTATGTCAGGCTCAATGTGGCCTTTCATCTTCTGCTACTTACCTCGGAGAACTTCCCATCCCCGAACCACTGCAGCCACCTCATGCCGTGATTGGCCTGCCGTTTCCCAGTAGCGCGCCAGGTCACCACCATGCCGGGCCACCAGGAGAAGCCCTTAATCTTCCCCCACACCAGCTCACCAACGCTGAAGCCCTTGTTGTCCTGCAGACACCCAGAGGTGGCAAAACGACTCACAGGTTACACTTAAGTAGTTCAGGTACTTGTGTTAAAAAAAAAAAAAAAAAAAAAAAAAAAGAGTAAACATTAATTCCTTTAATTCAGGGGTGTCAAACTCATTTTTGTTGCGGGCCACATTGTAGTTACGGTTTCGCTTGGAGGGCCGTTGTGAATATTGAGAAACCATATTACATATTACATACACAGCGCAAAACAAATTGATGGATAACCAGTTTTAAAATCAGAAGTCAAGAATAATGACCGTTATTGTGGATTACATATGACAATTTGAAATTTTGGTTCAGACTTTAGCAAGCATCATGGAACTTGACATGCTTGATTTGCTTTTACGGGCCACATACAATGATGTGGCAGGCCAGATCTGGCCCCTGGGCCTTGACTTTGACACCTGTGCTTTAATTCCTTTATTTAACTCATTCAGTGTCATGGACGTCAACTCGAACCCAAACATTTAGTGCCACAGACGAATGTATTCGTCAAAAGTTTTTTTTCACTGGGTGAGCACGGAAGTGGTGTGAGTTTCAGATCAGCACAGGTAATAAAAAGAAAAGAACAAATCAAATTTAGGCGGTGAATCTCAGCTTGTCAAGTTCATTATGAGGGAGAGAAATTCCAACATGTGGAAAGTCAGACGGGTTTCGACACTTCACACTCGAACAACGTATGTGTAGGTATGGTATTAGCAGTGTATGTGTCAGAGTAGGTCCTTACGTTGTATTCAGTGTGGGCGTTACAACTGGACATGGTGGTGGCGCTGCTTTGGGCTGAATCTTTGGAGTCATGCTCCAGCAACTCCAGACGCGGCAGTTCTGCGACCCCCTTGGATGAGTACGCCCGAGAAGATGGGCCACACTGATGGAGGAAGCCAAGAGTGAGTAAGATCTCCACAAGGTTCTCGCAATCAAAAACAGCCATACCACATGGACAAGAATTTGGAGACACAGTCCAAAGTCAACTCCCAAGACCATCAAACTCTTTCAACATCAGCAACCTCACATATCTGGATTTTCCCTGCATTTCAAATTATGTGATGGCCACCTCCAGCTAATTTTGTGCCTTCCACAACCCGACCGTTCGATATCGCTCAACACAGCGTCAGGCTCCTGCTGTATTTTAACTGCAGTTGCAGCATTGCTCCACTATAGAGGTGCTATAACAACAGCAGTGCAGAGTAAAGACCTGAAGCAACAACCGAAGAAGAAACAGATCAAATCATGTTTTTCCCTGCTCGTCGGTGCTATCAGCAGGCCATATTTACAAATGGGTAAATATGGCCTTTTTTTTTTTGCCTCCAAGCATGCCGTGTTTAATAAAATAAAAGTATCGTTCGTGTCAACGTAGCTTTTTTGAGTTTTAGAGGTGCAGATATGGCGGGGAAAATGAGCCTTTTTTTTTTTTTTTTAAAAGCAAGGAGCAAAAGTCAAGGAGGGACGATGACTCAGGTTGCAGACGAAGGACGGAGGATGGACTGGCAAAATAGTGTGAAGTGCCATTCTCTGCGAATACAGTTGTCACATTCACATCTGCTCTCATTAGCTGATATTCTAAATATGTGCACATCGTAGAAAGGGTTCTGTCAGTCGTCATCTGTACCTGTGGGTAAAAAACAAAAAACAAAAAAGGACGTTTCGCTTCTCTCACAGAAGCTTCGTCAGCGGTAGACAACCCTGAAGTCTCCGTGAAGACTCCGGGAAATTGCTCTGCGCTAAAAAGCTGAGCGTGGCCTATTTGAGGACTGGGTGGGGATGGTTAGTCACGCCCCTATGGTGAAGAGGCCTGTTGATATCTAAATTCCCTCAGATTTAACCTGTCTCCTATTTACAATAACTTGTTGACCACCAAGGGACATAGACATGCTGATCAGGCTAACTGAAAGTAGCTATTCAGCCCTAGCCCAAACAATAGGCCTAATCAAGACCCAACGATAGGGAATTTAGAAATCAATGGGCCTCTTCACCATAGGGGCGTGACTAACCATCCCCACCCAGTCCTCAAATAGGCCACGCTCAGCTTTTTAGCGCAGAGCAATTTCCCGGAGTCTTCACGGAGACTTCAGGGTTGTCTACCGCTGACGAAGCTTCTGTGAGAGAAGCGAAACGTCCTTTTTTGTTTTTTACCCACAGGTACAGATGACGACTGACAGAACCCTTTCTACGATGGAACTTTCCTGTATGACTGAGAGCCTCCACAAGCAAATATGTGCACAGATATTTTAATTCTTTGATATTATTCTTTGATTCCCCCATTCAGGAGTAATACACTTTTTCTATCCTAGTTCATGTTTTCACCATATTGGCGATGACCTCGTGTTTCCGTGTCTGTCTGCGAGGTTTGGCGTGCGGCATCAGACCAGCCTGGAAGATGGTTCGAGTGCGCGGCCTCTCTCTCAAAGCAAGCTGAGTCTTGTTCTAAATACACGCACATAAACACCCACCACCACCCGCACGCACACACACACACACACACACACACACACACACACACACACACACACACACACACACACGCAGAGCGTGCGTTGATTAATGCGGATTCAGCGTTGGTTCATGAGGATTCGTGTTGTCCGCTTACGCCCGCCGTACTTTACTATACGGGTCCCAGGCACCATCATCGCCCTCGGACCTCTTCCTGGTCCTAGCCCGTCTTTCCAGACACACGTTATCATCTGATGAGACAAAGAAATGGAAATGAATGAATAAAAAATCAATTACATTTAATTTTGGTATAGAATATACAGTATGACAAATTAAAACCATTAATTACTTAAAAATATATTTGAATCAAAATTAAATGTAAATACACGCAATAATAAAATATAAGGCGTTAAAGTAAAATAAATTAATAAACAATCAAATTGAACATTGCAAATGTATTCAAGTATAATACATTAAAATAATAAACATAATTCAATAGAAACTCAATTCAAAGAAAATACAAAAAATAAATACATTTATAAATACAAAATAAATACTGTGCATTAAGATTATATGATAATGTATTTAATTATACCCCGAGGTGATGAGGCACCCCCGCACTGTTTGGGGCTGAAGGGCGACGGTGGCTCGGCCCCTGCCAGGGGGCTGCTCTCATTGGTCAGCTCCACGCCGCTGTCATTCTCCAACATGCCTTCCGGCGGCGGCTGGATCACCTTCGCCTTGGGTGGAGAAAAAAATATGCATGTATCAACAAATTTTACACATACGCGCGCACACACACACACACACACACACACACACACACACACACACACACACACACACACACACACACACACTCCGCTTTAACCTCACAATAAATAGATCCTATATACTATAATCTACAGAATTTAATGTGAAGCGCAGACAGAATAGTCAGCAGCATTGTAATAAATATACTGCACATGAATCAATACATGTAATCTAATACAGTACACATAATAAGCGATCACAAATAGATATTACAGGCACAGACGTCAATATGAACAGCAGCAAGAATATTAAGCAGCATTGGATGTAGCAAAAAAATAAATACAGTATACCATCACTGCAATTAGTCTATGAACAAGCAGTACAGGATACATTTATCGCTGCTGACTTGACTTGCTGTTTACATTCACAACTACAGTATAAGTATCAATGTATTGGTGCTCACAATTTGATTTATTAGTCTTTCATATTATTACTTTCTAAATGAAGTTGTTCCTTATACTATGAAGGGACAAAATAGAAGAGGTTAAAACATGTTTTAGCTTGAAGCTTGGCGCGCCAAGGAAGAGCTGCGAGTAAGGAATGCAATCCGGGGAAGCCGAGCAGAACTATTTGGTTTGGCTGCATGCTTTATGACACATTTGATCGTCAGATGGTCGAGTGCCACACTAAATTAGATCAGTCTTTGGTGTGTTTGATGTCTGAAAAGGTGCAGAGGGGACACCCTTGAAGAAATCACCTCAAGGAATATTTGAGCAGAACCTTCCAAATTTGACTGGGACACCTAGACAGCCATACAGGTGCAGCCAGAGACTTCTCTATGGGCTGATATCTTGCTGTATGATAACATACCGACTGTTAGCATGTTAGCATTGTATCAA
This sequence comes from Hippocampus comes, assembly GCF_001891065.2. NCBI lineage: Eukaryota > Metazoa > Chordata > Actinopteri > Syngnathiformes > Syngnathidae > Hippocampus > Hippocampus comes. The sequence goes on from NW_017805983.1 coordinate 3,359,662, forward strand.
CTGCCATTACAAATGATTCCTGATTACAGGGAAATATGTCCAAATCTATAGTATATTGTTAATCGATCTGCCTCGGCACTTTTTCAACTGAGGCTGCTATCTTTCTACATGTTAGCACAGCAATTGTTAGCATTTTATCAAGCGTCAATCTAAACTCTACTTGACCTCAAGGCATAACAGGAAATAAAAACAAAAAAAGGTGCATTTGACAGAGGCTGTCATCAATCATTAGCGAACTTGTCAAAAGGCGAGACAATCAGCAACAAACGCAACAATGCAAGTGATCCGCAGGAGGAGCAACTTGTAGCGTGCTTCCCGCTGTGGGTGAAGGTGTTTCAAGTGGGTCACGTGACTAAATACAGTAAATATTCCCATCCCCGGAATTCTATGAAAAGGAATTTCCTTCACCCGGAACAAAAACCTGTGCATTAACATTTTGACTACGATATTACATGTTACCGGAACTTACGTAAGCAGAAATTCCACTACCCGTAACCCGGATTGAGACGTCATGCCGCGGGAGCTTAAATACACACAACGCCCACCCGATGCTACGGAACGACGACACTGAGACACATTTTCACTTCGCGTTTTTCGATCATCAGATTCGAAACGACGACGTGTAAGTGAGTTTTTATTGGCGTGTGTTTTACTGTAATTGTAAATGATTTTAACTTTATTCACTTAACGTCCTGTAGAACGCGGCACTAGCTTAAAAGCAGCACCCACTCGACACGACCGAAGAAACGTGTTCGCTTCGCCATTTTCATTCATCAGATTCGAAACGAAGACGTGTAAGTGACTTTTTATTGGCGTGTGTTTTACTGCAATTGCGAAAGATTTTAACTTTATTCACTTACGTCGTGTAGATCATGGCATCGAAACGTAGAAGAACTGTAATGACTGGAGCGGAGCGAGTGAAATGCATCCGTTTGAGCGAGGCTGGACACAAAGTTAAAAGCATCCTGCAGACACTTGGAAATAAGCATTAAAATACTGTACTGTACTTTTGTGATTTTTTTTTTTGATACACCTGTACCTGGACAGTATTGCAGTTTTTGTTACATGCAGTAAACAGTGTTTGGACAGTATATTTTTGCTTTTTAAATGATTGTGTTGTTACACGTGCATTTTGTCAACATACTTGCAGGTTCATAAAGGACATGTACCATGCTCATTTCCCAAATGAGGAATTTCTGTTATCAGGACAAATTGGACAGCGCAAACACGAGTCCGCACTAGAGAATATTTACTGTACTAGCAACTACGGAGCTCCTGTCAAGGAATCTCTCAAGCTAGCTGAAAATATGCTAATGATACACCGTAAAATGGCTTGTAACTGCTAAGGCGTAGAAAAAAAGTAGTGTGTTTCCGGTAACCCGACCGACCGAGAATTTCTACGTCGAAAAAAAAACTTTACAGTCGGCATTTTTGTGTAGAGGGTTTACATCGGTGCAAACTCGCGCGATATTCACGTTGAGCGCGTGCGTCGTTTGCCCTGCCGTCTGTCAACAACATTGAAACATGGCGGCGGACGCGATCTCTGACAACAGTTTAAACCGCGTTTTCTGTGTTACAGTCGCATGCTCGCACCGTAATGTTAAGAAAATAGCGTCCATTGATGTCTCGAAAAAATTCAGCGAACTATTTGATGAACACCACGGGCCGAGTAAAAACCAAGGGCGGAGGAGGACGGCGGAGGAGGACGGCGGCGGAGGCGGCGACGCGCCCCGGCCCCCCCGAGTGCGGAGCGGGGAGAAAACTAAATAGGTGGCGGAGGCGCCGGCCGGTTCAATGTCTTCTTGTTTTATGTTTTATGGTTATTTTGTTTAAATTTTTGATGGGGGGGGGGGGGGGGGATTAAAAAAAAAAACTTTGTCCGACCTACCGACCTATGCTGAAATTTCATGTTACCGGAAACACATCTTTTTTGTTTGGCCTAATGGAGGCATGCTCACGGATGTATATACTGTACACTACTCATTTAATGTCAAGGATATTCAGAATTTCTGGATGAACCTAAAATACACTTTAACCTTTATGGGTGAACTTCATTTGACCTACTGTAAACTTTTGTACATACAATTGCTGAATGCTTCACAATTTTTTGTTGTTTCACAAGGGGCGAAACGACACACTTCACAAACAGGTGCTTGATGCATGACTTGACACATTGACATGGATTTTACATTTTGGGGGCCGTTGAAAACAGAAATCAAATAGGAGCAGATGGTGGAAGGAAGCAGACCCCCTCCAACACCCCGACCAGACTAAAGTGATTTATGAGCGTGAAAAAGAGGAACAAGCGCCAACGGCTACTACCACATTTCACTCTGTGAAGCATTTGAGTGAAAGGGGCCAAGGTGAGCAAGAGCTCAGTTCAGAATACATGACAAGACGGAAAAGCTTTATCAAGTTCCTTCATCTTGTTTTATTAGCACAGCAACTGTTAACATCGCTTTTCAGCGATTCTTATTAGAAATAGAACCTGAAAGTTGGACAGATATGAAATCTTTATCCATCTAAGTGCGTTCATGACTTTGGTTGCTATTTTACTATACTGTAGGGATGACAAACGTGTTGTCGAGTAGCCCGCGAGCCTATTCTAAAAAAAGCTCACCAGTGACAGGACATTGTGATTTTCGAGATATAGTACCGCATTTTCCACAATAAAAGGCGCACTGGATTATGAGGCGCACCTTCAATGAATGGCCTATTTTGTAATTTTTTTTCATACATTGGGCGCACCACATTATAAGAAGCAATCAACAATGCATCCACTAGATGGAGCTATGCTTAAGGAAACGCCAACAGAACGATCAGATGTCTGTAAAACTCATTAAATAAATCAGCGACACAGTTCACTTAACCAACAGCAAGTTATAACATTGACTCATTAACTTTGAACTCTCTTGCTGCTGCTCTATTTCCATGTTCAACTGCATAACCGATCGCCTTAAGTTTGAACTCTGCGTTGTCAGCATGTCTCGAGCAAGGAGCCATTTTGGGGGTCGAAATATTACCGTAATGACCATACACAAGGTGCATCGCATTTTAAGGCGTGCTGTGAGCTTTTAAGAAAATGGAAGTCTTTTAGGTGCGCCTTTTAGTGCGGAAAATACGGTATTTTTCAGTTTAAAATGTAAATACAAGTAGAGCTTTCGATAAATAAAGTGTTACACATTTATATTTATGCTTAATAAGGATAAAGTTTTTCAAGGTAATTTCATAAAATGTATTTCTGAAGCGTGTATCAAACTGTAGCCCTTTTCCATTGTACTGTTGAGTAAAAGAATCGCAATGCCAAACCTCGATGAATGGTTGCTGGTCTGTTCGGAGCATGTACATGTATTTAGATGAACTAGTCAGTGGCACAAAAAAGGTTGGGGACCACTGATGTAGTGTGGTACAATATTCTGTTGATAGTGTATGTCATACACATAACTGCACTGAATGCAATGCGGACAGCATGGCCAGGTGTGAGACTTACCATAGCGGCCATGTTGTTGTTGGTCTCCATGGGGACAGCCGAGTATTGATCAGAGGGCATTGCTGTCGCGGTGGCGGATGGTAGTGATGACCCTTTTTCAAACCTATCAACCAAGAAATCAAGCAATCAAACCAGTGATCTTTTTTATACAGAATTTCAATATGATTGTATATGTCAATATGAAATTGTGACTGAATTATTCACATCAATTACTGTATGTATAAAATAGTCCATTAATAAATCCGAATGTGAAATATCAAAATATTAGCATTGCAGGCTATGAACTGTGGGTCATGACTGATTTATTTCTCTTTATTTTATCCTCTTTTTTTTTTTTTTTTTTTTTTTTTTTTAAAGAAATTTATGGTGCATTTAAGTATTTATTGTCACTTCTCATTTTCTGGCACAGCAACACATTAAACCACCAGGAACTCATTGCTGCTTTATCTTATTTAACAAAATTAATAGTTTTATAAATGACATGAAACAAATACATCATTGGTAAAATCAATATTTAAATAAATACTACTATGTGTCATAATCTTTTGTCTTTCAATGAATGAATTGAAATTTTAAGGATGTTTACTGATTACATTTAACTGTGAAAGGCCACGGTAATTTACTTGCCGTGGTTTGCCCTTATAGCATGGGTTAAAGTGACCCGTCGACTTGAAGAAATACAAAAAAACAAGCACTGACATGCCGAAATGAACCTCCGACAAAGCCAAAAAACACGCCACCGTGTGTTCGAGCCACATTCTTTTTTGCATTGTGTGAGGATTAATTACATTCAGCCTGCATGCACATGAGCAGCATAAGTCAACACTTGACTGTGTGTGCATGAGTGTGTGCGAGTGTGTGTGTGTGTGTGTGTGTGTGTGTGTGTGTGTGTGTGTGTGTGTGTGTGTGTGTGTGTGTATTTACATGCCAGCAGACCTCAGGAAGCCCTCAGCTTCTTCGAAAATATCCATCACAAACACAAACATTACAAGAGGGGAAAATTCCACGAGAGATGAAATTCTAAGAAAATTTTACATCACGATTGTGTTGAAGCGAATGATCACTTTTGTTGAATCCTGGCATTTTTGTCGTTCAGCATTCGCAAATTCACAGATTTGTTTTGGTATCTCAACCTATCCTCTTGTTATGCGCTGAAAATCTTACCGAATCACTGTTTTTGTCCTCAGGCCAAAGGAATAAAATTATTACTTTGGAGCCATCTTGTGGAATCGGTGGTATTGTTTTATTTTAATTTTTGTCTGTCTTTGTTGCTGCTACTTCAATGCATGGTCAAAAGAGAAACTGAAAGTATGGACCTCTTAGAATTATCGTTTTTGCAGAGCAAATTTCCTTTCCTGTCCTATGTGAGTGAGCGAGATGACCAGGACGTACTTAAAGGATAGGATCATTTGAATTCTATAAATGCTTAGGAAAGGTGTCGATAGCTGCAATTTTGAAGGCCCTTTAGGCATCGGCTACCCCTGAACAACCTTTACAAAAGGATTTTACTCACAATTCTTTAAGGCAGCAACATTTAAAGCAACAGGAACACGATGTTGGCAGACGCTCGATGCACTTATATGCTTTCAATCAAAACAGATGTTTAGATTAAAATCGTGTTTGTAACACTCGTAGCAGCAACTTGTCATTGCTGAAAATTTTAACAACAAATTTCACTTCAATGTAGCAAGCAAGTTCATTATTTATTTTGCAGAGCATAATTTATGTTCGTATTGGTATCGTAGTAGTGGAGCATTTTTTTCCGACTCAAAGGACAAACGTACAGTATTGGCATTTTTTTACTTGAACTTTTTACTAAAGCAGTGGGTGCAACAACAGAGGTACCAGTGGGGCCCATCAAGAGGTGGGGGGCATCGAGGGAAGGGGGGTCCACATCAAAGACTGCTGGCTGGAGATTATGGAAGGGTTTGTTCACTTCCTAAACGCGTGTGCGTGTAGAGTTCAATTTGTGTGTGTGTGTGTGTGTGTGTGTGTGGGGGGGGGGGCATGGGTTCGCGCTGGGGGCCAAATTCCTTGTCAGTCATGTACTTTGGGATCACTTTATGCTCGGTCAACTCAACAAAATGGCAGACATTCTGCATGCAGGCGTTTCACGTGACTCTGCTGAGCAAAAACATACTTCCTGTATAGGCTTCACATAGGGGTGGACCCCCACTCTCTTTGCACAGTCTCAAATCTCACTTTGCTAAAATTGACAAAAAAAGTGTGTCTGGGTGTATATTTGTACTGTATTTGTCCATGTGTCTACTGCATGTGCTACATGCACGGATCTGCTACAACAGTGGTTCTCAAATCATTTTACACCAAGTACCACTTTTTTAATTAGGAAAGATAGCAGTACATAATATTGTACTTTATAAAAAAAAAAAAACAAAAAAAACAGTCATAACAAAATGATATAGAGTCAAACCATTTTTACGACACTGCATCAACTGAATGATGATGGGCCTGGTGGGCCTGTCATGGCCGCCTTTGGGTACCATAACCACCTTGTCATACCACACCACTTTTTTGTCGTTCATGCTGTCAGACTATCAGATAAATATTCTTCTGTGTCTTGGACTGAGTGAAATGTCACACTACAAGTCCGTCACCGACCAGACCCAGCCCAATTGTTGCGTGTTTCCGTCAGGAATTAGTCCATCGACACAGATCCGTCGGGAAGGAGGGACAAGCAGCTGTCTAAGTCATGTTCACGGAGGCATTATTTCCATGCACGTTGTTTCTATGTTCAGAAAAGGCACAAAAAATGAATAAAATAAATCATGGACCCGTTCCTGGTTGGTCGGGGGAAGGCGGTATGGAATGTCTATTCTCCAAAAAGAACTTGAGGTAATAAATTTGTGTTCAATGCACCTTGTTTGCTAATTAGTTATTAGCTTTGCAGTTAGCAAACTTAGCATGAGTCAAAAAGCTATGTATACTTGGCAATATTTCCCATTTTGTTCAAGTCACTTTTTAAATACGGTACACCGCATTCTGATTGTGTGTGCCACGTCCAGTCTCTCGTCATCAGTAGGAGGGAACTGTCTTCCTATTGGTCAATGCCGAAAAACCAATCAAAGGACAATGTAGGATATGTCACACTATGCAGCAACATGAACAAAAATTCGGACAAGCCAGACTTTCGGCGTCGACTTCATGTAGCATCCCAGACGCCTCACAACCAATCGTTGAGTATGTCACACTATGTCGGGAGTGCTGTTAGTTTACCTACTGTGTTCCTGAAACGTTTGGGTTAAATCTGTTGCTTCAAGGGTTATAGCCCTGCAACAGAGATGCTATTTAAAGCTGGAATCAAGCTATCTGACTGAAATACTAAGCTATGTGGTTGATTCAAGGTCATGAGGTGTAATTCTCTTTGTTTTATATTTAGTTTGACTGTAAACTTCAACTGGGGTGACAATAACCAACTTGAAACCTCTTGGGTTTTTTTGTAATTTGCCCAAGTGCTGCTTATTGTGAAGGGGGTTAAGTTAACTGACAACATACAGCATATCTGAAGTCTTTTACACTGTAGTCTTGTGCATGATATTTGGGTGAAAAATTTCCAACGTATGCTAAATCACTGCTTTTGGAACATATGAGTGAGCACCATGTCTTGACATCTGTGATTGTCTTCCACCGTCCTCCTTTCTTGTGATAATGACAACAGTGTGAAAATTATTAACAAAATCTGAGTTTTTGTGTGACGGTCATAACAGCCAGCCCTTAGTAGCTATGAAATGAAAATGACAAAATAAAGTACACCAAATGAACCAGCCTTGAAAATGATATTTGGGTCAAAAGTTTCAAATGTATGCTAAATCACTGCTTTTGGAACATATTAATGAGCACCATGTCTTGACATCTGTGATTGTCTTCTACCGTCCTCCTTTCTTGTGGTAATGACAACAATGTCAAAATTGTTCACAAAATCAGAGAAAATATGTGAAGGTCATAACAGCCAGCCCTAGTAGCTGTAAAATTAAAACGACAGTATAAAGTACACCAAATAGACCAGCCTTGTAAATGATATTTGTGTCAAAAGTTTTAAACCTATGCTAAATCACTGCTTTTGTAACACATTAATGAGCACCATGTCTTGACATCTGTCGTTGTCTTCCACCGTCCTCCTTTCTTGTGATAATGACAACAATGTGAAATTTATTCACAAAATAAGACATTTTATGTGAAGGTCATATCACCCAGCCCTAGTAAGTATAAAATTAAAACGACAGTATAAAGTACACCAAATGGACCCGGGGCTGTTCATTTTTTTCTGTTTCAAATTGAGTTTAAAAGTTGGCCCACTCGTGTTCTCCTGTGGACAATTCAGCCAAAGACAGCGTGGACTTCAGCTTCCTCAAGTCTCCCCGCCATTCCGACTCAGGTTGTCTGCTTAATACTCAAACCATTTACTAGGTTTACAAAAACCAGAACGTGTCGGAAGGGCAGAAAAGTTTCGACCCATACACGTGCGTGTGTGTCCTGTGCTGTAAAGCATGCATGCATGGAACACGCCACATTGTCGTAACGCGTCAATTACAGTACAAGAGTCAGGTGGACATTATCATGTGTATATGGGAAGGGAAACACTTACATAAGCATTCAGGATGACAATAATTGCTCTTTCTCGCCGTGCAATGTTCCACAAGTGGACGTTGTTGCGCACGAGTTGATCACGCAGAAGGAACGTGCTGCTGCAGATCCCCACGGTTTCACTGCCGCGCTTTCAATCATCCCCCCAGCAGCACCCACTTCTCGGCCACCTCCTCCGTGGCGGGCGGGGCGTTCTCTCTACCATTGCGAAAAAAGCCAACCCGCAGGTGAACTTCTGGCCTCAGGTTTCACCAGGTGTGGCACAACTTTTGTGCTCAAATGGACAGTTGGACCAGGAAGTTGATGAGGTTAAAAATAATAATGGTAACATGTAACGCGTGTAAAATAGCTTACAATTAATTAATTCATTCATTCATTATACTCTGCACATTGTCGCACAGCTGTCAGTGGGTGGTACTTCTACGGTACAATGGTACCCTTACATTACGGAAATTCTTTCGATACTTGTAAGTCATGTCCTTGTTTATCATAGTTGCTTGTTGTTGCAATACTCGTGTCGCCTGTACTACCGGAAACAAATTCCTTTTGTTTTCTACATACACGGCCAAGAAAGATGATTTTGATTCTGATTCTGATTAATTAACTAATAGTTAAAAACGAATTTCTCAGATTGAAATTTATACACAAATTTATTCAAACTATACACCCAACATACCCAGTGGTTCTTCCCTTTAAACTCGGATGCTTACATCCTGTGAGCGTTATTCTTGGTGGTAGTGCTTTAGGAGTCACCAACACGGCGCCCGAGGCATCACGAAGCCCCTAATGTTCACATGAGTAACTTGCTGCCTTGTTCTGAAATTGCTCACAAGCAGCAGGATATTGTGATTCCACAGGGATGTTGTAGAAGTGATTTTTCTGAAAGTGTACATTTATTTGTCGAAGTGTCACATGTTGATATTTGTTTACTAACTTGAATAATTGTGGCTATTATATGGTTCAAAATATATAATATGATCAGTGCCTTCATATCATGAAATATTAATTGGAAATGGGAACATATAATTAAAGGTAAATAGAGCAAATTTTCCATTTCACAAGTGTGTCGCTAACTTGTAGAACTTTGCATCTATCAGTACCTAAGAAGTAGTAGACAATTTTGAAAGTTTGATAACCGTTGGATAATATACATTTTAATCGATGCAATTCTTAGAGCTAAAAAAAAGGGGGGGGGCGGGTGGCACAGTGTTCGACTGATTAGCACACTGGCCTCAATAGTGCAGAGGTGCAGGGTTCGATTCCGGCCTTCCTGTGTGGAATTTGCATGTTCTCCCTGTGCCTGCGTGGGTTTTCTCCAGGTACTCCAGTTTCCTCCCACATTCCAAAAACATGCGTTGTAGATCAATGAAACACTCTAAATTGTATCAAGGTGTGAGTGTGAGAGCGAATGGTTGGTCTTTTATGTGTGCCCTGCGATTGGCTGGCAACCAATTCAGGGTGTACCCCACCTGCTGCCCGAAAAGAGCTGGGATAGGCTCCAGGACGCCCGACCCTGGTAAGGATAAACACATTGGAAAATGGATGGATGGATTAAAAAAAAAAGGAGGGGGGGTGGTTCCAAATATCCTACTTTGCGAATGGTCCTTATTTCTCTTTTTTGTAACGAAATTGATGATTGTTATGAGCTCTTGCAATTGTCTCCCCAAACCTAAACACAATATTGTAAAAATGGGAGAATCACCAATTTGTCAGATTTTGCTGTTTATGTTTTGGGAGTAAAATAAACATGTTATTTTTTTTCTATAAACTACTGACAAGATGACTCCAAAAATCGAAATCCAAGAATGTCATTTGGTCTGATATTTTCCCCCTCCAAAGCTTTAAAATATGACGGTTTAAGAGTACTTTGACACATTGAAGATGGCAACGATGTTGACGTACAATGTAAGCACAAGGATATATTTATTTTCTAAATCCGACAGGCCTAACCCGGAAGTGGATATGAAAAGCTTATTCAGTCTTTTCCGGGTTTGCGGCGAAGTTAAAAAAAAACATTGTTTTTAAAAATGCAGCTTCACTGCACTAACGATGCTTTACCGCATTCTGTCAGCGGCGACTTCCACACTCTCAACAAATTCAACGAGCAGGTAAACCGAGCGAAATTTTTGTGGACATCCGGCTAATTTTGCCAAAGGTTTAACGGATGACATAAAATCACAAGACATCCTTTCACTGCTTGTCGAGCAATGATCAATTCGTCACAAACTTTTGTTAATTTACAGCAATTTCTTCGTCTGGTGGAAATCCTCTTCCAGTTTTTGTTAGAGCCTAAAGAGGTAAACACACACAACCAAATGACTACATGATTTGCTGTGTTTGACAGAAATATCGTCGAAGGATCGTAAGGGGAAATGTAGTTAGACTTACGTTAATAATATCCACTATGTGCACGTTATTATGTTTTATTTTGTACCTTTCAAAAGGCACGAAGATGCTAAGAGTATAATACAGTGGTTCTCAAACATTTCAGTACCGTTCTCGAGGTACTTTATGCAGGTATTGGATCGAAGTCAAAATGTTGGTATCCTTAAAACATAACAACAGAACATTTTGGGGGAACAAACCCCCACGTCCTTGGGTTTGTAAGAAAACATTTTGAGAAGCGATCGTTTCATGAGTTCATTGCTAACAACTTTCATAAGTACCACTCGCACTGAGTACCGCTAGAGGGAGCCCGCATAGGAACCTGAATAGTGAAAGTACGAGAAGGATTTTAACTCACAGCATCATATTGAAGAGAGTAATAAAAGCCCGAAGATAAGCATGTTAGCCCATCGAGCAGATACGTTTGCTTAATAATATTCTACACGTGTATAATAATTGGAGAATATTATTACATAATATAAGGGGACGAGTTAATTGAATTTGTGCATATGTACGTGTGTGTATAGACAGAGAAGTTGATGCAGCAGCTGAGTGACTTTGCAAGTGAACATAGAATGAGCACAGGACCGCTCAAGAACCTCATGAAGAGTGTCATTCTTGTGCCACAGGGTGACCTTGACACACACACACACACACACACACACACACACACACACACACACACGCACACACACGGATGCATATTATAATGTTATGACTTTAATCTTGAAATCATACGACTTTCCCACCGAAAATACATAACCATTGTCATAATATTACAACTTAAATGTAAGAAACATACACAACCTTTTAATCGCAAAAGTACACTACTTTTTTCTTAAAAACAGACTACCGGTACTTTGTTTTCATATTTTTGTGACTCCAGTCTTGAAAATTGACCACTTTTTATCTTGGAAAATATTTGACTAACCCTTTGTTCTCCTTAATATTATGTGTTTAATTTTGAAAAGACACTACTTTATTTTCAGAAGGTGACAACTTTTATTTCCTTTTAATTGTGTTCTTAATATTCATTCAATACCATGTTAACTTAAATGTCACGTAAGCATAAAATGATTTTATGGTGAAAAAATAAAAAAACAGGTTTGTTTTCTATTCAGGTGCAATGAAGAGAAACCTGACGGCTGAGCAGCTGAAAGAAGATCTGCAGACTTTAGGTCTGTATGATTTAATGTTGTAATCCATCTCATTGTGCTGCTTCCTCTGGTGTACCCTCCCCGGCTGCCGGGTGGCGGTTTAATAGTCACACAAACAAAGAATAGTATTTCTACTGTAAGTGACTCAATAATATTGTGCAATATTAGTCATAGATAGACAGATCTACAAAAACAAAGAAAGTTAAAACAATCACATTTAGTTCGTCAGTAAACTTCAGCGAGGACAACAAACTGCTTGCAGCTCATAAGGGGGTTCACGCGTACTTCAAGGCACCGCTGTACACTCAAATTCTTATGTTTTTTTTTTTTGTTTTTTTTTTTTGCTGCTGCAGGACTTCACGAGGACAAGGCTGTTCACTTTTCACAACAGGTCTCTCTGTTTCTCTCCTTGACATGAATATACTGCGATGTTACATATTCTTCTATTTTGAAGGCAGTCCTCCCCTGGGGGTCGGTCCAGTCCCACTAATGCCTGTCCTACCTTGCAGTGGGCAGAACATCGTGCGACGCTGAGCCGACTGGCCACGCGGCAGACGCTGACCGTCAACCGGCTGGTGGACATGGAATGGAAGTTTGGTGGTGCGATGAATTATGATAATAGTAATGTTAACTATAGTAATATAAATATTATTACAATTATTCTGTAGAGTTACAATATCTCCTTTTTAAAAAAATATTTTTATAATTATTTACATAGGTGTTATAAAATAAAGACAAGGCCCCATGGATACTTCCGGTTCAGCATCCGCAAATCTGCATTTTCTCTTGGGTTTTTTTTTCCTCTCCAATCTTTTTCTTTAATTTTTGTTGTTGTTGTTGTCATCCACCGTTTTTCGTGGAAAACGCAACCTAAATGTCTTATCAGTGTTTTTTGAAGAATTCCTTACTTTTAAATGTATTTTTATTTATTCAATGGCCATCACTTAAATGTGGCTTTTTGCAATTTGTAGGCTGGTCCAGTTCCTACCCGCCATGAATAGCGGGGGTCTGCTGTATCCAGTTTGTATTATGTTAAAAAAAAAAAAAAAAAAAAAAGGTCCAATGGCTTTACTGCCATTGTGAACAGAGGATTTTAAAAATGCAAAATATGCCAATGATAACAGAAAAAAATTACACCTTACTTGTATGTATTCTTTCAGATTGCACTTTTTGAATGCCAAATACTGGTGCTTATTATATTGGCACGAGACACAAGACATTTGTCACAAATCATTCTTCGGAGCCCTTAAATAAGCCAAGAATGTGGAACAGATATCTGTTTTTGAATGTAGAGTGTAAAAGTCATAAGTTGTCAGAAAAAATAATCAAATAAAGTACACATGCCTGAAAAGTCGACTTAAGTACAGTAATAAAGTATTGGTAGTTGATTCTCATCACAGCCATGCCGTCTCAGTGACAAAATCAGAGACACTATGCAATGGATGAGAAAGACTTGCGTGATATAATGTTTGTCTTAGAAGGTTTGAACTTAAAAAATATATATATTGTTTGATTTGAAGCCTTGATATTTTGATCAATAACGTTTCAGTTAAAAAGGTTTTGTGTTTTGATGTACAACATTTGTGACTCCACAGTGACTGTCGGTACTAGCGAGATTCAAAAAATGAGCAACATCTTTCTGCAGGTAATACACACACACACACACACACACACACACACACACACACACACACACACACACACACACACACACACACACACACGCACACACTGTTGACCTTGGAGCATAATAAGGTGTGCTTTTTTTATTTTGGACACATTTAAATTAGTCTGACCAAATAGCACCAAGACCTCATGTTTTCATTGTAACGTTCGCATTAGCAAAAAATAGCGTAGCTGGACATTGTGCGTTTATGCCAAATGGTTTCTTGGTCTTCTTGTTTGCAGCTCAAACTGGTTGTCCAGAAGGGAAATACCACAGAAAACCTCTACATGGGTAAGGAATTGTTCCTTGTGAGAAAGCTGAGAACATGTGGCCATTTTTGGGGAGAGGATTAAGGGGCGGGGGTTGGGGGGTTTAACTGGATAACAACAAACTAAGTGTATTGTGGGTTATTCAAATGGCACTGACGTTTGATTAATTTTCTTTGGATATTTCAGAATTGACACTGCCCCAGTTTTACAACTTCCTGCATGAAATGGAGAGAGCCAAAGCCAGCATGGACTCGTTTAGCTGAGTGGGTGTGTTTGCTTGTATAGCCTTCCGTCTTTTTGTGTGCATGCATATGTATGTCTTGTGTGTTTGGGCACAATTTCCACTTTGTACAAGCCATGACACATTTTAGTCTCAAACGTGCCACAAAAACAATGAACATTCATCCATCCATCTATAATCTGGATAATAATGGGTGTGCTGGAGCCTATCCAATCTGATTTTGGGCGAAAGGCAGTTTACACCTTCAACTGGTTGACAGCCAATGACAGGGCACAAATAGACAAATAAGTGTTCTCACTCGCGTTCACAGGTACGGAAAAATTAACGTACCATGCAGGTTTTTGGAATGTGGCCGAAAATGAGTACCCAACAATATACATTAAAAAAAATCTGTTTACATTAATAAAATTCCATTGAAAAGTTTGGGGTTACCCTGCCAAGTCATGTTTTCCAAAAATCCCACTGTGGCATCTACACGTTACTGTTAAAAAAGAAGAAAATTGGTGGCCATCTAGTTTTTATTTATTTATTTTTTAAAGAGAAACATGGAGTACATTAACAATGTAGATCAGGGGTGGCCAACCAGTCAGAAACGAAGAGCCAATGTTTTTACTGTGTTACTGCAAAGAGCCACACGCACACACACACACACGCACACACACACACACACACACACAGACGCACGACCATGCACTCGCGCACATATGCATGCACGCCACGACGAGCAACAGCCGGAGCTCCCGAACAGAAATAAAACCTTAAGACACAAACACACAAATCCCCCCCCCCCCCTTTCCCCCCCCCCACCCCCCCCCTCCACTTGGGACCAGTCTGCTGGCTCTTGGTTGATTGCGATCGACATATTGGGCATCCCTACCCTAAAAAGAGAGGTAATTTGCTGACTAGCTTAGCATTTAGCACCGTTGTCTGTGCATGAGCGGGGATTCAGTCCTCTGATTGGTTGCCCTCTATGTCAATCAAGTAACGGGATGGATGATAGGCTGACGTAGTACGTTCTGTGTATTAAGCACCGTTGTTTGAATGGCAGCGCAATCGCCGAGGCGTTTTCGACAATTGTACAATTGTCGTGTGAAAGTCGGGGAGCCGCATGGAACCAGCCAAAGAGCCGCATGCGGCTCGCGAGCCGTGGGTTGGCCACCCCTGATGTAGATTGTATTTCTGATTAATTAATTTACCCTAATTGAAGAAAAAATAAGAGGCCCACAACAGTTGTGTCATCCCCAAACATCAGGAAGTAATTGGAGCTGTATATGGGACTACAGGCAAGGGGTTATCAGTATGAACAGCAGGGGGTTTATAACAAAGCCTTGCGGAGCACCCTTGTTCAGGGAGATGACGCTGGAGATGTTGTTTTTCACACATACAGATTGATTTCTGTTAGTGAGGAATTCTCATGGCCGTTTGCATTGACCCACTTTGCATGTTCGATGCTGGGGGAGGATTTGTTCATTGACAGATTAAAAATTGTCTGTCGGTGTGAATGTGAATGATCGTTCGTCTATATGCAATATAGAAAATGGATGGTCTTGCATCAGCGTTCTGATTGGGTAAACTAGTGGAGGGTGGCATGTAAATTTCAAGTCCGTTGAAGCAGAAGAAGCAGATGGAGGAGGAACAGGAAGTGAGAGCAGTGTCCTTCAAAACAGGTGGCGGCTGGCTGATGTGGGCGCCAGCATTCTTATTAGCATCATGTGACTGAGACAGTAATGAAATAAATAATATTTTTAAAAAATTTACATTTCATTTTAACTGTGATTCAATTTGGTTTTAGCAGGGCAAGAGAAAAAATGCATTGTAGGGGGTAGTCCAACTTATTTGGTATTTTAAAAACTATTCTCAAGCGTTCTTTTCGTTTTTTTGTTTGTTTTTTTTTTGTTTGTTTGGTAAAGATTTGGTCTCACAACTCGTACATTTACTCAAAATACTGCACTTTTTTATTATTTTATATGTGGATTATTTAAAAGTTGATGGGTGGGACATAAATGCCCCCCAATTCTGGAATGACTCATTTGTGATTCATTTAATTGTTTAAAACTATGAAGAACTTCATAGTTAGAGGTTGCTATTGTGTTTCGATCTAGTCCTAGCTTCCTTGTTTGTGCTGCAAGTAAAAGAGATGAAAATCTATTATATACTGTACATATATATGTTATACATATGTATTTGGACCTACATTATTTATTCGTATCAGACATACCCAAGTTTGGATGGTGTCTTTTTGTTTCTTGCACTTGCGGGGCAGAAGTCGTTCGCCTGCAGCATGCACGCGCACATTATTTAGCACACTTCGTTTCCCCACTTTAAAAGAGAAGTCAGTAAGGTGCGCGTGCTTCAGTCCAGTCATGTCAACGAGCCACACGTCGCAGAACCTGGAGCAGGATAACGATCAGGACAGGGGCCGAACGTTCCGGCAGTGGTGCCTGCGGACGTATGCGGATTCCGGCAAAACGAAGACGGTGACGCGGCGCAAGTACGACAACATCTTACAGGCTCTGCTGCACGACGACCACAAGCAGCAGCAGCACAAGAACGCCAAGTTCAAGGTGTGGATCAAGTCCAAAGGCTTTCAGGTCGGAACGCTGCGGGCGGCCGGCGGCACCGGCCGCGCTGACGCCAAAGTCCTGCTCGTGCCGGTCAAGACGACGGTTTGTGGCTCTGCTTCCTCTTTCCATTCACTTCATGCACCCTGTGTGTGTGTTAACATTTTTAGTTTAAAACCAAATTAAGTGAAATGTATTTATATAGCCCTTAATCATAGAAGAGTCTCAATGGGATTGACAATGGTGTTAGGATTGTCTACAGTATTTTATTGCCCGATTTAATTTCTATTTCAAATAAATATTTCAATAATCTATCAATGTATTTCTTTTATGTTGTTCTGTAAAGCTACACGATGTCCGAACTAGTCTTTTGCATCACAAATAGCTATGAGCAATTTATTTTGGTACATAATTCATTATTTAATGTTTTAACAGTTTAAGTTTTAAATGTTTTTTTTAAATTCATGTAATTTAGGAATTTTACTGTGAACATGTAAAAAATGTTTTTGGGGGATGAATAATGTGAAATTACAAATGTTATACTGTACTTCAAAAGCATTCTTCCCATTTAAAAAATAAATTAAAAAATGTACAAGTCATTATGTTTTATGAGGTGATTTTTCCTTCACAGACTAATTAGATTAAAAGGCTGTTGTTTTGAAAACAAGCATTTAATTAGCATAAAGCAACAGGTCATATTTAGAATGGATGAAATGACGCAAAACATGTTTTCAATTCTTTCTACAATAATAGTGACATCTAATAAATGTGCCCATGAATGCACCAGAGAGTCTGCCAGCTCGGAGATCATCTTCAGGCATTGGTGGCGCTGAAGTACAGTATTGGAAACATTAACACTAACTAAGTACAGTATTGGAAACATTTGCCTGAACAAGATTTTGAACGCCACAAATATTTTCAACACATCTTTTTCTTTACGTTTCACAGAAGTGGCTCTAAGTCACATATGCGCAAGTCATTAGTGAGACTTTGGTCTTGAAATTCAAGTTGCAACACTGAAAAAAGAGATCCTTTGGATTTACTTAATTCTATAACATGTACTAAAGTTGCACAGAATCAAAATGTGGTAAACCGATTTATTTGTCCATGTTTTCTTAAAAAACAAATGTTAGGCATTTGTTTAGCACATTTTAATCATATGCAACTGAAAATCAAATACTACCTGTATTCATTTTCAAGTCCCATGCAAGGTTCTTATTATAGTAAATGAAAAGTAACTAGAACTAAAACTGAAAAAAATAACATCAACAAAATATCAAGCACGTTCGAGAAACATGATTTATTTGTGTTAAAAAAGCCATGAGTGAAGTTAAGTCTTTCATAGATTTGAACCAATACAAGTCCTAAAATAGGCAACCTGAGACAGACTTGAGACAATATGTTACTGAAGTCTACAACTTCGGGCATTACCATTTAGCATAAAGCTTTATTGAAAACTATAATTTGAATGCTACAAACTGTTTTAACTATGGTTTGTTTTTTTTGCATTGGCTGGGATATATGCTACACGTCCAGAGTGCGGATGCGGTGTCCCTGAAGCAAGTGGCGGTGGTGGAGGATTTCTACGACATCATCTACACTATGCACGTGAAAGAGGTCAAACAACCGGGCAAACTTCTTTGGCACGTCGGCCAGAAGAAGACCTACAAAGCCGTAAATGCTCTTTCTTTTCGCTTTCTAGTTACAGCGGTACTTTGAGAAAAGGATAACTCAAAACACTCCAATCTCGAATCATCTTTTCCACTGCATCAATTAAATGGCGATAGTGCTGTTCTCTCTGGTGTGCCTGCCTTGGCCACTTGGGGGTAGTGTAAGACTGATAAATGAGACAGCTTAGCTTCTCTCACCTCATCTGTAAGGCACTAATATTAGTCGTTCTTCAGAGAATAGAATATACATGACTGAGTACAGTTATATTTTCTATCTACATGTGTTGCTGCGCCGTTTATATTCAAGTTAAGATGGAGAATTTTGGAAATATTGCAAATATTCTATGGATGTTCGGGGAATTGAGGATAATTTAACGGGAACGTATTATTTTCATCTACAGTGTTCATAGAAATACTGTATGTTGTTTTGTCATAAGCACACTTTCATGAAAAATAGAGAGAGCACCCTCCATATTTTCAACCCTAGACGCTCCAGTCTCATGCAAATGGTGACGATGGCTTTCATTAGCATGACAACTGGAGATGGAGCTAGGGGGTTTGAATGAAGAAATTCGTTTTTACTTGTGGAAGTGTAACCCAGAGTGTGGAAAAAAAACAAGCTCCGTTAATGTCAATAAAAGCATTTTCACTTGTGGAGGCAGCACTTCATGATCAACAGTTTGTACGCTTTCCAATTGGTGTGAGGATCTGTGCATGTGGCGCATGCAACAAACACATTGCTAAACCAATTTCAATTCTTATTCTGATGGTGATTCTGAAGATGTTAAATGTTTAAAGCAGTGAGAAGACAAAGGTACTGGCACTGTCCTTCGCTGGCCTCATGGAGGCGCCACAAAAAAAACATGTCGTTTTCTTTCCTTGGTCTCACAGGCAACATTTTCCGTCTATCAAATTTTATTGTCCACATATTCTCACTAGGTTGAGGGATGAGCTGGAGCCTAAGTCACCTGACTGATAGCTAAGCGCTATACCCTGGACTGGTCACCAGTTAATATCTGGGCATGTGTGTACAAATAATGAACTGGTTGCCAGCCGAGCCACTCGGCTGAGATTCAAACTCCAAAGATCCAAATTGTGTGCTAACCACACTTGCATCTTGCTGCTCCGCCTTCAACTTTTAATTGTTGGTCAAAGGCAAATTTGAATCATAGATGGGTTGATGTGTTGCTAAACTTATTTTTGTGGGTGATTTAAACATTGTCATGATGTTTCAGAAAAAAATTGCACCAGCTGATGAAAGTGACCTTTAATTCATAAATTTGATGACATTTATTAGTGTTACAATTTATTTTAATATATTGTTATCATGATAATCTGATGTTCTTGAGACAAAATGAGGCAGATTCAGAATCAGAAAATTTTACTTCCATCTCTGATAAAAAATAAAAAAAAAATGTAAAAAAAATATTGTGGACTAGTGTTATTTTTCAAATTCTTACAAGCACAGTAGCCTCAATATTGTTAGATTTGCTACATTAAATGTTTTTACTTGCCGTTTTTTTTTTTCACTTCAACACAGATAGCAAAGACGTACGCCTTCCTGCCCCGAGAGGCAGTGACACGCTTCCTGATGAGCTGTACTGAGTGTCAGAATAGGATGCACGCCCGCGGACACTGCTCCGAAGGTAAAGACCCACGTACACGTACATGCACATACACACACGCACATGCGCGCACACGTGCACTTTTATCAAAAATCAAGAATACATAGCTAATGGAATTGATGCCATAGTGATAGATGGTTCTCAGATTGATAGATAGAAGTTATATGGTACGTGGATGTAGATCTAGAATACATAGATACTTCAGAATATGATTGCATTTAACAGAGATGCACAGCAAGGGGCGCCCTGAAGAAAAGGGAAACCCACAGATTTATTTTCATGTTGAAGAAAATAATGACCGGTATGCATTAAGTGTATATGTATTTAAAATTATTTTCGGGCAACTTTATATTGAACATGTGGTACTTAAAAAAAAGAAATCAATAAATTAGGATAATTAAAAAATATAAATGCAGCAAAAATGTATCCAAATCATTTACGGGAGGTTTAAGAACATTTTAGGGGAGCTTCAGTCACCCGAATGAGACCTCAGCTGTATATAGATAATTGTAGAATAGTCCCACATAATCTTACATTCACATTGAAAGAAAATGCATTGAAAAATTCACTCCACTGCATTACAGCTTGTTCAATCATCAAATCTTCGCTTTCTACATGCAATCATCCAGAGAGCTCAATGTTTTTAATGCAGTATGTGACACGTTGTTCTGTGCTTTATGGTGTCCTCTTTGCTTACAATGCAATTTGCCCCCCCCCCCCATCCTCCTCAGCCTCCCCCGAATGGTGCACAGCCAGACCCTCGTTAAGCTAGCCACCTCATTAACAGCTTCACACAAAGAACACTGGCCAGGAAGCATGCCTGGATTTAGAAGGGGAGGGGTGGGGTTCAGTCACACAGACAGGACTGCCGCATGATTTCACAAAGCACAAGCATACAAACATGACACAAATCTGCTTGCATGCGTGTGCGTGCAGGCGCTTGTGTATGGGGACCCTAGTAGGGGAGCAAGGCAATTAACAAGATTGTGTACACACACACACACACACACATTCTACAGTGATGATGACTTCTGTTAAAGTTCAGTGGTGAATTATTAAATGCCATTAATCAGCATGGAATAGAGCCACTTAAATAACCGTGTTAGTGTGTGTGTGTGTGTGTGTGTGTGTGTGTGTGTGTGTGTGTGTGTGTGTGTGTGTGTGTGTGTGAGTGTGTGTGTGTATTGAGAGAGAGAGGGACAGAGAGAGAGAGAGAGAGAGAGAGAGAGAGAGAGAGAGAGGTGTGTGTATATACAGTATATGTATACAGTCATACCTTGCCTTATTGCAGTTCACTATTTGCAGTCTCACTGAATCACAGATTTTAAAATTGTACAAATCTAATTTTTTGGATTGTTACTGCAGAGCAAAAAATGCAAGGCAGGAGGAAAGAGTGCGTAAAGACAAAGTCGAAGGTTTGGGTTGATTTGACACTTTTAAAAAGAAGTCAAAGTCCAACATGTCTGCTGCAAAACAAAACTGCTGTGCACAACTGCACGCCTATGGTAAAGTAATTGAAAATTTCATCTAGCCTACAACTGCTAGTTACAACAGAGTGTAATCCCAAGCAAAGACATGGCTGCTGGTGCACTTTCAATGTCTTTATTGAACAAACGGGAAGAAAATAAACATGTAAGAACCACATTCATAGGCTTGCTGCACAGCCAAACCTGACACAAACAGTCTCACAACACACAAACTGGGTAATGGGTTAGCCAGTTAATAGCCAGCTGACTCTACATTCTCATTCACAAATCATGAATAATAATGGACTAAAAATAAACATTTGTTTACATAATTTGATATCGATATATACACATATCATAAAGGTGACTCTCTTCTGATCCCGTCTCCTCGTGTTCCTTAGCGAATGAGACTATCCAGGGCTTGCCGTCGGATGCCATGGACATCCATGAGTGGAAGCGAGAACACAACAGCAGCAACACTGTGAGTGAAGACACACACACACACACACACACACACACACACACACACACACACACACACACACACATCCATATATAATCTTTTGTGTAAAACTACAGAATTTATACTTTTAATCATTCAAGCATGAGGGCCCACACAAACATTGCAAAACCACTTAGTGAACCTTGTTAGTAGCCTAATGTTAGCATATTGAGCTAAGAAGACCATCACATTGTTTTACAGCTAATACAAGTATTTGACTCAAAGGGCAATGCAGACGACTGCATAGCAAGCCATATATTTATTAGATTATTTGCAGCTTGTGAGTTGCAGAGCTTCTTTTTGTCCATGTGGTGTCACGATCTTCACTTTCTACACAGTAGTCACTATGACATGATTGTGTGCATGTGAGTGTGTGTGTGTGTGTGTGTGTGTGTGTGTGTGCGTGTGTGTGTGTGCGTGTGTGTGTGTGTGTGCGGGTGACAGTGTGCCTGCGTGCGTGCGCGCGCACACGCGGGTGGGCCTGGCCTCTTGAGTGATTTGGAAGTGAGCAAATGACGATGTCTCGTTGGCCAACTGCTAAAGAGCTAAAGCGAGCAGGGTCCAACATTAACAGTGGCCCAATGGTTCGGAGCCAAATGAAATCCACTGATGCTGACCCGACCTCGCCCCCAGTACACATTTTATAAGCAAATGTGATGAAATCAACATGTTCTTGTGTTTTTAATGTGGACTTTCAAA
The DNA here is from genome assembly GCF_001891065.2 of Hippocampus comes. Lineage (NCBI taxonomy): Eukaryota > Metazoa > Chordata > Actinopteri > Syngnathiformes > Syngnathidae > Hippocampus > Hippocampus comes. Next base: position 3,381,995 of record NW_017805983.1, read on the forward strand.
ATTTTTAGTTTTATCCACTTAAATTGATCAATAATAGTTGTTGTTTTACCCCCTCTGTGCACATTTGATGGTCCCCATTCACAGATGCATTGTGTGCTACATCCTCATGTGCATTTTGGCCACTAAGTCTACACTCGTCAATATTTCACCCAAATGTAGGCCTACATATGTAATTATTTTGTTCAATATTGTTTTGAATCAGAAGATCTATATACTGGGGAATGGCGAGTATATATATATTTTTTTTAAGAAGCTGTTTCAATTGGCCACTGACACCAGGTATTTGTAGGCCAACATTTAAAATTGATAATTTCATTAAGTATGATTTTAAATCTGAGTTAGTGTCAGCTGTGGCAGACCCACCACCCAAAAAGGCTTAATGTCAGACTCTGCTGTGTGGTTAGAATGACTGCATCCCTTGAGGCGGTCAGAAGTTCGGAGGAAAATGTGATTGTCTTTATTTTGTTTTCTTAATGTTTGTTCAATAAACCCATTTCAAGTGCACTAGCGGCTGTGTCCATCCTTACCCACTTATTATGGATGACTGTTTGTTCTAAGTGATGGTCAGTGATATGAAATGACAATGTTAACTACATGGTTGTTATGTAACTTAAGGCAGTTGTTCTTTGCAGGAGGCACATATATTCATTGCATTTACCAAACGATACGGCTTCGTCCATTAGTGCTCATCCTAAACCCAAGCCATCTTCCTCATCCCTTGCTGCATCCGCACCTCTGTCCCAATTCAATAAGGGGAGGAAATGAGCTGCCATGCTTCCTGTTTGTGCGTGTGTGTTAGCAGTGCTCGCACGCAGGTTTAGTCTGTTGCACAGACACTCTTGTTGGTTCACCATATTGCTTCTTTGCTTTGTGAGGTATAGTAGCAGCACTAAGAGTAGTAGCAGTTGCAAACTTGAGATATGAGTGCAATGGTGACAGCACACTCAGCCGACTTCACAATAAGCGGCAATTTGGCAGGTAGTGAACAATTCTTGAAAAAAATAGAGGCTTCTAGCTATTTTTGCCACTTCAAGTTAAAGTTCCCCCTCAAACTTAACATACAACAGAGCATTAAACCTGTATTTTAAACAACAGAACAACTTTGCCATATGAATGCCCGCGTTAGCTTAATGCTAACACATAATGGAAAACTGTTTAAATGGGCTAATGATTGGCATTGATAGTTGCCATGTTCCAACCCTTGACACAACACATATTTTAACATCAACAGTGGAGCAACACACACGGACAGATAATCTAACAATACTCACTGGCATATATTCTACCAATATTATTGTACCTTCCTAAATCACACGCACACACACACACATATACAGTATATACACACAGTATATATATATATATATATATATATAT
>NW_017805983.1:3383982-3391174 GCF_001891065.2 Hippocampus comes
ATATATAGATAGATATAGATATAGATATATATAGATATATATTTCTTTCTTTTGAGGGAGGCCGGAACTTCTTGAGTATAGCAGAAACATGAGAAAATTCTGACATTGTACTACCAGACAAAAATGTCGAAAATAGTTTGTATCCTGAAATGATGACTTGTGGGGTTACTCAGGGAGCATTTGTCACTATATGTCGCTGGCATTACTTATCGTAAATGAATCATAAGTTCCGGACCATTTGAGTGAAATTGGATGATTGGTTTGAAATTCATGGATTTACTAAAATGTCCACCAAGTCTGGAGACGTTCGCAAAATGGATTTGTCAAGTCAGTATCAAAGCATTTGAAGCCAACAAGACAGTCACTCAGGAGCAGTCCTGAACTTCCTTACTTAGCCGTTAGGTGGCAGCTTGTATGAATAAAGAGTGACAAACGCGCCATCACACATGGAAGTCACTGTACAGGAATGATACTCAACCTGTCACGATAAATAAAAAAATATCCATCCATCTATTCTCCGAGCCGCTAACCCTCAGTCGCATATATTAATTGCAATTGACATTCTTACCAATACAGGCGATTTTTGAAGTCACGCTTTTTATTATTAATTGATGTACAAGTGTATAAAAAAAGCTCAGAATTATTTATTTTAAAGGGGAAAAATCTGCTTCATGCGTCTTCACTGACATGCACTGCTTGCACTCATGACATGGCTGCAAATTAGTGCCCAGTGAGTGAACGTTTTCAAAGACATACTGCCCATTTACTTAACGCATTGTAAAGACCTGATTTTCCAACTTTTGACACAAGGAACATGTTCCAAGATGGAAATATTTTTCAGAGGTCGCAACATTGCACTTAAAAATAAATTAGTGTAAGGCACATTGTGTGAAAATTTTTAGATTTTTCAATGTTTATTATTTTCCCTATTAATTTCAATATGTAAAAAACATGTTCTATCACATCAACGTAAATGTTTTTACATAATCATAGGTGCTGTTATCTCTAATTATACCAGTACTACATAGGGAGCATCAAGAGGCTGCCATGTTTCGCCACCATTTTTCTGCTACGGATACTCAAAGGAGAGTGTAGTGTCTCAACATTATTACTACAACATGTTTAACAAATGTAATGCACGTACTTATTCACTTGAGGGAATACTCCATGTCGTTTGTGATGACATTTTGCTTGCACCTCTGCTGAAGAAATTGGTGGTAGGTTTTTGATGTATTTGTTCTCTGTGGCACCGTAGTGCATATGCTCGAAAATGCACATGCTCCGAGCTTAGGTCATTGCATTCTGTTAGTTCACCATTAAACGGCACTAGATTCTACACACCGTACCTTTAAAGATAAACAGAAATAAATGGCTTCCAGATAATTTGATTTTGATAAAAATGAAATCTAAAAACTTCCACTAACAACCCGGGCTAAACGTAGCTTCTCTCCGAAATACAAAGCTTATCTATCATCCGAAATGTATCACTTCAACAAGCTTCCTTGACACCACTTTAGACAGGGCTGCGGCATACAGTGGTATCTCTTCTTACGAACGTCTCTTCATACGAAATTTCCAAGTTACGAAATGCCTCAACAGGAAAATATTGCCTCTAGTTACAAAAGAAATTTCGAGATACGAAAGGTAAAAATACAGTATGGCTTGCTACTCGCAGCTCCAATTTTCCTGAATGCAACATACTTATAGCTACTCTGCCATTGGCTATTCCCCCAGCATCATCCTGGCATCCCATTGGCTAAGAGGGACTTCTACCATATGTGTCTTTGTGTGTAGATAGATAGATAGATAGAGAGAGAGAGAGATAGATAGATAGATAGATAGATAGATAGATAGATAGATAGATAGGTAATTAGGTGTCAATGCAGCGCCCTGGTCACTCGCCCAGGAGGTATTCCGATGTTTTTACATCGATGTGAATCACCCAGAAAAATTGTTCAACAATCGGGCGATGGCTCACTATGCTGATATTTGCCTTGGATATATTTGAAGGATTGGATTAGTTCTTGACCAAACGCCAGGCAAAAAACACTTCTGAGAGAGAACATGGGCTAAAGAGGGCAAAAAACAATGAGGACGCAGTTAAAAGTTAAATGACCATCATTTTTATTCTTTATTCTTTGTTTTTTACATTATGCACAACTCGCATTTATTGTGCAATAATCTAATTTGTAACATGTATTTGTTACATATTATGATGCATTTTTGTGCTCTAAAAAAAAATATATGTCTGAATTTTGGGGGGCTTGGAACGGATTAGGGCATTTACATGGAAAATGCGTCTCTACTTACAAAATAATCTAGTTAAGACATTTCGTCCGGAACCAATTAATTTCGTCAGTAGAGGTACCACTGTATTCTGAAAGAGGAATCTAAAACACCAAAACAAAACACACACACACACACACACACGCACGCACGCACGCACGCACAAACGCACACATACACACACGCACACACACATATACAGATATCATTTCTGTTAATGCTGGAGAAAAAAATAGTTAAAAAAAAAAGAACAGTTATCAACTAATGTCAGTTTTTTCTAAACAAACAAAAGAAAATACATTGTGAAATCGATTGATAGTAAAATTGTCATTAAAGAAAGAATGTTTATTTTAGGGCGCCCACCCCCAATACAAATACAGTAGCGCTCTCTTTCTCCCTTTCGCTCGCCCACCATGACGTCACCCCGGTGACCACGCCCCCACCCGCGACAGCCCAGCAGAGTCTTGGGGGTCGTGCGCGCCGCTGCATCCTCCGTCCTGGCGCAGGCAGCACGTTCACGAGTAGATCAGAGACATAACAACAACAATAATGCATCATCACAATTATTACTATTATTATTAATAATACTGGAGGTATTGAAGAAGACACGTGAGGCGCAAGAAAACAAACATCCGCTTTCTCTCCTTTCTTCGTTGCAAGGGAGTGAAGGTAAGCACTGCTCTTCGTCTTCCTCGCCCTCCTCATCGTCAGCTGTCATGTTGCGTTCACTTGTTCGGTTCCGTAAAGGGGTGACGTTTTTATATTGCGTGTGTGTGCGCGCGCGCGTCACGCACATCCCAGCTGATGGTCACTGCGGCTCCTTGTGCGCCATCACTGCTGCACATTGTTCTGTGTGCGTGTGTGTGTGTGTGTGTGTGTGTGTGTGTGTGTGTGTGTGTGTGTGTGTGTGTGTGTGTTTGTGTGTGTTAGTGGGTGCGTGCGTGCGTGGGTGGGTACCTGGTACACGCTGCCCAACGTCCACGTGCACGTGGCGCGGGACAATCGTCAATTGACTCAAGCTGTACATCTGTTTTAGAGCTGGCTTGCTAGCCAGCTGTGTTCGAGCTCGATCAGTTTGTCTGTGTTTGCGTGGATCAATAATCAGTATGAATGTTTTCTATCTATCTATCTATCTATCTATCTATCTATCTATCTATCTATCTATCATGGCTGCCCGATATTGGAAAAGCATGCAATATGCATGTAGGTGCCGGAAATTGCAATGTCTATTTTTGTGATATCTAACGTATACCTAAAGAAATGAAATGTTTCATTACAATGAAATAAATGTTAAAAAAATCATGCAGTAAAATAAGCGGTCTCAAAGTATTCTGAGCTAATTGTAAGAACTAAAACGTATTCTTTCCAAATTAATTGCAATAATTTACAATTTATCTATCCATCTAGCCAACCAGCAAGCCAGCCAGTTCGCGATCTGCATCACAACTCCCCCAAATTTCACTCACTGGCATCCCCTGGAAGGTTTGAAAAACGAAGCCTCTGACACTAGTTTGACGGATTAACTTTAATTTCAGCAGACATGTCTATCATGACACAATGCACAAAAATGAACCCATGCCCCAAAGTGAAGAGAAAAAAATCATCTATTTTGGTCCAACCTAGCCAATTTGGATGGTTCTATGACTAGTAGATTGTCCGACATCTCCTTGGAAATTTACCCCAGTGGAAAGCGGGAATCCTTCACTGATGAGCCGAGCTTGCTTGACTTTGTTCTCGAATGTGGCATCCAGTCAGAGTTTTGATGATTTTTTTTTCAAGGATTGGCCGTGAAAAGAGGGAACGAGGGCTCCTTGAAGCTTCCATTATTTTTATTGTGTATTCACTCAAGTCAGAAACAGTGAGAAGTTGTAAAAGGTGGCTTTGTTTTTCTGTTGGGAGTGAGCGGGTGGGTGGGCCTCGTAGATAAGGGGCATAAAGTTCAGGGTTCAAGGATTTAATGGGCCCTTCAGCAGTATTTCATGAGCTCATGGAAAATGGACTCCCTTGTTTGTGTTCCCATTGGCTACTTGTGGTGCTTGGGGGCTAACTGTTGCCCCGCAGGCACTATGTTGGTGACCACTGCACTAGCGGTATATGGGCTCCCACTGAATTAAATCTTTAAACTGAGCAAAATACACAGTTACAATGGCTTCAACTTGTTTCACACCACTACAATTCAGTTACATTTAGCTTTTTACATATGACATGTTTGCATTCAACCTTTGAGAACTCTTTATTTTCAAACATTTATTGAGCGACAATTATTATGCACAATACTGCCCAAAGACAGCTAGGATAGTCTCCAGCACGCTCGCGACCCTCGTGAGGATAAGCGGATTAGAAAATGCATTGATGGATGGATATTATGCACAATTTATTTGAGCTGAATAATTATTTACCGGTAAGTAGGTGTGTACTATGCAATTTTCTTATTTTCCCATGTTTAAAGTACCATGTTGATGCTTGAACTGTACGTAATGTTACAGTGGTTTCAAATACACTTTTTAAGATGAAACCTTGTTATTGATGAACACGTGAGCCAAGTATATTTTAATGATGGTCATTAGGGTGATGCCTGGAGTGGTAAAAGGTTTTTAGGGGGTACTTGGTGTCAAATATTTGAAAACCGTGGAGAGTAACAACTGTTAGACTGTTAGCTGTACGCAATCCTCTTTCAGGATATTACTTGATCACAAGACAGGATAAAAAAGCTCATCAAGCTTCCTCATCTTTATATACAGGATGTTAACATAGTAAAAGTTAGCATTTTAGCATCTTATCAGTTCTCATTGGAAATACAGTAGAACGCAAACCAGATGGAGAAATGGTCTCAATCTTCCTCAATGTTTTCTCTTATTTTGCTACAGTGTATGTTATCATTTGAGTACCTGACCACAGGACAAAAAGTTCATCCTTATCCATCTGTCTTTGTGTTTTCTGCATTCAGGATGCAATCTTGCTCAATGTTAGACTAAACTGTGTGCAGGAACTGTTCTGCCCAGTAATACTGTTTTTGTTGACGGTGCCGTAAACCTGACATTGGGTGCTGCTCAAACTTCTGTTAATTCATGATTACGAAATGGAATATTTTTGTCTCAACGTGCTCCATGACTTTTTTGTTGCAAGTGGTGCTTAACTTGTAGAGCCATTTTAACGTTGGCCTCAACCAAATGGAAATTCTTCCAGTACAGTGTTATTGCAGCATCTCTGTTTATTTTGTAGTGAATTTGCAGCTCTCAGGAGTGAGTCAAAGTGTGACAAACCTGTGTCGGGTCACACCCTCTGAGACCCTCGCATGTCTTTTCTCCTCCTTCGTTCAACACCAAAACCCTTGAAAATAAAACATTAACTCTTTTGCTAGCAGCACACAGAGTCAATCAATTACTGTATATCAATACATCAAGTTAGGCTTGTTGTGGGGAAATATGTCAAATGTGGGTGGGGTCATGGGCTGGTTAGTGTGGCCTGAAAATAAAGTCTTTTCATTTTGACCTTAATTTTGCCTTATACTTCATGTTCAGCATAGACACATTTTAGCATAAACATTTAGCTTAAATTTTTAGAGTAGTAATTTTCAAGTGCAGTACATTAAACTATTAGTGGCATGAGAAATAATAAATTTCAATACAAACATTTAGTGCAAACGTGCAACCTAAACAATGTTTTAAATGTGACAAGAAGTTTTGATATTGGTGAACATTGGAAGTGTTGTAAAAATGGATGGATGTCATGTACAGTGCTGTGAAAAAAGTACTTGCCCCCTTCCTGATTTCTGTGTTCTTTGCATATTTATCACACACAAAGGTTTCAGTTCATCAAACCAATTTTAACCCTTTCAGGGAAAGAAGTTACTGCAGTGGAAAGCTTATCATATTATCAGATTACAGGGTGCATGAAAGGGTTAATATTACACTGAGACTCCCCACAGAAATACTAAATGCAGTTTCTAAATGCCAATTTAATTTATTAATGTACAAAAAAAACCCCTGCTGAAATAGTAATTGCCCCCTTTGTTCAATCACAAAGTAACTGTGACAAACGACAGTGTTGGGAAAGCCGAGTTCAATTTCACAGGCAACACCCTAGCACCACATTTGTTGAATCAGGAAATCACATAAATAGAATATCTCAGACATAGTGTAGATATCTTGAAATTATCAGTCTGGAAAAGGTTACAAAGCCATTTCCAAGACTGTGGGGCTTCAGCGAAACACTGTCAAAGCCATTATCCACAAATGGAGAAAACTGGGAACAGTGGCATACGTTCCCAGGAGTGGTCGACCAGCTAAAATTACTCAGTGAGTGCAAAAGAACCGGGAACAACATTGAAAGAACTCCAGACCTCACTGGCCTCAGTTTAGATCAATGCATTTTTTTTGTGCCTTAATAAATTAAATTGGCACATAGAAGCTACATTTTGGATTTCCTTGGGTTGTCTCTGTGTGATATTAAAATTGGTTTGATGAATTGAAACCTTTGTGTGTGATAAATAGGCAAAAAACACAGAAATCAGGAAGGTGGCAAATACTTTTTCACGGCACTGTACAACATTGACAGCTATAAAGCGTCCTCGTTTTGTCTTGTATAGCACTTAGGCTGTCTAACCTCAAAACCCTTTAAGTGACTCGGACCACTTCACTTTGGCTTTCTCAGAGACGCCCGGTGGTCACACTGGATTACCCCTTTCACACTGTGCCGGAACAGTTTTGCTGTGCTATTGGAAACACGGACAGACAGAAAAAGGTTTGAGAGAGGACCGATGGATAGAAAAGACAGAACATAGAAAAATAACAGGGAATGCAGTGCCATTTCTAAAAAAGCACATGACAACATTGACATATAGGAGCTCATATATGCATATATTGTCATATAGGAGCTCTGTGTGTGTGTGTGTGTGTGTGTGTGT
>NW_017805983.1:3391323-3393580 GCF_001891065.2 Hippocampus comes
TCACATCGAGGAGATTCCCGAATCCCGAGGCGTCATTGCAGTATCTATGAATCTATGAGTGTTTCCACTTATGTTGTTGGTATGGACCAATATCAGCCGTTGCTCCAGGCCCTTCATTAGGACATTCGGAAATGTCCTTGTTGTGTCTAAAGCAGTACCATTGTTTTATCATTGAGGTGGGCCGAAGTCGGGCATCTCATTTAGGTCGGGGCCCAAGTCAACTGTGGTGGCTTTGAAGACAGTACGGTAGAAGTTATCCAGGGTGTGCTACGTCCTGTGAAGGAGGGTGTGGCTAAGCAGTTCCAAACCCTGTGAAGAATTTGAGTGGATAATACAGGACAGTCCACTAGTCTAGTTTAGTGCCGTCAGTCACTGTTGTCTATGTGGCGAGTAACTCGTGGCGGCTGTGTGAATCTAGCTCGACGGGCCAGTGAGCTTTGTCAGGTGTAATCTAGTCCTATGTTGGAAAGGCAAGAGCTTAATAGTGCTCAGGCAGATCTGTGACTGACTGGATTAAGGGCGGATTCAGCGTGCTGGCCATTCGGCTAATCTCTGACATGGCGACTAACCTAGCGTCTGTGTGGATATGATGCCTAATGTTTTATGGAGTCTCTCCTGTTGATTCAGCGCCTTATAGCCCGCCTCTCCCTGACGGTCAAGTTAATGATTAACAGAAGCCAGTACGCACAGAGGACACCTTTGAGTACGGAACGCCCCCAAAAATTGGGCATAGGGGAGCAAAATATTGGTGAAATGTCATGATCATACGTGACTGAATCATAGCATGCCAGCTGTCAGCACGCCTCAGTAGATCACTTTGAAGCCATTCCAACCATTGTTGTTATTGTGTTTTCCACAAGGAGTGTGGAAATTAGTAGTTATACATTTCAGTACGGTATGCAACATCTGCGATTGGCCGGCAACCAGTTCGGGATGTACCCCGCCTGCTGCCCGAAGACAGCTGGGATAGGCTCCAGCGCGCCCGCGACCCTTGTGAGGATAAGCGGATTAGAAAATGGATGGATGGATGGTATGTGACATGAGTGTCTTATAGCATTTAAATGTCATTACGGCGCCTTTTTAGGGAAGGGTGTCAATTATTCACAGATTTTCTGTATTTGCGGATATTTGCAGATGTATTTACGAATTACAGGAGTTCACTGTGTGTGCAGTGTTGATGCAAGTCGAAAAAAGCATCGATGCCACGATTTATCATATCACCTACACTTAAATATGAATACCATTTGATCACATATTGATGTTGTGATGTATCGTATAGTTCACAGTTACACTATGTTGAGACACCAGGATCAAACATCCACATTGCAAAATATCATATTCGCATAAGCTACAGTATTGTTATACAGTACGGTAACTATCAAACTATCAAATTTTGATATAGTGTTGTATCATATCGTTTTAATGATCTCTCTCTCTCTCACACACACACACACACGCACGCACGAACGCACGCACGCACGCACACACGCACACACACACACACACACACAGACCAACAGTCAACAATTCTTTCTCATTGTTTTCTCAGCGATCAATAGTCTTCAGTGCATTTCCCTTGACCGCAACGCCCGGTCACCCCTGCAGGATGTGTGTATGTGTGTTGTGGGTGGGTCTGCGCGAGTGCATGTGTCTTACAGCCAATAAGAAGCCTGAAGCAAGGCACATCTGGAAAACAATCACAATAATAGTGAACGGGAGTTCACCACCATTTGGATGCCAACTCTTGAAGCCAACACAAATAGGTTCAAACAACTTCCATTGCATTATTTGGAAAAGAATACAAATAATGCAATGGTATTCTTCATTTGAAGACTACAAGAGGGGTGGGCAAACTTTTGGCCACATTTGATTTTTGATACAGACAGATGTGCCAGGTCTTTTGGAGGTGAATCTCATCATGAAAGAAAGTTCCAATGAATGTGGAAATGTGTACATTTTTATATTTTAACAAAAAAATAATTAATTCCCATATTTTAATTATATTTTTGATTAATTACGGTCTAATTAATTCATCAATGACTTCATAAAATTAATGGCAATGGTAATTGTACATGCAAAGCTTTTTTCTTGTGCTATTTTTTTTTTTATTATTTACAATGAATAAATGAAGCAGTCTTTATAAAATAAATAAATAAGTGAAATTGAACACCCTAAATCAGGTGTGCCCTTTTTTGACCGAAGATGTACTTTTCAAGCCAAGGAACCTTCCGCAATCGACTTTTTATATATATATATA
>NW_017805983.1:3393657-3401157 GCF_001891065.2 Hippocampus comes
TATATATGTATATGTGTGCACGTGCACGCATACACACATGCACGCACGTGCACACGCCCATGCACGCATGCACACACATGCTCAGCGACAGCCAACGGTCCCTAACATGAACGAAATAGAAAAATAAAGTAGATACAAGAGTTTGTGAAAAGGAAATCACTGCCTACCTTAGTGGGAGACCTGACGCGGAGGCATGGGAAGCACTTATGCGGCGTGTTAAACGCATGAACATCACTATCGTAGCTCGCGTGTACCATTTTAAACTGCTTCTCCTGGCACTCCAGATTTCCATTCTTTGCCAGTGCCATCGGTAAATTGTAGACGAAACGAACTGAATGAGATGAACAATTTAAAAGAGATATATTGCAACAGCTCTTAACGCAAGCTGCACAAGCAGACTGCTGGCCGCTAACAACTTCCGATGATGCAGGTCACGCGCCACCGTAGGTGAAAGGTGACCTGCTTTTTTATTTTATTTTTTAAAGATATTTTTTGTGAAAGAGAAACTGTTAGGATGCTTATGGTGCAGTGTACACTAACACAAAAATATATCATATTAATAGCATGCATACAGACATGTATCCCCATTTCCCCCTAGTCCTCCTGCAATCGACTTAGGACTAGTCCACGGGTTACCGGTCGATCGTGATCGCCTGGTTGTGCACCCCTGTTCTAAATTGTCCCAATTTGTGATTTTGAGTGTGGTGAGAATGGTTGTTTGTCTGTGCGTGCCATGTGATTGATGGCAAGCAGTTCGGGATATATCCCACCTCCTGCCCCAAGATAGCGATCCTGTATTTGTGGCCCTCATTGGAAAAAGTTCAACAACAACAACCTTTTTTACTGATGGAAAGTTACTTTTATTGGATTCATTTTGTACAGAATAAAAAATGCAGACCTTCAACATGTCAGCATATCCCAAGTGGCTGACCGACTACACATCCTCTGGATCAGGCATGTACTAATGTACGGTGTTTTGGATCTTTTTAATGGATTTCAATGACATTCACAAGTCTCCAGTCAAGTTGTTGTCTCCAGGATTCCCAGGGAGACTGGAATGCTAGTGCATCGTGGTTCTGCTGTTTGCGCGATTATCCCAGGTTGTGCGGTAGGTGTGTCAGAAGTCTGGACAGGAGAATCTGCATAGAAAAAAAGCACAAATGGGAGAATATAGCACATAGCGAATAGCACTGAATCCTCTTGGTTGTAATTTTAGGTTGCCAAGGTAACATGGCAACACCATGACAAAGGAGGGTGTGTGTGTGTGTGTGTGTGTGTGTGTGTGTGTGTGTGTGTGTGTGTGTGTGTGTGTGTGTGTGTGCGCATGTGTGTGCGCATGTGTGTGTGCGCATGTGTGTGTGCGTGAGCGCGCGGGGGGGCTGCTCGGAGGCCGAGGTGCTGGGAGTTGTCAGGATGAGAGGGTGCAGGCATGGGGGAGGGGCAAGGGAGGTTTAAGCGGGGTGGTGGTGCTGATGGTAAAGGCAGTGGGGGGTGGGTTGGGAGTGGTGATGTTGATGCCAGCTTGAGGGTCCAGCAGCTCTGCACCATGGCAACAAAGAGAGACCCTTTCCATCCCCCCATAAGATCATAAACCTTCATTCATTTCATAAAATGGACAAACACGTTTCGCGCTCACATACAGTAAATATCCATATCAGTGTGTTTTACATTACTGTTTGTCCAAGTGGATCAAATATCATTGTCATTGTTGTCACATATCGTTATGGCTTGCGCTTTTGTGTTAATACAATCCAAAGCTGATATTACACGGTATCGTATTGATAACTTAGGCTACAGTGCCAGTGCAACCGGATCAAACTTTGATATATTGCATTGCTGTTGCACAGTTGACTCAAATACCAATTTGCTGCTATGTTGTGTCGTTATCACTTGCAAAACACTATCACTACAGCTGGATCCAGTATTGATATGCTGTATCATGTCGCTTGCGCTATAGTGTTGACACAAGTGAATCAAACATCAATATTGTGTGGTATGATATTGTTATTGCTTCTACTACAGCATTAATATAACCTGATCAAAATTTAATATTATGTATTGTATCATTATTGCTTGTGCTCGAGTGCTAATACAACTGGATCAAATATCAATATTATGATGCATTGTATCGTTATTGCTGTATCGTATTGTTGCTTGTCTGACAGTATCGATACAATGTGAAATATTGATGTTGTGATGTATATTTGCGACGCACGCTACAGTATCGATACAAGTAAATCAAATATCGATCCTGAGATTTATCGTATATTTTAGATCTTATGCGAAAGCATTGCTGCAACTGGGACAAATATCAAATCCTGATGTTTCTATATCAATTATGCTACAGTGTCACAACATCTGCTTGAAACATCCATTTTGTAATTTATTGTTGTTACTTATACTACAGTTTCGATGAAAGTGGAGCTGTATCGACATCGATATTTGATCCATATTTGTGTCAACCATGTAGCATAACTGATAACAATAGCTCACAATTCCTGTAGAAAAAAACGATAATGATACGATATACACCACATTATCGATATTCGATCCAGCTGTGTCTCTGCTGACGTGTAAATGATAATCATACATCACAATAGCAATATTTGATCCAGTTGTTGTAATGCTGAAGGGTGGGTAATAAGAATACACACTGAGGTTTTGGATGTTTTGTCCTGCCTTGGTCGGGATGTTGCTGAGCAGATGAGCGCACAGAGACAAAGATCCTTCCGTTTATCCACGGGCTAACTTGATTAGCTTAGCAATGTCCGTCCGGCCACTGCTCTGGACACACACACACACACACACACACACACACACACACACACACACACAAGCCGAGCAACACCTGCTATAGCATCTTTGTGTGTGCTGCAGAACAGCCTTCAACACACCCAATGTGTGTATGAGTGTGAGCCTGCACACTGATCGGTCGATCCCCAGTGTGGCCAGCAAATGGATGCTAATGTGGCGAATCGTCTGAAAAGCATCGCGGGCCAACAACAACACAGCACAGGAGAGAAGCGCTTGTTTGAATTTCAGTGATCCATTTGAGCATTTTAGCAAAAATTATAATGTTGCGTTGTTCACGTGTTAAGCCGAGAAGTGCAGTGGTGCCTTCAGCTACGAGTTGAATTGGTTGCTAGACAACACTCACAAATAAAACACTTGTGTCTAAAATCATTTCCCTTTGAAATTAATGGAAATGTCATCCAATCTAGCTTTCCCAACATAAACATCATATTGTACTTGATAAAAACATACAGTAATGATGAACTTTGTAATTAAATAGAATTAAAAACAAATTGTTTCTTGTCGCACTCATAACTTGTGAAATCATTTGTGTGTCGATGCACCAATGGATGGTGTATGTTATACATCAAGGAAGTTCCACAAAGACAAACTACACAACATGCGCACGTGTCCGTGTGGCTTTACGACTCATTGTGACCGCTTCCTGTTTTGTGTGCGTGGAGCCAGGATGACGCGTCAGTGAACAGCGAGGACGAGGCCGACATGAGCGAGCCCTCGTGGCTGCCAGCCGAGCCGGGAGCGACGTCGCAGCTTAGCCTGGCCGGCCGAGCAGAGACCATGTGCCACAGTCCCAACATCGCCGGCAACAGGGAGGACGATGGTAAGACTCCGCTTTTTTTTTATCCACACCGGTGTAGTTAAGTCAGTCCAACCTAGTTGGGTGCCTAAATGAGCAGCCGCAGACATCAAACCAGTAGTTGCCGGTTGTATTACGGAGCTTTTGTGCTAATAATAGAAACTAGAACAGTGATTCTCAAAGAATTATATCAGTTGTGAGACAAGAAAGAATCACTTCAATGTTCTGTGTTACTTTGGCTTACGTTTTGCATTCCACCCCCCCTTTTTTTTAACCCAGTTCACTTATGTTTAAGTACAGTTCAGTTGCATTTAACTTTGAAGTATCTGCATTTAATCTTTTACAGTGATTTGTCTTCAAATATTTATTTCGGTATAGTTTGCACTTAACTTTTCTTTGCAAACCATTTTAAATAAATCATTATTTGGGTATATTTGCTTGTTTTCCTTTTTTTAAGATCAGTGTACCTGTTCAAACTCTGCATAATGTTTCAGTGTCTTACATTCACACTAAATATCCTCCTTGGGCTCAGCCTCGTTTTTGAGGCCTACTCCCCTGCTATATTTTAGCACTGGCAATTATGTTGGCACTTGGAGAGCGATGCATTTTTGAGATGGTACTTGATGTAAAAGGTTTGAGAACCACTCAGTGAGGGAAAGCAATTTCTGTGGAAATTGCATGTGAATAATGAGGAGCCGACGGACCAGAGAAATGCTGTGCAATCAAATGAATTGTTGAAATGCTGGATGTGGGATTTGAAATTGGGATGCTTGCAATCGGTCAAGAAATGTTGATGTTTATTATTAAACATTAACCTGCTCATTTAATAGTGAAAATATGTGGATTTGCGGCCGGTGATAATAAGCATTAGTAGCATGTGTCCTGAATGAGATGGACATTTCTACACACACCTGTTGAAATGCCAAAACCGCAACCTTCATTCATTCATTCATTCATTTTCCGATCCGCTTATCCTCACAAGGGTCGTGGGCGTGTTCGAGCGTATCCCAGCTGTCTTCGGGCAGTAGGCGGGGGACACCCTGAACCGGTTGCCGGGCAATCGCAGGGCATACAGAGACGAACAACCATCCGCACTCACACCTAGGGACAATTTAGAGGTGTTCAATCAACCTGCCATGCATGTTTTTGGAATGTGGGAGGAAACCGGAGTACCCGGAGAAAACCCACGCAGGCCCGGGGAGAACATGCAAACTCCACATAGGGAGGCCGGAGCTGGAATTGAACCCGGTACCTCTGCGCTGTGAGGTCGACGCGCTAACCACTGGACCACCGGGCTGCCACGCAACCGCAACAATACGTTGTAAAACTTTTTCCGCCATTAATGTGACCGTTAACCTGTACCATTAAATTTAAAAAAAAAATCAAGAGGGGAAGTAAAAACAAACACCTGAGACCCTCTTATAACTTATAATGGGAGTCAGCACACAATTGCCACCATTTTTAGTCCCTTTGATTAACCCCAAATGAACCTTAGCTGTTCTGGTAGGCTTTTCCTGGCATTTGTGTTGCTTCCCATCGGAAACCTGTAGGTGTTGTGCTGAGCACATTTTGAGCTGTTTGTAGATGTTAGTAGATGTTATTATTTTGGTGATGATCAGTGTTGTGTTTGTGCCAAACATTCTGGCCAGCAAGTTCAACCTTGGTTTAAATGAAACCTCCCCAATACATGTGGCCCAATCTATTACAATCCAATATTCGGTGCGGTAAATGTCAACTAACATTAGTGATATTTGATATGCACAGTTTGAGAATTTAGATTATCATCTGTGTCACTGAGTCAAAAATGAAATAAGATACCTTATAGGAAAGTAGTTAGTGATAGTTTTTGTGGTTTGTGAAGCGGCAACATACAGTACAGAGGGCATTCTGGCCCTTTTACAATTTTTAGAATTCCAAAATTAGTACATAAGTAACTTCAAACCACAGCCTAAGTGCTGTGGGAGGAGCTTAGCAATGTCAATGAATATTTAATGAGCTCTTTTGTCACTATTTGTCAACAACTATTCATGCATTCAATATTGATGACTGCTCACATTCTTGGTCACATGCATCATTAGCGCCAATTAGCAACATCTCTGCTTATATCTTCCACACACTTTGTTTGTTTGGATTTGGTCCACTAGCTTCCTGTAGCCAAACTTCAACGCCACCCTGCACGTCAGCGTGTGAGTCACTTTTTGTATGCCATCGCCTTTAAAGCAGCAACTGTAACAGAGACTCTTTTATGGTTTTTAGGACAGGAAATGTTATTTGCAGCATTGTCTTGGTGCATTTGATGAAGATTTTATGACATGCGCACATACCCTCATCCATAGTGCGCACCTTAGTTGAGTGTGGTTTCAAGTGTTGTTAGTGACAAGAGCTGCCAGGCTGAGTGGAGAAAGGTTTAAAGGATGACAGACAGCCCGCAACCCACCTGCCAGTTTCGCAAAAAGAAGAGCACTTGGGGGGTTGGGGGGGGAAATCCTACATCCATTACCTCTTGTTCAGCAAGTCGGGTCACTTGTACAGTATTTCAAGGGCACCACTGTAGGGAGAGGGTTCACTCTTTATCAAGAATTGCGGTATGGTATGATCGACAACATGAACAACGATGGAAGATTACATGGGAACATGGAAATATGGAGAAGATGAAGAACAGTGCTCTAACTGACAAGATGGTGAAAGGTCCATGATCTGAAACTTTGCCAGGGAATGTTGAAAAAACAAGTTTCATCTCATTTCGGTCTTTCCCAGAATCGGTTTTACGCAAATGTCCCGCTCCGAATTGATGTCCGTTTAGCATCCAAAGTTCCTGACGGGCAGATGTTTCATGCGGAGTAATCCGGCTCATGACTTGCATTACCAGGCCGGCGCTTCAAATGTGGAATTGGAGCAGTCGCCATCATTGGACTGTATGATGGTGGATATGCCTAATCCTTGGATCACGTGGACCTGCAGCATCTTCTCATGATGACTACATACAGTAGTGCCTTGACATACAAGTTCAATTTGTTTCATTATCGCAAATCATCCTCCATTGAAGTGAATGGAAATGCCATTAATCCATTCCAGCCTCACCCAAAAACCCAACTATACAATTTTTTTATAAGGTAAATAACACTGTATAATATTTTAGTTAATGAAAACCTTTGGTCATAATAATGTACACAATTAAAGCGCTTGTACATCATGATTAATTCATTGCGGCTCCTCTTGGTGTATGTAACTTGGCCACCGGGGGTGCAATATTAATCCACACTTACGAACAAGATTTTCACAGCCACTCGGCTGCAGTAATATTCGCAAAGAATAAAGAATATATGCATGTGAGTTTGTTCTATTATGAATATCGCTGTATTGTCGTTGTACTTTTATGTTCAAATGTTCTGATAGTTGATTTTACATTGGTCATTGTCGGAAATTGCCAGCTTTAACATAGAAAGTACAGTAATCCCTCGTTTATCGCGGTTAATGGGGACCAAAACCACCTGCGATAAACGAAAATCCGCGAAGTAGCGACCAATTAACATAAACAGGTAACAAAAAAAAATACTAATTTATTTATTTACTTATTTTTTAAGTCCGCAAAAAGTCCGCAAATGGTCCGCGAGAAGCTGCAAAACAACAGCGAGTCACATAGAGCATCATATACAGTACTGTACTCCATGTATATTAAAAAAAAAAAAAAATTATATGTTTGAAAAAATCCGCGATGCACTGAACCCGCGATAAACGAACCGCAAAGTAGCGAGGGATCACTGTACATGTTTACAACCAAATTAAAATATTTTTTGTTCATTCATTTTGAGCATTTTCATTAAACAGTTCAACAAATATGGAACAATATAAAATAAACAGTGAATAACCAAAAAATGATCCATCAGGAA
>NW_017805983.1:3406157-3408657 GCF_001891065.2 Hippocampus comes
TCCCGCCTCCCTGCACCAACATTGCCTGGCTTCTCTGTGACTGTTGATTTGATGTGCCATTGGACAAAGCAGATGTCAGTCAGTATGGCTGCATTACCACCTGTCCCAATGTTGATGACGGGTTCTTGACATGCTGATGACATGTTATCGCCACGTTGTCTCTTGCCAAGTGGCTGTCCCCGTTTGGCAAACTGTCACAATCTTGCTTTTGCTGACAGGTCCCTGTAAAACCTTTAAATGTGTTGCCACATTATTGCTCACACGTTGTCGTGTTGTTGCCGTCTTGGCCGTGTGTTGCCGCCTTGTTGTTGGCTTCTGCTTTTCTGACAAATTTTCAAAGGCAGGTTGTTGCTATAATGTCTGTTTTGTGTCGGAATAATACCAAAATGTTTCCGCTGTGATGTTTCTATGTGGCTGTAATGTGTGTCCTCAGTTGATATCACGCCTTGGTGTTCAGTTAGGGGTTTGAATCATATTCACAGGCAAAGGACAGTACTGATTTAATTTGTGAAACAGAAAGTTATTCTATTATGATATACTACTACTTTCATCAACCAGAGAAGGGCGTGTCACCTGTCAATAATTTTCTCTGAAAGTCAGCCAGCAGATGGCACCTTATTTGAATACTTTATACACACACACACACACACACACACACACACACACACACACACACACACACACACTGTACTGTGCATTAAGTAGGTCAGGAGGGCATTGGCAACCATCACTGTTGCAAGCAGCTTAGGACATCCACTAATAGTCGATGCAGGCCCACTCACTCGCGCGCGCGCGCGCGCACACACACACACACACACACAGACACACACACACACACACACACACACACACCGTTTAGGGATTTTGACACCATGGGTAATACTTTTGTAGACAGCACATGTGTGCTGAGATGTAAAAACTGGTGCATCTTGATTTTCGTGTATGTGCGAGCCTGGAAGTGAGTCGGCTATGTTCACGACCACAACGGCGCAAACGCCGATCTGCGCGGTTCTGCGGAAATTACGGGAGAAAGAAAACTCCATCCATGCGCACAGTTAGATGGCGCTGTGCGCTAAACTTGCGATGGCCATGAAAACAGGGACCCCAAAAACAAGGAATGGTCGTGTGCGTGTGTGAGTGTGCGCACGAGTATGTGTGACAGCAGTCATTAAATAGTCACATTGATGACAAAAGTGACACTCAATGTTTTGCAGCTCTGAAAGGCTCATTTACATGACCATATTTGTATTCTTCTTATCCCACTAGACTCAATGTCAATACAGTAAGAGCATTTACAGAATTTTTTTTAGATTTTATGTTTGAGGGTGGCCCATATGGAACCGCTTGTCATGTTTTTGCCACTGTATAATGTTGACATTGTGCCATGTTCTCATGTCACGACAGCTGTTTTTCCTCATGTTGTCATGGTGACATGTCCTGATTTCGCAATGTCTAACATTCTTGTGTTGTCTTATTGTGTCATGTTGTCATGGTGTCTTCTTGTCATGGCAGCATGTTGTGATCAATTTTGTTTTGGTAAAAGAAAACTAACAAAATCACAAAAACTAAAACGGGATAAACATTTTCGCTCATGAAATAAAATAAAAACGAATATGGTTTTACAAAAAAGCAAGAACTGAAACCAAATTTAAAATTTTGCACAAAATAAAAAAAAAAAAGCAAACCAATACTAAAACAAACAAAAACGTAACTAAAACCAATGGTTTTTGAAAAACCTAAAACAATTAAAAGCTAACAAAGCCACCTTAAAAACATATTAAAACAAACAAAATTTAAAAAAATCATAACGAAATAATAACTGACCACAATAACAATTCCCAAACTATTATAACCATGACCAGAATGAAATAAATGTTAAATAATGAAGTAAATATGATAGAAGTGTATTTTTTTAGAATGGAAACATGACGTGTGTGATATGCCAACTGTGGTGGAAACATGACGTGTGTGATATGCCAACTGTGGTAGAAAGTGAGCCCCTTTTTTTGGGCCGTACGTCCCACAACTTTACCCTATTGACCTTGTGTGTGGGCGGGGTAAGGATGGGGGGGGGGCGGCGTCGGTTGCCATGGCGATGCCAGGTATAGGCAAGGCAGTCGGAGAGGGGCCGTGGCGCCTCTCAGGGTGTGGCGCCGTCCAATCGCCTGCCAGCAGCTCGTGCTGTGTTTTAGAAGGATAATCCATTGTAATCCTGCGTGGGCGTTGAGTGGTTTTGGCGGTGTGAGGAGAAGTGGGAGGCATGCCATCCCCATCCTCGTCTCCTGGGATGTGGTGAGGAAGAGACTGAGAGGAGGGGGAGCAGTGAAGGAATTAGCATCTGTTAACACTCTCGCCCCCTCTGAGGGGGGCCGAGGGGGAGGAAGGATGAAGCCGCAAACGAAGCATGATGGACGGATGACCCAATCAAGCATCCCCTCACCCTGCCATCGTCCATGCATGTATTCCTCAGTCCTTCTCATTTTATCATCCCTCTCTCTCC
>NW_017805983.1:3411157-3414603 GCF_001891065.2 Hippocampus comes
AAGCGAGCCCTCCCACCCCCACCTGACCTCTTTCTCTTGCTAGCTCCTTGCTTTCCAGCCCCCCCTCCCTCTCCAACTAGTCCCTGCATCCTTCGTCTCCATCTTTCCGTTTCGTCTTCCTGCATCCCTTCGTTATGTGTCCTTGCATTATCATGCCGAGACGAAAAGGTGCATCGTCCGCCTGTTCTGCTGCAGTATCGACATGCTGCCGTCAAATATGAAATCATGATGTGTTCGTCCAAACAAGAAGGTCGCTCTTTTTTTTTTTTTTTTGCCCTGATCGTGAGACAATATTTTTACCAAATAGAGCATTTATAACAATTCCTAGCAGACACCTTTCATCCAGTCAGTAGTACCAGTAGTAATGGTAGTAGTTATATTAGTAGTAAGAGAAGCGGTGCTATTAGTAGTGCTGATAAAAGAACTACTCACAGCATATGTCTAACCGCTAATACCAACAGTACAAGTAAGTCAGAGTACGTGGACTTATAAGAGTACTATCAACAGCAAGAGTAATAGTAACAGTATGCTTGAACTGTACTGGTAAGAATACTGCTTATATTGTCTGCTGCTATTTTTCTCATATTGTAACATAATCATCATCTGTGCATTGTTCAGCAGCCCAGTTTTTCACCCATCCGTCCGTCATCCCGTTTCATCTCTCATCTCTTGCCAGCATTCATTCATCCACATTCCATCCATCCATCATGAAATGTTTATGTCCATTAAAGTGCATGATGATGATGATAATGATGATTGGAGGAAGAGAAGGGTATGGAATAAGCAATGGGATGCGGAGAGAGGTTGATGCTGTTGTGGAATTGGAAAGCACATAATATGTGAGATAAATATCCGTCTTTACACTTCCTGTATGTTTTCAATATGCACAATTTGGTCCATTCGCTTCTGCTTGGTGATGCTAAGTCTCCACCTGCTGGACATTTTGTGAACATGCTTTATGGCAAACATGCGCTGTATTATTATAAACTTAATTTAATCAACCAAATTACATATGGTCTAAAGAAACTACATTCATCAATACAAATTTAGCTTGCAATATCTTAACCCTATAATGCCATTCGTATCATATTTGATACAAGCAGTTTCATTGTGTAACTCATTCTTTATAGTACATTAAATCATCTGTATCAAATTTGATACTGCAGTTTTAAAATATAATTTTCCCCAAATTTTCAGTGTTTGATGTAATCTGCTTATAAATGTGATACAACAAATATCTAAAACAAAATAATATGGCAAAAATATTTTTGTGGATTTTGTTATAAGGGTTAATGAACATCTCAGTTCCCAAAAATCAGATTTTTCTGGCTATTCCTTGATGGGTCAGGCATTAAAGGGTTAAATAGAATAATACCAATTTGGTATATCACATCCATGTAATGTAGAGATGGGCAGCTGGCAGTCCAAAACAAAATATAGTTTGGGATTTTTATTATTTTTTGAAACAAGAATTCTTCAAAATCCACTGATAAACATTCAATATACATTTTCCACAGAAATTGTTGAGCAATGGGAGAAAAAAGAACAAAAAATAGCCAGGAATATGCAAATCTGCTGGTACTGAATGGCAAATACACGCACAGTGGTTGATTGTAGTTTTAAGTTGTCAAATCACCAGTCACCACTAGATGGCAGAAATATCGTAGTTGCACTCACACAGGGCTTTATACTGCCCTATACAACAACGCGAGTAGGCCTAATATTTTTTTTGCGGCTCGGAATGATATGAAGGACAAACACAGATCCTCAATATTATTAAAATTTTCACCGAGTTGATTTTTGTGAACAAATGTACAAAAGGAGTTGTTGCACACGACGTTGATTTCTTCTTCAGCAGTTTTGTGGCATCCTTGAATGGTATTTTTTTTATGCATGAGAGGCCTTGGTACTCAAAAAGAAAAGGTTATTTTGTGGTATGCATCAAACACTTTGTTATTGGGTGAGGATAGTGAAACATTTATACATGCATAGAAAAATGTATCAAAAATGAAATATATTAAGGGCCTATTTTGCTCGAATGCACATATTTTTTTCCATATTTAAAATATCATTTTTGTCATAACCTGGTTAGGAAGTGTGTCATCCTATGTGGCTCCTCCGCAGCAAAGATAAAACATTGTAGCCCAACTCCAGCATTTAAATTGCCCATCCCTGCTCTAACGAATACAAATAAATATGAATGAATGATAGTTCGATAAGTAACTTTCTCTCACCAAATCTTTCCTTGTCTTGTTATTTCAGATGATTCATCGTCCGAGAGCGGCAGCGGCCTTCCCGCCCTCACCCCTCCATCCTCCTCCTCAGCCATCGTCATCAGGGAAGCCCATGTTGTCAATGGCAACTGTGGCCCCGCCCCACTCAACTTCAGCACACCCACATCCTGGGCCTCGTCCTCCGAGGATCAGCAGCCCGTGAACCTGAGCGAGCCGCCCCCTCAGAAGCCGCCGCTGGGACCCTCCCACCTGCCCGTTACCGTGTCAGCAGCGGCGGCGGCCCTGCTCGGCGCCCTGCATCCCAACGTGCCCGAGGAGCTTCGCAGAAAGTATCCGCTGGCCGCCAAACCTCCGCTGGCCCCTCATCCCGCCCTGCCCATGCCGCATGCGCATATCCCGCACACGCACGCCTTGCAGGGCAGTGAGTTGCGACTGGACCGCGACTATGGCGGCAAGGTGAGCGGACTGTAGGGCAGCCTTTACCAAACTTTAGTGAGCCATGGAACATATTTTACATGAGATAAATGTCAACGCACATCAACAAACACAAATGTGACAAAAAAAAATGCTCTTTTAGGAATGGAGCCCCGACAACTTAATTTACCATTCTCAGCACTCAGTCTCTTGGGAAGCTTGATTAACTGCAAAAGTCGAAAAATCTGGGCACAAACCACAACTGCATCTCTACTTTCACTGCGAGGTCACATGTTAAATGATAGTGGCTAGATGTTATGAGGTTTGCTGCCACCATCTGCTGTCGGAGTGACTGAACCTCACTCGAAAGTCATTTTTTGCTAAAAAAAAAAAAAAAAAAAATCGATTCAGTGATTGTTCGCAACAGTCAAGGTCTAGGCCAGGGGTCCCCAACCTTTTTTGCCCCACGGACCGGTTTAAATCAGACAATATTTTCAGGGACCGGCATTTAAGGTGTGGCGGATTAACACAACAAAATAATATGGTATGAGCTTCATGAAAACTGTGGTGTTTTCGAAATATAATAATAAACACAAGGAGCGTCTAATCCGGTCGCAACACTCTTATCGCGATGGTCATGTTTAATGCCTTCAAAATACGATACAACGCAAATTCAAAGTGCATGAAAATGATGACTCACCACAGCCCCGAGCTTGATTTTCTGCAATCAGACAGTCCCATCTCGGGGTAATAGGAGACAATGACACCTCAAGTGTGTGGTTTATGTCCAGTCTACTT
>NW_017805983.1:3414725-3434661 GCF_001891065.2 Hippocampus comes
TTTTTCAAAATAAAACATTTTTCGTATTCCGAAATAAATAAAACGGAAATAAGGCAAGTTCTTTCTGTGCGGCCCGGTACCAAATGCCCTGCGGACCGGTACCGGTCCGCGGACCGGCGGTTGGGGACCACTGGTCTAGGCCATCAGACGATGGCAAAGGACTACTTTTTTGTAGGTCAGGATAAGTTCTTTCATATATGGGCATTCACGACTGCTGTATAGTAAAGTATACTGGCCATGAATGACAAACACAAATACATAAATAAAAAAACTAACGTGCGTGGTGGTGGAGAACCCCAAAAAGCAGGCAGGAAGGAGGAGCAGGGTGGACTTGACAAATTGTATTAAAACACAGAGAAAACTAAATCCAGAACTAACAAAGTCATGAAAACAAAAATAATCCAAAGTAACAAACAAAAACCATGGCTGAAGCAAAAAAAAAAAAAAAAAAAAAGTCAAAAACAGAAACATGACAGTGACAAACAATGACGCGACACCGAGTGGTCCTGCCGGGAGTCCTTTTAAACAACTAATGACATAATGATCTACAGATGTGCAGCTGCAGGCTACAGTGTCACCTGTTGACCACAAACAAACATGACAAAAACACCAGCAATTGACATCCCCCCCCCCACCCCACAAACGATTTATGATGGCCTTTATTATGTTATTTAATCCACGAATATAACAAAACCTATAATCCCAAAACATTATGATTCCATACTGAATCACTTTTATCCCCATATTCATTAAAAATCCCAACATTCTAATTAGTAATGTGTTTGAGTGTGTGCTTCTGTGTGTGTGCCTAGTCTCCCATGTACAGTTCTGGTGGCAGCTACGACAGCATCAAGATGGAGCCGAGCGCCGAGGACCTGAGTACCAGCCGTCTTGGAGGTCCTGTTGCCCCCGACGATGACGACGACGAGCATGACGAGCACGATGACAGCGACAAGATTAATGACACAGAGGGTGTCGACCCGGAGCGGCTGAAGGCCTTCAATGTGAGTGGGCGCGGCTACGAGTCTCCTGCATGATGATACGGGTGGAGCTCATAACATCGCCATCTTTGGTGTGCTCCCTCAGATGTTTGTGCGTCTGTTTGTGGACGAGAACTTAGACCGGATGGTTCCCATCTCCAAGCAGCCCAAAGAGAAGATCCAGGCTATCATTGAGTCCTGCAGCAGACAATTCCCAGAATTTCAAGAGCGCGCCCGCAAGCGAATTCGCACCTACCTCAAATCCTGCCGACGCATGAAAAAGAACGGCATGGAGGTACTGCATCATGATTATGGCTGATTCCAATATTTGGCAGAATTTAAAAAAAAAAAAATATATATATATATATATATATTTATACACACACACACACACACATACACACACACACACACACACACATATGTAATAACCTCTTTTTTGGTCCCTTTAATGCTTCCAATAAAGATTTGAATGACAGGCAGAAAATTTTGTACAGTACATGTCCTTTGGTATTTTGTGAGCCACAGAGCATCATTGGATATCATTTTTCAATTTTTTTTTTTTTTTATACAAGAAAAAAAAATAATTTTATTTTTGACTGGGTCGTTTTCCTCTGGCTTACTTGTTCAAGACTCTGCATTGTTTCTGTGTATTATTGTGTTTCTTGATTTTATGTTATTAATTTGTTTCCACTGCCCTGGTTTCTAGATGTCAAGTGCTCTATATCTAAAACTGACAGAAAACCACAATACTGCATTACTGCGCTCAAGTGTCCGATTGTCATGAGCAAGTGTTGCAAGTGAATGCAGCTCGTAAACATTTCTGCTGCCATCCTCACGACATCGTTTACCCCAACAGACCCGGCCCACTCCGCCTCACCTCACTTCCGCCATGGCGGAGAACATCCTGGCCGCCGCCTGTGAGAGCGAATCGCGCAATGCTGCCAAGAGGATGCGCCTGGATGCCTATCACGTGAGTCACCACTATTACACGATCACCTTTCAAGTGTCAAGCATGGCATTTTCTGAAACGTCATCACTGTAAATTACAATGCATGGTAAAATCCGTCTTTGCCAGGCTTTTATAGGTCAAACATAAAAACAAAAAATAAAAATATATCAGAAATTTGATGTGCTAGAAAAAAAAGGAAAATCATTTTTTAAATCAAAAATACATTTCAGGGCACATAAAACCATCTCGGATTAAATAACACTGTTTCCCAGTGTTATTTTTCTTGTTGGCAAATGAAGCCAACTTTAACTTTGTGTTTGGTTGTTCCAGGATGAGCAGATCTCACTGGATAAACCCTCCAGTGGTGGCGCCGCCCCAAGGGAGCCAGCGTCACTCGTTCCCTCCGCCTACTCGCTGGCCGCGTCCGCCTTCTCTAACCAGGAGCCACAGGTCTACATCAACGGCGCTGGACTCAGCTATGGTTACCGTGGATACCTGGGGCTGGGCGGAGCGGTTTCTTTGACGACTGGTGCCGCCGCTCAGAGCAACGGTGAGAATGCCGTAAAGAAGTGTTTGTACTTTGTTTCTCCTCATCACTGTCAAGATTTTTCAACTGATGGATTGACTCCCCTTCCTCATCAGGCCCCACAGACCTCAGCATGAAGTCGCTCTCATCCACCAACATGGCCGCCGCCGCCAACCACTGTCTGGGTGGGCGGGGTGGCGGCGGTGGGGGCGGGGCCTCAGCCCAACTCAGCCAACCGGAGATCGCGGCCGTGCGTCAGCTGATTGCCGGATATCGGGAGTCGGCGGCTTTCCTGCTGCGCTCCGCTGATGAGCTGGAGAATCTCATCCTGCAGCAGAACTGAAGTGCATACACGTACTCATATTCAGCCTTTCTCGGACACGTCCGGGAGAAACTGGGGGAAAAGTGTGAAATCCTTGGTGAGTACTTGTGAGGAGGTTATCCCGCTTCACACCCAATCAGCGAACCTCCGATGAAGAGCGACTTTGCTATCCCATACCCTCCACGTGTTCCGGCACCCTCTTGGACACGTTGGCTTGTACATAGAAGCACTTTTCCTGCTAACCTTTCCGCCACTTCATATGCACCTCAAACTCCTGTTACCAGAGCAGGAAATACCTCAATCATCCGCTTCCTGCCTCATTGTTGTAAATATTCAGCTGAAGATGCTGAGGATGAAGATGTGTGTGTGAGTGTGTGTGTGCTAAATGGTAATGACCGCTCCTTTATTACCTCCCACACTAACGTGGTCGTCACGTCTCTTCGGACCTCCTCCGTCTCTTCTCGATGGACCTAAAGCTCCTGCTCGTCCTCGCTAGCGTCCTCCACAGGAAGAGGAGAGCACTGGGACATTGCTGCTAAAACGAGAGGCGGAGCTTCTGCCATCGATAATGCACGAGACCTCACAAATGGCGACGACAACGGACCACCAAAAGCTTTCTTGTGTTGCATATCTTTTTTGGACTGTTCTGCCAATTCGGCAACAAGTCGCAGCATCTACGTTATTGGCTGCAGGGCTGTTTGTTTTCTGGATCAACCACTGAGCTGCTTCGGGTTCTTGCGAGGAGAAGGTTAGCCTAGCTTAAAGTTGTATTCTTTTATTTAAAAACGGCACTCTAAGTCCAACATTAACTTTTTTTTACATTGTTCAACTAGTCAACAAGATGACTACATCACTGGATGTCGCTATTGTATTTCATCTTAGATACTAGGTTCAATTACCTTGGTCTGGATCAGTCAATGCGCAGCCTCAATTAGTTGCGAGGAGCATTAGCTGACATTAAAGTTGTGTTAATTTCTTTAAAAACAGCTAACTTGAATTTAAGTTTGTCCTTAATTTTGTTCTACTCAACAATTTAAAAAAAAAAAAAAGTCTGACATGGACTTCGTACTCCCATTGTACAGATAGTCAACAAGTTAGCGTCACCAGATGTCACAAATGACTTAAATTTTACATATGAGATTAGCGTTGACTGAAACAGCCACTGAGCAGCCTCGAATTGTCATGAGGATAAAGCCGCTTGGTTTAAAATCCTATTGTTTTATTTGAAACAAACTTGAAATTTGCCAACATGTAAACACATTGTACAGCTATTTATTGAGTCAATGGCATCATTGGTCAAATCTTAGCATAACATCTTATTCTTTCATTAAAACCAGCATTTAATGGTGTCATCTCTAAGTACATTGAACATTCCAAATGCCTCCATTAGGATAAGCACCATCTCGTAATGCTAAAACAAGATGTTTTATGCTAAGCTTATGTAACTAGTGGTAAGTGGGCAACTTTGCTAATGAGCGACTTTTGTGTTTAACATTGAATTTTTTTTTCCCTGCCAACAAGACAAACGAACTACCAAGTAGTTTACAACTTCATGGGGCAAGATGTTAATATGCGGCCTTTTTACTTAACTTACATCTTTTTATCGAGACTTTCAGTACAATGATTGAGGTTGTCATGAGGAAACAGTGGTAGTAGCATAAAATCATATTCTTTAATTGAAGCCAACATTGATGTTGTTCTAACAGCACGTGAGTATATCAAGCAGTCTTTATACAGTAAGCTCGGCTAACTGGCAAACAAATCATCAGATGAAGGTCGTGACTTTGCTAATTGATGACTCTTTGTGTTTCCCTATAGATTTTTGGTGCAAAAACAACATGTTCAAAAAATGAACAAGGTAACGCTGACGCTCGGACAGAGGAAATTTTAAAAGGCGACTTGTTTCCGACTGATGTATTGATTTTATGGTGGAAAGGGGGCAGACGGTGTAGTTCGCACTTGTTTCTCTTGGTCTTTATTTTAATTTTTTTTACACAATGCAGCTGATAATCACGATGTTCCCTCGACATTAGGCGGTCTCACACTGTGAGACTTTAGCATTTGCCAGAGCAATGAGAGTTAATGTGACTTGTTGTCTTTGTGGAACATTCCCGATTTGAACTGTGAAGGTTCTTGTTTTATTTGTTTGACCAATATGCAAAAAAGGAAAAAAAAAAGAAAGCGAGCATGAGAAGGGTTCTGGTGGGGAGTTGGGAGTGATGATGTCACATGACTCGTGTGTCACTGCGCTACAATCAGGTTCTTAAGGTTCTAAGCCAAGTGTTGGGAAAATATGGCCTGAGGTCACATGATCCATTATTTAATTATAGTTATTTGTTGCATTAATTAAAATTGGCCGGGGTTTTTTTTTTATTCACTTATCAAACTGGTTCATTGATTTCGTGGAAATAAAGAAATACAGCATCAATTCATAAAATTAACAATTTCTACATCTACGTTTATTTTATAAAATAATTGGAACTCGTTAAATTAGTTATTAAAACTACAACTCAAATGAAAATGATTTTTTTTATTGCAGTATACTGTACTGGTTTAATTTTTACCTCATGTACGAATGACCTGGCCCATCGACACATTGTCAAAATCAAATGTGGCTCTTGTGTACAAATGTTTGTCCACCCTTGTGTTAAGCATTTGTTAGTACAGTAAATAGAACCAGAACAAAAAGAAGTTTGTTAGTCTCAAACCTACTAAGGCAAACAACAAAAACCAAGCAAAGGACAATCTTTGCCAAGTTGTAATTTGTTGTTTCGAAAAATAATTTTTAGTCTAAAATTCTGCCTCCTGACACCAGATTGTTTCTTTATTTTTTCAAAATCAACTTTGTGATTTAAAAAAAAAAAATTATGTATTTGTCTTTTGTGGGGGTTTTTTTCAAACAAGATATTTGTCAGTGTTTGCCTCAAGTACGCATTCCGAAAGGTTGCCCAGCATCCATCACACGTCTATGTGCATTCCTTGAAGAGAAACATCTTTATTGTTATTGAGTTTATTCCGTCAAATAAGTCCGCGTCGGACTCATAGAAAAATAAGGTTAAGCTGAGCTACGATGCTGGTCGAGCAATCACGAACTTTGTGAACAAATGCCAACACAAGAAGGTTGAATTTGTTGTGTTTATATATTTTTGTAAGGGACAGCACAGTGGATTTAGTGATGAGCATGTCTGTCTCACAGTTGAAGGGTTCTTGGTTTGAATCTCTGCTCCGGATTGTCTGTATGCATGTTCTGCCTGTGCTTGTGTGGGTTTTCTCCGGGTATGTCGGCTTCCTTCCACATTCCAGAAACGTGCATGCTAGGTTCATTGAATACTCGAAATTGGCCACAGGTGTAAATGTGAGTGTAAATGGTTGTTTGTCTAAATGTGGCCTGCAATTGGCTGGCGACCAGTCCAGGGCTGACTTTCGTAACACAGGATACAGCTAGTCAACAAGTCTCGCTAAAAGTCATTTTAGATTAATTATAGACTCAAAATTGCCCATTGGTGTAAATGTGAGTGTAAATGCTCATTTTGTCCCCTGCGATTGACTGACAACCATTCCAGGGTGTGTGAAGCCTCTGACCTGTGTCATTTTAGAAAGACTCCAACTCACTGAGGACACATACATAGGCCAGCTACTTATTACTGACTATATTACAAGTTAGCATCAATGTTATTTTTCTTCTATTCTGTGGTGGTGGTTTTTGACTTCTGGATTACAATCTAGATCGCTCGGCCTCGTATCGCTCAGTGGAAGTGTGATGTTTACATGTACAGAACTAGAACTTTCTGCCCCGTTTTCCCCTCGTATTGCCCGATTTCTTTCATTCTCCGACCCCCAACAACACCCCCTAGCCTCAACAAGGGAAATGAGAAGACCAACATGGAAATAACAGTTAACCTGAGACATGTTTTCATTTTTTTTTTTTAAATAGGCTACTACTTTCTCCAAACAATTTCTTAACATTTAGCCATTTGTGACGAAGGGATGCTCACAGCTTGCTACAATCGCACATGCCTGAATGAGAAATGCTAACTGCTTGTTAATGTTTCTCCAAAGTAAACGAAGGGATGCTAATAGTTTGTGTGATTTAAAGGATTCTAACAGTTTGCTACCATTAACGTCATGAGTTAATCTGAGATGCTAACTGCTTGCTGGCATTTAGCTAAAACTCACGGAAGATATAAGTCATTTTTGAGTGTAACTAAATGATGCTAACTGCTTGTTGGCATTTAACCAAAGGATACTGAAGAGATGCCCTTTGTTCGGATTTGGAGTTTAAAGGGGAATTAAACCCAAGATGTCAAAATTAGCTTCATTTTAAAAGTGTATATCTTTATTATCTGACACTGTTTACTTAAATGTAAAGTATTCTAAAAAATATGTTTATAACGTTGCATTTGCTCATCTATGGGGGCTGCCATTTTTACATCTTTTCACTCTCACAAGTGCAAATTTGCGAGAATGTGAAGTGTATCAGCTCTTCCTTTTAGCTTTGTTTACCAAGAAAAAACAGTCAGAGTTGGTAAATACTGGACAGACCTACTTAGCTAGCCAGCTAATGGCAGACGTGACTCGGCCGTCTCGCATCGTTCAAGTCGGTTGGTTCAAGTTGCCGTCACTATTGCCACCAACATCAACACAACACCATCCTGAAATCATGTTCAGTTAAAATGCCTATTAATTACGCTGTCATTGATTAAAATTGTGCATTACGGCACCAGTCTACATAAGCAGCTAGAGGTGAACAGCTGCACTTTTCATCAAGTGTCGAGTACCCGGACGGGAGCAGCAGCTTGCAGACTATATTTCAACGGCAGTTTAATGGGCAAAAATGAATCTGCATAATTTTACCTTTTGATGCTGACAGCCAGACTCTGTTGCAGTACCTACTGATCCATTTCCAACAAACTGGGCTTTCTCACATGTGTTGAATTAGTAGGCAAAACGCGTTGGTAGTTTGAACATCGCTTATGCTGGTCTGCGGCTGCGCTCAGTAAGCATGAGAACATTCTGAAGTTGATTGGTTATTCTGTTTTATCACATAAACTATTTATTCTTGCCAAAAAATATATTTGGTTTTAGCTTATCTTCAAGAGCTTGCTAGCATCCAGCTATGCATCAGTTCGGGATTCTAACTGCGTATTAGCATTTAGCCATAGGCCACTGAAGGAATGCCAATAATTTAATGTTTCTCGACATGTGACTAACGGATGCTAACATCTTGCTAGCATCTAGTGCGTGTATACATTACAGACTGTAAATACTTTTTAGTATTAAGCCATACGAATAGTTTATTAGCCTGTCTCCATGCGTGGAGTAACATTTCTCCATGTGTGCTAATGGATGCTAACGGTTGCTATAATCTACTTGTTCATCAATTAGGGATGCCAAGAGTGAGCTGAGTGTCAGTTTGTGAAGAAATGAAATTAGGTTTAAATTGAAAACCAAGAAGCGCCCTCCTATCACTGTTGGTTTTTTTTATTTTTTATTTTGGGGGTGTTGGAGGGGCTCACACACTCATATATACACACACACCAATCGGTGTGAGAGAATGAAAAGCCATTGAGACCCACTTTGGGGGTCTATTAGTATATTTTGCGATCGAGAAGGCTGCAGGCGACACACGTCAACCTCAGGAAACAAAAACAACAAAGTTTTGTACAAACTCTCATTTGCTGCCCTCTTTGATACCATTTTCTATTTATTGTCTTTCTTATTTCATACGACAGTGGACCTACTGTGTTCATAGATGTAAATGAGACTTTCTGTTGTGTTTTGTCAATGAGAACATATCATGTCAAACAATCAAATGGTGACTTTTTTTTAATGTGCTGTCACTGCGGACATTGTTTTTTTTTTTCCTTCGGACCTCCTGAAATGTACAACACAAAGCTAAATATACTAATGATAATAAAAACTGTGTCCTAACCAGCACAGCTTCTGTGTCTTAGAACAAAAGCAATTTAATATATAGAAGTTGACACTCAAAGGATTTAATAGATTGTTGGGTCCACACAAGAGCCACAAAAAAAGAATACTACCGTACAAGAAAAAAAGTCATTCACAAGAATAAAGTGGGACTGTTACGAGAATAATTATCTGCATTAAATGATACATTTACGGGAATTTTCTCAAGAGGTTATTTTGCTGATTTAATCAAGCACATTTTATGGGACTAATGTAATATGAAAAAAGTGTGTGCTGCCCATGCCTGCGTAGGCATTCACCGGGTACTCCTGTTTTCTCCCACTTTCCAAAAACATGCATGGCAGGTTAAATTGTCCCTTGGTGTGATTGTGAGCATGAATGATTGTTTGTCCAAATGTGCCCTGCAATTGGCTGGCAACCAATTCGGGATGCACCCCATCTACTGCCCAAAGAAGGCTGGGATAGGCTCCAGCATGCCCGCGACCCTCATGAGGCTAAAGCAGGTGAGATAACAGATGGATGAGAGTGTGTGTGTGGGTGTGGGTGTGTGTGTGTGTGCGTGCGTGCGTGTGTATATATAAATACAGAGAGTGAGAGTGAGAGAGAGAGGGAGAGAGAGATAACTCAACATGGTGCCTGTTCTGGGGTAGGCTCCAGCATGCTCCGACCCTTGTGAGAATAAGCGGATTAGAAAATGGATGGATAATAAGTACTTAAAACAATCCAAAAATGTTGCCTTAAGAATGCCGTTGCTAGCTTAATGCTAATGCATAATGGGAAAAAAAAACAATTTAACGGGCTAACGGGTAGCATTTCTAATAATGGTGTTATAACCCTTTAAGGAACGGATATTCGAGCACAAACAGTGGAGTAAAACATGTAGCGAGACAATATCACCACACACAAAGGACAATATTCCTTATCCTCTGCCAAGAACCAATCTATATGATTGCACATTACACGGTCAATAAGAGTAAAGATGACTCTTATTTGTTTATATCTGTATATGAGCAGCACAACGAATTGAACTGAAGCATTAAATCATGACACCAACTGGTTTCATCCTTTGCATTATTTCTAATTGTGTTATAACTCATGTTTTAATAAAGGACAATATTACATTAAAACATATTTTTTGTAAGGGGAGGCTAGAATGGGGTGGCCCGGTGGTCCAGTGGTTAGTGCGTCGACCTCACAGTGCAGCGGTACCATTCAATTCCAGCTCCTGTCCTCCCCGGGCCTGCGTGGGTTTTCTCCGGGTACTCCGGTTTCCGCCCACATTCCAAAAACGTGTGGCAGGCTGATTGGACACTCTAAATTGTCCCTAGGTGTGAGTGTTGAGCGTGGATGGTTGTTCATCTCTATGTGCCCTGCGACTGGCTGGCATCCGGTTCAGGGTGTCCCCTGCCTACTGCCCGAAGACAGCTGGGACAGGCTCCAGCCTGCCCCGCGACCCTTGTGAGGATAAAGCGGATTGGAAAATGCAAAGATGGATGGATGGATGGAGGCTAGAATGGATTAATGGGATTTTTGTTTATTTTAGGGCGGAAAGATGACTGGAGACATGAGTGTTTAGAACGTTGTTTTCAAGGCACCGTTGGATGCAATCTGAGTTTTTGCCACTCGAAATTATATGTGACGTCACACCGAAAAGTGCCGTAGCTCATTGTTGATAGTGTGGGCGACCGCGAGCCCGCGCACCTGTCATGTGTCGCGCACCAAAGAACCAAACATACTTTTAAGGAGGCGCGTTCACGCCGTCTTTCATCACGCGTTCAACTTTGTGCCCGGCAAGGTTCGTGTCAGCCGGTTCAGAACCGAGTGCGAAGCCGCCACCTCGGGATTCCTCGGCCGCTTCCGCATTCTCGCGGCGGCCCGCGTCCATGCGCCCAACAGGGAAAAAAACCGGTCGGTCCGGCTTATCTGGAGCCCGCCGTTGCTGGCCCGGAACAATGCTTCATCCCCGCCGCGCAGGAGAGCAGCACCGCGGGGCGATTACTTCTGGGCTGCGGTGGCTCGCATTCAGCGGTTGAAGGACGGTCGTAAGATCCGGAGGTCATGGAGGGCTGCTGCCGCTCCTGCATGCCGTGTTTGAAGCGCCTCTGGGACCGCATCTGGCCAGACTTCCGCTACCCCAGCGTGCCGAACCATGTGATCGCCAACCGGGCCGCGCAAACCGCCGAGATCCGGACGGTGTCGGGCGACATTCGCGTGCCGTCGCCCAAGAAGAGGCCGGTCCAACTGTACGCGGCGCTCTTCGACTTCGAGGCCCGCAGCGACGACGAGCTCACGGTGCGGGAGGGCGACAAGCTTTCGGTGCTGGAGCAGCGAGGCAACTACGTGCTGGCCAAGAAACTGACCGGGTCACTGGACTCCGGACTTATTCCTGCGAGCTATGTGGCGGTTCTGCAGGACGAGTTTGCCAAACACAAGTGAGTGCGCGCCGCCTAATTTCAGGTCGGTTAACACCACATGGATGATTCACTTCAACGATAGTGAACTGATTTCAGGTCAGTTTCAAGGCTGTCTCAGACCTGCTCCATCGTGATTGAGTTGAAGAACCAACATGAATAAGACACACGAGCAATTAGAAAGTGGCATTCAGCTTTGGAAGAAAAATATACATTTTGCTGTCTATGTCTGTGTAAAATTATTTTTTTTCTGTTAACTACTGACAACATAACTTCAGTATCCCCCCCTCCCCCCCAACATATTTTCATTGAGACAATTTATGTGCAGGAAATGTAAATTTGTCATAATACCAGAAAGGACCTGATTTTTTTTTTTTTTTTTTTGGTCCCGTATTTTTTCCCCCCCAGAGCTGTATATATTAGACTTTACACAATCAGGATTTTGGAGCCATCACTGATCAGTAAATTAAAAGAAAAATAATAACAATGACCAATCACCGATTCAATCAGAAGGTGGACCAATCTATTTAAACAATTTGTTTATACTGTACAGTTGACCCCTGCTATTCTCAGAGGATTGGGCCTGGTCAGGGCCTGCTCATGAATAGCCAAAATTCATGTATATTGGCAATTTGAAGGAAAATGTGACTTCCTAAATGGCCCAAAACCTGCTGTTCATGAGAGTTGAGATAACAGAGCTTCATGGGGTTAACATGTTTCGCTTTTGGTTTGGCTTTTGTCCCGATGACATTTATTCTCTACGAAGGTGTGGCGTCAACGAGGCCGCTAAAAGAATAATAGACACGAAGTGACATTACTGCACGCCTTGTCAATTTTAACACTAGTAATGTCTTTTCTTGTGGTTATCTTATTTTTACACATGTATGACTATTTGACCCTGCAACAGATTAGGACAAATAGCTTTTATTTATCATCTGAATTTAGATAACCAATATATTGTTGTCTAAAATCACAGAAATCAAGTTTATGTACTTGGGCTGTTTCGCCCAGGCCGAGAACAGAATATTTACATTTCCGTTGTTACTAACGGGGGCTCAAAAGTAACGTGACTTTTGTAATACTGCTACTTTGTTGACGCTGACCTTGCTCTTATTTTAGGTGTCGAGCTGAACCGGTTTAACGCTCAGAGAAAACTGATCCATTACTACAGCTCCTGCACTGATCCCCACTAACGTTAAAAATGTTTAGATTCCATTTTACGTTCTTTATTCATTTCATCTGACAATCTGTTCAAGATGCTGGTCAACCTCTCTTATTCTGGAAAAATATGCATAGAAAATAATGTGAATACACTGTAAATAATCCCTCTCAGGGTTAAGTGTTGCACTGGTGTAAAAAGAACTGCATTTGGGCTCCTGGTTCTTTGAAAAATGTGTCACAGAAAAACCAGAAACCAAAATCAAAATCAGAAAGCAACTTTTGATGTTCTCGTGCATGATGGCGCATTTTGGTGAAACGGTATTCCACATGTGTTTCATTGTTCGTGGAGTTTTTGTGTCAGAAGTACACATAGACATCAAACACTTGCTTTGGCACAAAGAATCAGGACAAAAAAAATCCCCATAAGAATGACATTTTTAAAAGAATCGCTCATTAGTTTCGATGTACTCTGAGCGTTACGCCCACACAAATCGTTGCACACACGCGCACACACGCGCACACACGCGCACACACGCGCACACACGCGCACACACACACACACACACACACACACACACACACACACACACACACACACACACACACACACACACACACACACACACACACACACACACACCCCTGATTCTCAGCTAGAAGCAAATGATCCCACAGCCACCATGTTGAACTGTGCCGACCAGTTTAGTGTTTACATTCTTCTGTTTGTATGTTTTGCTAAATCTCATTTCTTTATGTGCAACCTCCTTGCTCCACATATTAGCTCCTCCCACCGTTGAGGATTCGAGGAGAGCAATGAGTGAAGAGGGACCAATCGTGTGAAGAAATGTCATTTTTGCAGGTGGTTCATGGTGGTGAGGTCCGTAGTTGGCTCTAAAGTGGGGGTGTATGGTGTGTGTGCAGGTGGTACTACGGCAACATCAACCGCACCAAAGCCGAGAAGCTGCTGCTGGCCCCCCAAAACAAAGATGGCTGCTTCCTGGTACGCATCAGTGAAAGTCACAGTGATGAGTACACCATCTCAGGTGTGTGTGTGTGTGTGTGTGTGTGTGTGTGTGTGTGTGTGTATGTGTGTGTGTTTGACAGTTTGTGCACTTTTTTTTGGTGAAAGGCAGGATTAAAACCAAAAAATAAATTTTCATTCTTGTCATATGATGACTTTTCTCGATTCTGACGTATTTTCTTTGTAAACTGTCACCTTTTTTCTCAAGAAAACATGCTTTTTTTTGTGTTTGAAAAGATCCAAATTTCTCCCTTGTAAAATTTAAAAAATTCTTCTTGAAATATGATGAAATTTACTTTTTTTAAATGGTTTTGTATCTTTTTTCCCTCATGCACCACTCACATAATACTAGTAAAATTGTGATTTTTTTTTCGTGAAATATCACAACTACATTGTAATATATTATAACATGTTGCCTTCAACGCTTTAGATTTAGATTTATTTTCTTTGCAATTTTATCCTTTTTTTTTTTGTCTTTAGAAAATAAAGATTTTAGTTAGAAAACTGCTGACATCACCATCAACTCCCAGTATTGACTTTTTGTCGGTGGTCATGGGTTCGATTCAATCTTCCTGTGTGGTTTGAATGTTCTTCCCGTGCCTTCGGCGGGTTTTCTTCGGGTACTGCAGTTTCCTCCCACATTCCAAAACGCATACGTGGTAGGGTAATTAATCACTCTAATTGTCCCTAGGTGTAACTGTGGGTGTGAATGTTTTTTGTCTATGTGTGCCCTGCGATTGGCTGGCAACCAGTTCAGGGTGTCCCCTGCCTACTGCCCGAAGACAGCTGGGATAAGCTCTAGCACACCTGTGACCCTCATGAGAATAAAGCAGTTGAGATGTGTGTGTGTGTGTGTGTGTGTGTGTGTGTGTGTGTGTGTGTGTGTGTGTTGATCTATCTATATTGGTAAATAGAAAGATAGCTCTCAACGTGGTGCCTGTTCTTAAACAGCTTACCTACTCATCTTAAGAAAATGATTGGTTGTTACCTGAGCCCGAAGCCACTGTGATGTAATTTTCAGTTGACAGAAAGTGGCAAAATGGCCGCCCTCTGAGATGGGTAAAAACAGGTAGATTTTGCTGCTTAAATCACATTCCACAGGTACAATATTAATCATAATGCTGTGTTTAGACTAGTGGAGGTGCATAGAACAAATTAAGAAAATGTTTGGATTGACTTCCCCGTGAAGGGCAATTTAAGAAATGTGTTATTTCCGAAGTGTATCTCTAACTGGTAGCCTTTTGTAATAATCAGTAGCCAAGAAGTTACTCTGCGTTTCAGTTGGTGACCCTGTATTACATAATTCTCATAGCTTTAAATGTTTATTTTTTCAAGGCGAACAGTTTCATAGAATTTTGTTGTTGTTGTAATTAAAAAAAAAATTTCCCCTCAAAATATCCAGACTTGAAAACAAATAAATATTCCTTTATTTTCACCCCCCCCCACCCCCAATACCTTTTTTTTATCCCCCATGATCTGCCCTGTTCAGCGTTGGGGAAGCGCATATACAGTATCTTCATATCCAAAACAGTTTTTCGGTGCAACCAAGGAATTGTACATGCTCCCTCTGTGGTTTGATATATTGTGATGGATATTGAAAACACTTTTCCTCTTATATGGACATGTGTATTAAATTTCATCCTTGTTTCGCTCTTCCAGCTCGGAGCGATGGGAAGGTGTTCCACTTCCGTGTGCAGCGCTCCTCCATCGGCGCCTATTTTGTGTCCGACAAGATCTCTTTCGGGACGCTGGGCGAGCTGGTCTCGTACTATCAGAAGAACCCTCGCAGTTTGGGCGTGCTGCTGGCGGAACCTTGTGCTCAGCAGGTAAAGCTTCATGCAGGCGAATATTAATACACAATGTATTCATAATCATAGTACCATATATGCTGATGAGCTGTTAGCAGCTGACCATGTTGCTCACTTGGAACTCATCACTGATGGCTTTTTTTTTTTTCAATTTTTACCAATTTTTTAAAGAAAAAAATACAGCTTTAAACTGCTATGGTTATGATTTTTTCTTTAGAAAAAAAACATTTTTTTTTTCAACATGCTGATCTTTAAGGATTTTTTGGGGGGAGGTTAAAAGTACATCTTTTCTCATCACATTTCAAGTTTTTTGGGAAGCTACATACATCCTTTCCCCCCAAAAAAAAACAGACAAAAAAATACAACTATACTCTTGTACAATGTGTTTTTGTGTTGCGCTTTTTTCTAAAACGAAACGTGATTTTTGTAGAACTACAAATTTTTTTCATTAAAAAAAACTAACTATAATAATTTATTATCAATATAGTCCAACTTTTTCCCCATCAACACTAAAATTAGAAAAAAAAATTCCCTCAAAATAAAACTTTTTCTGGGGAAAAAACAATTTTATTCTTATATTTCAACTTTATTCTTGAAGAAATGAGTCTCATGATTTCAAAACTGATTCTCTCATGATTCTTTTGGTTCCGTCCGCTGTAATCTTTGCAATATCACAGCATTAATTATATACAACATATGTACAATATTGTAAAGTATTAACAATAATTGTACGGGATTAAAAAACACTTAAATATTTCAATTCTCAAGCATTTCAATGAGGTGTGCTTGTTTATGTTAACAAGCAGACACAGTGTGACATTGTTCTCTATAAATGTGTTTGTTTTCTTTTTATGGTTGACAAATGTTATTTAAGAAGTGACATTTCAGTCCTTTGTCATTCCTATACAACTGTTTTATGTTTTTTTTTTAACTTTTACATTGCGTTGACTTATCAAATGTCAAACGCTTTCACTGTCGATCATGTTTGTGGCACACTAACAATAAAAGATGATCACGAAAAGTCGGCTGGCTTGTCTTCTTCACCAGTGGCAAACAAACAAATGTTTTTTCTTCTTGCTTATCCTCGTCAGCGGAGAGGCTGAGGTCACTCAAGCATGTCCTTGAGAGTTCCTCAGAGAAGAACCAGCATGGAACCTGCCGCGTGTAACACTGATGACACACATCACCCATACCCGTGCGTCTTGTGGCGTGTACTCACATGCTTGTGCTCTGCAGCGGGAGATTTACGACATGGAACCTTGGGAGAGGCCTCGCGAGGAGTTCAAGCTGCATCGCAAGTTGGGCGAAGGGCACTTTGGAGAAGTGTGGGAGGCTCTGTGGACCACTGAGAACAAGCGAGTGGCTATTAAGATGCTCAAACAAGGTACAGCACCGCAATCAGTGACACGCCACTCGTACACTGGAGGTGTTTCAACAGAGATCACGCAGTTGAAACTCACAAACAACATTGTTTAGAGCAGTGGTGTCAAACATACGGCCCGCGGGCCGGAACTGGGTCCCGAGGAGGTTTGATCAGGCCCACGGGATAATTTAAAAGTGAAAAAATGCATAAAAGACACGGAATGAATATTTTTAATTTGGACTGGATTGGATTGGATACAACTTTATTGTCAAATACAGCACAGATGAAATTTCTTCCCTCTCAACAGAAAACAATATGCTGCAGTTTATTGATTATCCGCTAGGGGGCACATTGTTTTGATCAGAGTAGAAGACAACATTGTTTTGATCAGAGGAGAAGACAACAGCAGTCTCAGTCTGTTACTGAGACAAACCCAACATAGCAGTAAAAGCCAGCTCCCTAATTGCTAGCGAAATAGCATTAGCATCAAAGCCGTATTCCAACGGTGACTTTGTTAAACGATGCATGATGAAGGCGGCTGAACTTGTATGTCTCGAGATGCGACAAGCTTTTGCCAATATTAGCCTGACGAGGAATACTCTAGCAGACAGGATTTCGGACCTATCAGCAGACAGCCAATTGAAACAGAGAGGCAAGTCATTTTGTCAAATGTTTTGTAGAAGATATGTCCGTTAAATTTCAACATTTTCCGGATGTTCTTATGCTTCTTTATACC
Source organism: Hippocampus comes (assembly GCF_001891065.2). Taxonomy (NCBI): domain Eukaryota; kingdom Metazoa; phylum Chordata; class Actinopteri; order Syngnathiformes; family Syngnathidae; genus Hippocampus; species Hippocampus comes. The sequence continues at coordinate 3,431,937 of NW_017805983.1, forward strand.
AAAACAAAGGAAAGACATGATATTTTGGTTATTGATAGCAGAGTATGGTATAATTTTAATGGTCCGGCCCACTTGACATCTACCGAGGCCGTATGTGGCCCACAATGTGAAAAGTGAGTTTGACACCCCTTGCTTTAGAGTGTCATCTTGCAGGGGCAGAGTTAAGTGGTGGCCTCGCCCACCACCGGCGACTCTGCCACCCCTTTGGCCATGGCAATGATTGATGAATTGATTAACATAATTCTGTGCTGTAGATAATTAGTTCTGCCTTACTGCCGTGAGAGTTATACCAAGAGGCACTTGGATGCTCTACTTCCACACATTTAGACTGACCAACTACTCTTACTGAATATAAATCAATACTACTGAGCAACATGCACCAACTCGAGCAATTTTTTTGTAACAGTGATTGATACTTGTAGTGAACATTAATCAAGATTATTACTTTACCTCCTCAGCAGACAACCGACGGCCTCATCAAATTACACAACTCCTTTGTCATTCACGACTGTCGAGTTGTCAGGCTACCAGATAAATGTCGTTCTGTGTCTCACACTCCAAGTCCGTCACCGATCAGACCTTGCCCAATCCTCGCGTGCTTCTGTCATGATTCAGTCCATTGTTGCAGGTCGGGGAGGCTGGACAAGCAGCTGTGAGTCATGTCGACGGAAGCATTCTGTCCATGTGGGTTTGTTATCTGCTTAGAAAAGGCAAAAAAAAAAAAAAAAGTGGGGGTGCGGGGGGTATGGACCCATTCCTGAATGGTGGGGAGAGGGTATGGACTGTCTATTCTCCAAAAAGAACTTAAGGTAACAAATTTGTTTCATGACTCCACGTTATTGTTCAATTAAAAAAAAAAAATCACGAAGCAGGTACTTAGAAATAAATTAATATAAATTTTAATTATAGGTGGACAAAAAAACCTGCCACCTCCAAAACAGATCTAGATGACTTCAAGGGTATATTTACAAGGTTTCAGCCTACACCACCAAGTGGCATGAAAATGACCAAGATAAATGTACGACTGAATGTGCCACACTCTTTTTAACAGTTTTTTTCTCAAATAACTTCAAACTTTATTTATAGTAAAGAATTTATGAAGCACGTAAAGTAGAAAATTACTGTGTCAATGAACTAAAGGATGCAACCACATTTGTATTTGCAAAACAGATTTTTCAGCGTCAAACGGGCAGGGACACAACTGTTTCCTCCGCATCATAGCTCCACCAGAGAGCAGCTCAATTACTGTCTGTTCATTTTGGGGCCATTTTGTTTGTTTTTTTTTTTTGTGCGCACCACATCCAGTCTCTCGTCATAAGTATGAGGACACTGCCTTCCGATACAAGAACTAAGTACATGTCAAACTGTACGGCAAGATGAACAAAAATTCTGACATGCGAGAATGTCATGTCGTCGTCTGGGACACTACACGGGCTACGACGTGTCAAGAGCACTCAAAATTGGCAACGAGATTTGTGTGTCTTTGGCTTGTCTGTCGGCTCAAAATCTGACTACATTCGTGTAGTCTCAGATTAGCTCAACATGGCCAAGAAGTTATTGTTTATTATATCATCCACAGTCATGGTTTCATGAAATTAAAAATACGCCGACCTTGCCCAACATAATAATACAAGCAAGAACAAATCCAAGTAAAAAGCAACATTTAAAATTATGAAGAGTTAAGAGATAATGTGACAGACTGAGTCATGGAGTGGCAGTATGCGAAATGCCATCGGTGACAATTGATCACTCTCATAGGTTGGTTGTTGGCTAGCGAATCAGTACATTAGGCAGAAGTAGACCATGAAAAATAAGAAAAAAAGGCATTAAAATATTGCTTTTGTCTCTGCTTGTGTTTTCAGTATGTTGGGGAAGGTTGTTATATACTGTATGTGCATTTGATTTCATGAAACCCTGGCTGTGGGTGGTATGATGAGCAATGACTTTTCAGCCATTGAACGTTTTCAGTGATTGTTTTAGACTGACTCTATTCTACTTTTTCAACATGACCATGTTATATTTTCTTCTGAGGGCCAAAGTGGGCACACCAGAAGCAATTGCACAATGAATTGAATTGGCAGCATTAAATCATGAGACACACACACACACACACACACACACACACACACACACACACACACACACTCTCTCTCTCTCTCTCTCTCTCTCTCTCTCTCTCTCTCTCTCTCTCTCTCTCTCTCTCTCTCTCTCTCGCTTAGGCTCTGATTGGCTGCTTGAACCATTGTGCAATCTCAGAATGAATGGCAACATACATGGCAATTTTCCGCGGATCCGCGGAAATCCGCCGTTTTATTTCTTAAATTGATCATTTTTGTGAATCGTCTAAATCCGTTGAGAAAAATTTAGGGGCGGTCAGATACCTTATCGTCGAGTTTTCACGAGCTCTCCCGAACAGTCTCTCCGTTTTCCGTTTGTAAACAGCCCTGCGATTGGACGTGTATGAAAGCTTCAACTAATCAGATCACTGAAGGCATTATTTGTTGCGGAAGTCTTAGCTCGATTATAAACGGCCCAGCGATTGGTTAACTACAAGCGATTGGACCAATCAAATTGCATGTAACATATTGTTTTACCTGATTCATGGCGGCCTGTTCGTCTCGCAAATTCATTGTTCTGGGATCGTTTTGAGCGGAATTATGAAATTTTTGACGAAAGATCAGGAGTCTTAAATCCTAGAAATTGACTCAAATGTCAAGAATAAATT
>NW_017805983.1:3435385-3445829 GCF_001891065.2 Hippocampus comes
TCCGCTTTTTTCATCACTCGCCATTGCCATGTATGATGGCAAGCAGCATCAGCTTCTAGTGTTTCGTGCGGAGGCGTAAGCAAAACGTAGGCAGTTGCCTGGGGCCCAGAGATTTGTCGGGACCGCCGATTAATTAATTTTAATTCTTTTTTAAGCTGTTGTTTTGAATTGTTATTCTTTTAGTCTTAATTCTAGTCTTATTACTCGCCTGAAAGAAAAATAACTTTAAGATGCTTTATCTATCAGTGTGACTGCTTCGGCTTATTTTTTCAATGCAAGGGACCACTCCATCTTTTTACTCTTACGTGATAACTTTAAGGAATTTAGGTCAGTCAATCAGTCATTGTATTGAACATATAAACCAGGGGTGTCAAACTCATTTCACATTGTGGGCCACATACGGCCTCAGTAGATGTCAAGTGGGTCGGACCATTAAAATTATACCATACTCTGCTATAAATAACTAAAATATCATGCCTTTCCTTTGTTTTGGTATAGTGAAGCACAAGAACATTAGGAAAATGTTGAAATTTAATGAACATATCTTTTACAAAACATTTCATGAAACACCTTAGATTTCCTTTGACAAATGTGCAATTTACTTTGATCATTCACATATATGCATTGCAACTGATCCCACTGATTGTACAAAAGGCACAAAACTTTAACAAGTAATTTGTATTGAAAAATATAGTAATGCATTTTAAGATGAAACAAAATTTATAAAGAAAGGAATTTTTAAACCATTTACACGTGCATATAAAATCTAAATTTAATTCCTGCCTCCACTTTACAAACTAAGGAGAAAACAGTGTGCTCGCGGATAATCCATGAATTGCATCTTATTAAAAATATTCATTCTGTGTCTTTTATGCATTTTTTGACTTTTAAATTATCCTGCGGGCCTGATCAAACTCCTCGGGGCCGGTTCCGGCCTGTGGGCCGTATGTTTGACACGCCTGGCCTACAACCTTCGGTATGTACAGGGACTATGTAAGCACACACTTGGGCACATTTATCTATCACTATGCTCTCACACTATACTCAATATTCCGTCATGTTACAGGATTTAATCAATTTACGACCTTAAATCTGACTTATATCGGGGTTTTTTGGGGGGTGGTTGTGCTTTACTTTTGAACCTTTTGAACAGCAACCAATTCACACGTTTTCAGGTCAGTTTCGAAATGATTCCACAAATTAACACCTAGGACAGAAACAAACCTTTGCTTAATGTTTGTTCCTGTTTTGGGATTTTTTTTGTAGAGGCTTGTACCCCTTAAATCATAGCAACTCCCTCTATTGTGGTAAAAAGCATGTGGGATCAGTAAAACTATACTGCTTTTTTTAGGTCTCACTGTATTGTGTGCATTTTCACCTTTTGTGGGTTGGTCTGGAACATACAGTATGAATGGGGATTTACTATGTAAATGTGTGTTTTAAAAAATGTATATATATTTTATGATTCTCAGAGGACACCAAACAGGATGAGTTTGTGAAGGAGGTGCAGGCACTGAAGAGCCTCCACCATCCCAAGCTGATCCAGCTGCTGGCCATGTGCTCCCGAGGAGAACCAGTCTACATTGTCACTGAGCTGATGAGCAAAGGAAGCCTCAAGTCCTACCTGGCCTGTGAGTTACAAAAAAAAAATGCTCTCATGTTTCATTTGCCTTTCCGGGCACTTACCGGTAATACATTCATAAGTCACTTTCTTTTACATCACATGTCTCCTCTCAAACATTGTTGATCAACACAGCGTTAGCCCCAGTTCGTGCTTAAAATTCATCTGACATTTTACGACTGGTTTCAATGCAGCTTTCATTGAAAAGTGTGCCTGTGTGTGTCTAGCTGCAGAAGGCCAGGTGCTGACATCAGCTCACCTCATCTTCATGGGCAGTCAGGTGGCTGAGGGCATGGCCTACCTGGAAGACCGGAACATCGTTCACAGAGACTTGGCGGCTAGAAACATCCTGGTGGGAGAGGACCTGGTCTGCAAGGTGGCAGACTTTGGGCTGGCTCGTATTATCAAGGTGTGTGCGTGTTACACGGCAGGTGTTGAGTGTGTGTGAGACAAACATGTGACGTCAGGGTGACGCGTGCTAAGTGTAAAATGAAGTTAAGCAAAGTAAAGCATAAAAGGTCCAAACAATCAAATTGTCTCTTGTCGCAATTTCACCTGATGTTCCAGGAGATGTTCCAGGAATTTTTCACAATTTCTTGCTACACTGAATCCTTGTCAGTTTGCAAAATGCATCTATTCAGGCTATATTTCATATTTTATCTGAAAATATTATGAAGGCATAACTTCTGACTTGTCAATGCCAAAGCGTTTGCTATCAATATAGAACATGCATCCTTGATTTTTGTAACCTCCACGAATATAGAACACAGCAACACTTTGCCCGTGGGAGTTTTAACGTCATAGTAGACTTGATGGTCATGACGGTAACGCCACTCAGTTCCCAGAATGCACAGCGTGGAGCAATTCATTTAATTCATGAAGTTATAATGACATTAATCCTTGTAATATGTGCGTTTGTGTTACCAGTGGTTGAATGTGTTGTGTATACTTAACTGTCACCCTCATTTGATTTATGTTGTACTATATTGTTACCGGTATATTTGGTCTACTTAACGGAGTCTTGCTTTGTTTGATGTGTCGTCGCTTCCTGTCTATCTTGTGGAATACCAACTTTTGCGCCGTTTTCCAGGACAGTGTGTACACAGCTAGCCGGACCACCAAGATCCCTGTGCGGTGGACGGCACCGGAGGCAGCCATTCACCAGAAGTTCTCCGTCAAGTCGGACGTGTGGTCCTTTGGCATTCTGCTCTACGAGATGATGTCGCGCGGGAAAATGCCCTACGAAGGTACATGTAACATCCGAATATTCAGCACACATTTCTAATTGATATGGCGTGCAATGTGATACTGTGACTTGTCCCCCCCAAAAAACGAAAAAAAAAAACCGCAAAATTGAGGAATATAATTAATTTAGGGTTTCTTTACACATTTATCACCTCAACACCGCAAGAACCTAAGAGCAGATTTGTGTCATAAAAATGTAGAAAGAAGTTTTATATAACGAATAATTGCCCTTTGGGTGCCCTCAACATGGCCATAAAGTTAACGGTTTTGAAAATATACCTATTTTAGTCTCATGAGATTCTCCCATTCCGTGACTGTGACAATTTTTCAGGCAAAAACAACAAGCAGGTGTTGGACCTGCTGTCATCTGGTGGTCGCCTGGCGTGTCCGAGCAGATGTCCTCACAACATCTACCGCATCATGATGGACTGTTGGGCGGGCGACCCTTCCAAGAGGCCTTCCTTCCATGCTTTGCACAGCCAGCTGGACTCCATTTATGCTCGTATCTACTTCAAGACCATCGAGGTGTGACCACGGGGCGGAGAAAAGGAGGACAATATCGCCGCCATGGACGCTGACGAAAACGGTCTGGCGTGAAGGAAGCCAGATGGAATTCTTCACCTAGCCACGACTGTTTCCTCAATGACGACTGCAGGCCACAGGCGCTATGTGCAATAATGATGTGCTGGCTGGTGTTTAGCCATATTAACTGCCTGACATAAGCTAATCTTTTTGTCCAAACGTAACCTCCAGTCTTTTTCTTAAAAGGAAGACGGTATGTTGGTGATTCCTCAGTGGAGATGGAATTTCCTTTTGGTCATTAGCTTTAGCATTATCATTTGTTAAGAACAAATGCGAGCCCCTGAAAGTGTTCAGGCTTGCAATCATTGCTAAATCACTTTGCACTGACTGTCGGTGGGCAAAGTATGACTGTTTTTTTTTTTTTTTTAATTAATCTGGCCCTCTGAGCAATTGCATTGTCAAGAGTCCGTTAAAAAAAAATTTGGGGAGGGATAATTTACATTTTTCCCCCCCTAAAATAAAAGGCATTTATTATTGTAATAGTAATAATAATAATTATTATTATTATTATTTAACAATAATAATAATTATTTTATTATTATATTTCTTTTTAATTGTCTCTACAAATAACCACATTTTTAGTAGCGAAAATCCACAAGTAATTGATGCCCCTTAAAATGTTTACAGTTTCTTATATTAATAGTTTGAGCTGTAAATATGCCACCATTTTTTTTTACTGATTTTTAAAAATCAGAGATTCAAGTAATCCTCTCTAGATTTTTTTTTTTTTTTTTTTTTGGTGCTGATTCCAAATCTCCCCTCATTTTCACCTGCTCCGATCCTTGAAGGCCCCCGTCCTTCATGCTTTACAGGTTTCCCTCCTCCAACACACCTGATTCAAACTATCAGCTCATCAGCAAGCTTTGTAGAAGCTTGATAATTATCCTGACCATTTGAATCAGGTGTGCAGGAGGACGGAAACATCTAAAGCATGTAGGATAGGGGGCTCCCATGGACCAGAGTTGGTGACCCCAGCTCTTGCACATCAGCTTTTCCTAATAATAAAAATAAACTGAAATGGTTGCCAGTAAAATGCAGGGCACACATAGACAAACAACCATTCACACCCACTGTCACACTTGGCACAATTTAGACTCTAAATTTAGATTCCATTTTGAGTCTAAATTATGCCAGATGTGACTCTAAATTTTAGCCTACCAGGTTAAGCCACTGATGGATTTTTTTTTTCTACAACTATGAATTACAACTCTTGTTAATATCTGTATTGTGCCAGCTTTTATTGGTCAAATCCGCACACACAAACAAGTGATGATCTCAAAAACCTAATGTGTTCAAAAAAGTGTTTGAAATCTGTCAAAAATACATTTCAGCACATATAAAGCTATTTATAATTAAAATGTGTTGCTCACCGGTTTTATGATCCTAAAACAAAATTTAATTTCAAACTCATCTTACAAAATAACTGTTCAAACTAAATAGCTTACAGATGATTTTATTCAGTTTTTTTAATAGCCACTGAGCTGAGCAAACGCATGCACGCTTGGCTCTCTGCTATAATTAGCTTTCCCATAACATCGATGTTTGAACAGTCGACATACATCACTTCAACATATGTATTTGACACCAATTACCACTTTCCTGTTAGTCAGGGCTTTGGCCATCTGGTGCTATTCAGGGAATTACAGAAAGAACACAAAAAAAAAACCCGTAAAGGTGATGATAGGTTCTACAAAAGAAATTAATATTGATCACTTATAATCTATTTATAACTATTTAGATATAAAAATGATCATGTGTCAGATTAACATTAAAGTCAACAAAAATCATGTTTTACATATGTTGTTTGTTTTTAAAAAAAAAAAAAAAAGATTTTTAAATCTTACCTCATCAAATGGCCCCACCCATTCGTCCTTTTGAAAAAATTAAGAGTGACCCCTGAGCACCAAAGTTTGCCCACCCCTCGTCTTAGTTTGGATGGTTAGAACACTTTTAACTGTAGTAAAGACTTGCAACGAAAGCAGCAGAGTATTACGTTGACTCAGTCTCCCAGCGGCCTCCAGATGGAGTGCCATGTTTACACGGCTGTCGCCACGATGACCACCGGCGACTTTTCTTTTGACAGGGTTGCATGTGGTGCAATGCAAGAAAACAATGCACCTTTGCTACTTGATGACATTGACAGTCTTGAGCCTTCAAAAAAAAAAAAAGTGACTAGTCTTCTCACAAACAATAAAGTCTTTTCTCTCTCTTTGATGTTGACATACTTTTACTTGCTATTTTAGTTTCATAGCGAAATGTTCCAGGAACTACTTGAAAGTTACGGTTTTGAAAAGATAAGGTTTGTCGTTTCGACGATGGAATCTTCTTTTGTGTCACATCAGAGCCCGTTTCTTACGAAAATTTTGTGTTCTTATTTTTGATACAGTGACTTTTCAGCATTTCCTTTTGGATTTGATGTGTTCTATTTTGTCGCATACTGTCACATAGCATTCCCTCTTATGTCCCATAGTTTACCATTATGTCCGCTGTTGTGTCCATGTCGCTTATTGTGTGTTAACTTGTCCCATTTTACATGTTATATACTACATATATACATATTGCATAAACAAGAAACATATTTATAATCCTCCACACACATAGTATTAATCAAGGGCCACTTTTTGTGGCATGCGGCCTGTGGTCCACCAGATGCCCATCCCTGTACGACAGTGTCCCCTATTAGATCCCACAGTGTCCAATAATGTTCCCAATTGTGTTTCACCATGTCCCCTGCTCTGTCCCATGATGATCCCATGGTGCCAAATTTTGTCCTAGCCTGTCCCGTAATATACCGCCATGTCCCATTACATGTCCCATACAGTTTTGTTCCCGAGTGTCCCATTATTGTGTCTTATCCTGTCCCAATTTGTCCTACAGTGTCACATATTATGCCCCATCATGTCCCATGTTGTTTTCAGTATTGTCCCCTTTTGCCTCACTGTGCCTTTATTTCCCATCATTTCCGAGAGTGTGCCATTATCTCCTCATATGTACCGTAGTGTGGCTGCTTGGTCTGTGTGGTGATGTGACAGAAGGCACACGGAACTAATGCCAGTCAAAAAGTGTAAAAAACAAACAAACAAGAATGAGCGCGTGTGTGCCGCCTTCATGGCGCATGCTGCTCAAGTCGCCGAGCAACATTCCTAGAAATCCAGTAGCGTCACTGCCGGTTCAACAGGTGCTGTGAACCATTGTGACCAAAGGCGTCTTTTTCTTCGGCGCTCAATCATGGACAAATGCCTGCGCAGTGCATGCCCAGCTCTGTGGCAGAGGTTCTACGGGGACAAAAAGACAAAGGTGGAAGGCAAGAGTGCATCAATCCTGGAACTGCCAACGCCACCACAGCAAGGACCACCAGCCGACAATGATGAGCACGGAAGCACGTATGAGGCTATGTGGGACTTCCAGGGCCAGAACTCAAATGAGTTGACGTTCCAGGCGGGAGACCTGTTCAAGGTCCAGAGCCGCAGCGGCGACTGGTGGACTGTGTCTCGGCTGGATCAAAGCGGAAGCACGCTTGACAGCGGCAATGTGCCCGGAAACTACCTGAAGAAAACTGAGACGAGTATGCAGGTGGAACCGTGAGTTTACAATAAGCTAACACATTTTGATTAGCATCTAAATATAGACATCATCAGTTCTGATGGTACCTGTTGATGATGCTCCTTTGAGAAGACACCACTTTGTCCTGTTGCTACTCTGTCCCAATGCAACTTGGACGCAAAGCCACTTTGTCCCCGTGGTTACTTTGTCCTGTCGCGACTTCATCCCAGCACCTCTTTGGGAAAAGATGATTAGATAAACTTGTTTTAGAATTATGAGCTTGGTCTCGGAAGAAATTCAACTTGTATCTCAAGGCACCACTGTATTCGTCTTCCCTTTTGCTGTCGAACTCTCAAATAGACTCGAACCCAGGCCATGAGCAACGTTAAACTCTGAAGTCACAAATTCCAACGGTACGACTGTGTGTGTGTGTGTGTGTGCGTGCGTGCGTGCGTGCGTGCGTGCGTGCGTGTGCGCACGTATGCGCACGCACACACGTGTGTCAGATGGAATTTCGGGACCATGAACCGTTCAGACGCCCAAAGTCTTCTGATGGCACCGGGAAACAAACCGGGAGCATTCCTCATTCGATCCAGTGAGAACCATGTCGGATATGTCCTCTCAGGCAAGACCATGTCACACCGGTAAGGACAAAACAGAGAGTGGACATATCATTTGTAATGGAAGCCTGCGTGTGTGCCTGTTCACAGTGCGTTCCAGCTGTCGGGTGAAACACTTCAAGATCGCCCAAACGTCCGATGGTCTCTTTGACTTGGATGGCATGCAGCAGTTTCCGTCGCTGAGCCTCCTGGTCGCGCACTACTGCAACAACCGCCTCCGTCTCAGCAATGAGGACACACTCGGCGAACCCTGCAGGCCGGTAATACTGGTTAAGAAGGGAAAGGGGCTGAGGAGGAGAGAGAGAGTGAAAGAGAGACGGGTGCTACCATCTTTAGTGGGAAATGTTACATGTTATATAAGGCAGGTTATTAGATTTTTTTTTCATTATAGGCTTCATGTATTTATTTTTTATTTGACTTAAAAAGAAAACAATGCCTGAGAATTCAATGTTCAAATTAAGGCAATGAAATAAAATGTTCTACTTTTGGGGAATCATCAACACATATGAGTGAGGGGCTACTCATGGTATGACAAAAAAGTTCAGGGGGATGCAACACAAAAAGGCTCGGAACCACTGATATGCAGTATATAGTGTCTGTGCTTCAAATATTTTTCTAGTTGCATGTATTTTAAAAAATCGTTAATATTGCAGTGGGAAGCGTTTTCATTTATCTCAGTTTACCTGCCTCATTATTGTGTTTCTCCATGTGTGTGGCCCCTCAGAGAGAACCCTTGCCAGAACTCCAATTTCCAGATGATGAGTGGGAGTTACCCAAGGAGGAGTTCACTTTGGAGGAAAAGTTGGGAAGCGGCTACTTTGCGGACGTCTACCGAGGATGTTGGAAATCATGCATTCGTGTGGCCATTAAGATCATCAAGAATGGTATTTACGCTCCCGCGTTGGTCCACCTGCAGTTTCTACGCGGTGACCCTTGCTTTCCCTTTGTCTTCAGACTCGGAGAAGAACCACTCGGAGTTCCAGAGGGAGGTGCAGATCCTCAAGCGCCTGCGCCACCGTCACCTCATCTCGCTGTTTGCCGTCTGTACCGCCTCCTCGCCATATTACATCATAACCGAGCTGATGGAGAAAGGAAGTTTGCTCAACCTACTCAGAAGTAAAAATTTTTACTTTTTTACAATTAGCAAATGTTGGCTTGAGGAAAACGGTCTCTTCTTGTTGAAGATGTTTGTCCGAGATGTTTTCAAGAAGAGACCTGGATGATTTTCAAAGTTTGACACCATGACTCGATGCTGTTGGCGTTTTTTCTTTGTTTTTGTTTTTTTACTTAGTCCTGTTTCGTGACACCCCAGTTTAATGGTGAGCAATGAAATTTGATCGACATGGGTTATTTATTTTTTTCCTCAAAACTTTTCAGCAGACCCTTTCAAACGTACCCACGATGTCTGTTTAAAATCAAAATGGCGGACTTGCTGTTCAATTTTGTAATTGGGTCCTTGAGACTTTTCTGTGACTTTTCATTCAAACAGCAGAAGCTCATTTTTTCAAACTTTCCAGAGGGCGCAACATTTTGAGCACAACAGGGGGAACAACCTTTTGACTCTCATTTTGTCGTCACTTTTGAGTTTGCTACAGCTGGCCGGCATGCTGTGGATGGTGGCTCATCGGACACTACGCTATGCTACTGTTAGCATTTAGCATCTGAGATATATATATATATATATTCTGTATTCTTTTAAATAATTTTGTGATAATACTCACCATTAGTGTGAATGGTTTTCCGTTCCTCACGATTGCTCAAGATCCAGCAAAGCTTGCGACATTATAGTCAGCTTGTCAGGTCCATACGCGGAGTTGCTGCTGGCTAGCTTGCGCCCTGCTCAGTAGCTTGCACGCTTCCTTCCTGCTGTCTCCCTCAGGGTATTTTGATGGGAACGTAGTATGGCGCGTGTCAAAGTGCCGCTCTACATTCGACCGTTTCATTGATGGTATTTTGTCATTGCAAATTAGACACACCGCAGAATCTGTTCTCTCCACAAAGGCAAATCCTTCAGTCCATTCGTCCTGAAGTGTACCATACTCGTCATCTTTTTTTCTTTTCGCCATCTTATTCATCGAAGGATTAGCTTTGAGCTAATGACCGAGTGGGGTGCTTCAAAAGAGGGTGTTGACCTGTTACCCAGCAACGGCCAACGTTCGGCCAGTATCATCCATTAAAATTGCTTCTGCCGCCAACTGTAGCCCTGAACAGGACATGAGCAGTGAAAAATCGATGGATGGATTTTAAACAAGCGAGAATATCAGTGGCGGGCCGTGCATTTCAAACTTAGGCCTTCAGTGACGTCACATATTATGAACACAATACTGTATAGGCTCGTCAAGCAGCACTTCATTTCAGGAGCATTTAAAACGATCAAGTATGCATTCACAATTAAGAGCAGGAAACTACATTTACAGATAGTCAAAAATAAAAAGATGATTTAAAAATACAAAATAAAATGCCACCCAAATTACGCTGTGTGATCTTAAACAAGTCTGTCCAATAAATTGCGCAATGTCGCAGTTTCATATAAGACACCAACCAACAATAACAAAACAAACTGTGCTTTGAAAATAAAGTAAACAGATCATTTGCATTTTGAAAATCGATGATACAACAGCAAATAACTGACATAACTGACGAACTAATAACTGACTAACAGCTGAGATTGAACGAACTTTCGTGCACGAAGGTGACTACAATGCGCCATTATAAATTGCAGGTGAGCAGATTTATTTGATACATGTTTGTATCTTTGTCATTTTATTTCGTTACCATGAATTTAATACTAACGAAATAAAATGACAAGAAGAAATGTAAAATAAAATTCATT
>NW_017805983.1:3448044-3501660 GCF_001891065.2 Hippocampus comes
TATATATATATATATATACCTTGCTCACGAGCCATAGGTTCCCGACCCTTGCCCTACTGCATCCAGGCCAGAAGGGGAGCATCTGACTGTAGTGTGCCGTTATGAATACCACTAACCTTAACTTAATTTTTTTTTACCAATCTGATACATGTTTGAATTGACCATCTCATTTAATCTAAGCAGACTATGGCGTGTCCTGCCTGGCTGCAGCACCCAATCACATTACAGCGGAGATGCTAGCAACTATTAGCATCTAGTGGCTGACCCATTACACCTAATTACTGCTAGCTACAACTGCCATGTAGCATCTGACACATAACATCAAACTAGTAGAAGATAAACTTGTAGAATCCGTATTACGACACATTCCTTCAGCTGTTTCCTTTGTGTTCATGTTGAGGTCCCGAGGGCCAACAGCAGGATATGACGTCACTGTCTGACATGGCTGGCCAGGTGGCTGATGGGATGTCGTACCTGGAGGATCACAATTTTGTCCACCGAGACTTGGCGGCCCGGAACGTCCTGGTGGGAGAAGACTACATCTGCAAGGTGGCCGATTTTGGACTGACCCAAGTCATCAAGGTGTGTGCTGCTTCTTTTTGCAAATTGCAAATGGTCTATTAGCAGAGCTGCCAACTGTCATGGATTGTCTGTACAGTATACAGTATTGTTCCAGAAGTGACTGACTGACACCTTGTTACGCATGTAACATTGAATGATACGGATATTAAAATAAATGAACAAATAAATCATGGACACATTGCTCAAACAGATTTAAAAGAGCAAAGATAATTGGTAGATAATTACAATCTATGTTTGACAACATGCCACAGACGTAGCATTCTTCTGCTAGTGGCTCTGCTGACGTAGGGCGCCACCGCTCACGCATGGGCAGTGGAAGCTAGCAGACGAGTCCAACGTTCGCCAAAAGCTAACATTGATGCTAACTCCAATCGCTGCTAACCTTAATCTATTCATATCAACATCGAGTAGCAAGGTTAGTGACACAACGTAAAACTTTACCAAGTTATATCCAATAATGTGCAGACAACAACTGTGTGCTCACAACAACTTTACTGTACTCATCATAGCATAACGGCACAGTATTGTTATCATAATAATTGTTGGAATATGCCAAATGGCCACGGCTCTGTGAGGGCTAGCGGATAGTGAATAAGTGCCATTGAGTGCAAGACCTTGTTTTGTCCTTTTTTTCCACAAAATTCAACTTATTCAAAATTTTATGAACAACTATACATACAGGATATATGTACGTACTTATGTGTATGTGTAGCTATACATTTCTATATATGTATTGTTTGTTTTAAGTTTTTCTTTGACCGTGTTTGTATTAATTTAAATTTTATTTGTTTTTTTTTAAATATATACTGTAAAATGCTTTTACTATTTTTCTGAACCGTTGTACTGCATATACAGTATATGCAATATGCATTAATCTTATAGCGTTATGATGGACAGAAAAGATGCTGTCTCCACATAATGCGATGTGGAGAGAGACTATTTATGTGCCTTGCTATGTACTGCTGTTTAGATTAGCAGTAGACTTCAAATGGACTGAGCAGTTAATTGTTAGCATAGCTTAGCTATTATAAAAGACCTAAATATACATTGTTTTGTCTCCGCATGTGAATAGACTTAATTACACTTTCAACAGTTTTTTTTCCTGGTGGAAAAAAAACAGGAAGTGTCATGTTGAGGGAGGCAGTTTTTTTTTGGGGGGGGGGGCGTCGTTTACTCATTTGCAGGCACATTAAAATGTGTTTGTGAATAGTTACACAATGGCATATTTGGTGGCCCAGGAGCCCATCTATTTCGCGTACCAGAAAGCCATCCCACACAAATGGAGCGCGCCGGAAGCCATCAGCCAGAGGAAGTTCTCGGTCAAGTCAGACGTGTGGTCCTTTGGCGTCTTGCTCTACGAGATGGTCACTTACGGAGGTGTGCCCTACCCAGGCAAGTGGCAAGCTGAGCTCAGTGAAGCGCGTGCCAATGAGTGGGATATTCCGAGCTTGATAGGCGCTCTTCTCAGCAGGTCTGAGCGGGCCGGAAGCGGACAAGTTAGTCAGTGCTGGCTACAGGATGCCGGCGCCCCCGGCTTGTCCGCCATTCCTCTACGAAACCATGTGCAAATGTTGGAATGCCGATCCTGACCTCCGGCCCAACTTCTGGCAGCTGAAGGATCAAATGTACAGCATCTACGATGGTACCATTATGGCACATGTAGACAAAACGGCACCGACAACACCATCGACGGACAACTAAGACGCTTCGGTTTGCGAAAGTGTTGACCTGCCAATCTGGAGTAAAAATATTTTGACTGGAAAATAGGTACTCGCAAATATGTTAGAATATGCTCAACAAATACGCTTGGACGTACTTGCAAATACATTCAAACATACTCACAAATACGTTTAAACATACTTGTGGTCTAAATGCTACAAATGTAACATTTCCCAAAATGCCCTGGGGTATTGACTTGCGAATGCCCGAGTCCCAAAAAAAAAAAGCAGTTATTTTTTACTATTTGACCTACATTATACCGGTACATTCAGAATTTAAATCAGTAGACATTGTTCCTTGACAAATTTATGGTTTTATTACGTCTGCAGTGCATGATTTACGTTCAGCATTTTTGTCCCATATTGCCACGGGCTTTTGACTTCTGCATCGTGGCATTCTGGGCAAAGAAACACCTTAAATATTTTGTAACTATACCAAACATTCGGGAATTATTAAGTAAACATTAACACATTCACATCATAGTTACACCACATTCCAAATGATTATGGAAACGAAACGTATCAAGACATTTTATTCATGATAACAAACTGAAAATAGTTATTCGTTGAATTTGCTGCATTAGAAGGTTGTACGTATTTGCTGAAATGAAGGGCTGTTTCAATCAAAAACATCTTCACAGATCAAGTTACATTTGAACACTGGAGCACTTATTTGATTGCAAATTCGCATCCTCATGCATAGAGACAAAGGAGCTGTCAAAAATGTGAAATATTGGTAAATCGTGGCGCTCCCATTCGCTCCAATTAGCCTGTGACCCACTTATGTTATTATTTTTTTCAATCCCTCAAGTATTATTTCATCGTTCCCTGTGAAAACACCTATACTTGGCATTTGGGTTTGTGTATTAAATCCCTCTGCTAAAAATTCAGCACAGAGTCCTTTCTGCTCATTTCCGACAATTTTATATTAGAAAGTTTTTCCATTATCTCTTCTTTTTGTTTCAGATATTTATCAAGAATGTATAGTTGTATTCTGATAACTGTTTATGTATTGTATTTGCGTTGAGCAACACAGAGTGATGTTTTATGTACTGTATTTAACCTGGATCACTCCAAAGTGATGTTGAAAATTATGTCGCATGTTAAAATAAAAATACCAAAATCATTTAGGGTTTTACAAAGTCTGTATTACAGAAACTGGAGACTATGTTCGAGACAACAAGATTTGTACAGGACAAGTTGTAATCAGCTAAGGCAAAAGCACGTAAGGCAAGAAGCATGTCAGTCGACCACATTTGGATCACGTTGGACCGATACACATGGAAACATCTAATAAATGATGAACTTCTTTTTTTCCCCAGTATTTGCTTAGTCCTTGTAATCTGACAAAATATGTGCAACTGGCATTTTCTCTGCCGCTTCTTTTCGTCGCTCAACTTTTAAATGCACGACGCTCTCGAAACGCGAAGCATAATTGCAACAATAACTCAAATGCGACACTTACCACCTAAAATCGTACCATGTTTTTTGTTTTTTTTTTAGACGCTAACTTATTCCACCTGCTTATTTATTTATTTTTTACACAAAACAATAGAATACAATAATTTGGGGACTACGGCATGGTTTAGTTTATCTAACACATCTACTCGCTCACACAAGCATGTACAGACACGCACACTCATCACCAAGGCAACAGTGGCAGTGAAACTCTCTGAAAGTAATTCAGCACAGTTTACTCATCCAAACAGCAAACACACTTATCTGTTACCATAGAAACATCCACATGAGGAATGTACAGCTACTACTACGACGCTAAGACTAACAACACTATGTCAAGTCGCATCTCAAATGCAGTGATTGTGAAGTTTTTGTCGGGGGTGGGGAGGGGTTCTTGTTTGGGGATATCCATCAATTTAACAAGCTTCCACATGCCGAACGGTTGTTTGGTGTTGGAATAGAGCATCTGAAATGCCAGCCGACATAAAATGACAACAAAACCGTCTTGTGTAATTTGTTGTGAATAATAATTTCCAATGTTTCAGACTAGACGTGTCACAATCGACAGCTAATTACTGTCCTGACCAGTCATTATTTTTACTCATCGCTTCATCATTTACATATCTTTTTTAAATATAACATTGTCAAAAGCTCAGTAATTATTCTCCAATTTCTTTAGTCATCCATGAAATTCGGCTGATTACGCTGGGCACCAGCAAATTTGAATCAGAGATGTATTTTTAAAGAATGATTAAAAAAAAAAGTTTCCCATTTTTTTAGCACATCGGGTTTTCGAGCTATTTTAATTTTTTTGTGTATAAGTTTTACCGTCTGTTTATAAGCGTATGCAAAGTGGGTTTCACCATACATTGAAATTTATAGCAATTATGTTTCATAAAAATTATTCAGAAATATTACTGCCACACGGATTATTGGTTTTATAGTGTTATTGTGATTATGAAAAGCTTATGAGCTGGAGAAAAAAATGAGGTCAGATTCGGAATCGGCACAGTAAAAATGTGTAGAAACGTTTACTTGCATCTCTCATTTAAAAAATGTAGTAATATATGATACACGCTAGCTGCAGCTCTCTTTCAGACAAATTAGCAGTACAGTGGAACTTTGATTTATATGATTCCTCTTCAGCTGGCTTGTTCTGGCCACACTTTTGCCACAGATTTTGCACAGCTGCTCAGTTTTCTTCCATTTGAAAATGCTCTGTATGAAACTCATCTGCCTCTTTCCCGGGAATCCAGCACTCGGTTTACTGCATGAGCCTTTGTCAATGTAGACAGTAATGCTATGCTCAAATTGAGCGCAAACTGAACTATTCCTACGATGCGATTACATATAAACTCAATGCGATGATCCATATTGCCTTTTCTGTCGTATTGTTAGTCAACTGACTGAGTTTATTAAGTCATTACACAAATTCAGCAACAAATTAAGGCAAAAACAAAACATAAAATCAGTTTATATTGTTGCCATTGGCATGTTGGAAAAGGACTTTATTTAAAGAAGGCATACACAAAAAAACATGTGCATCTGTCTGTAGGCAGGTGGGGGTGGTATTAAATGGAGATTTCTCTTTTTTTTTTTTCCATGTGCTGAGCCTTGTGCACACATCGTCTTCTTTGATCAGTCAGTTTTGTTAATTAACGAGTTGGATAAAAAGGTCTATGTCGGTGTTGGCGCCGCCGTGGTGGCCTGCTGATGTCCAAGCAACTGTTGCCTAGCATGCAGAGGTCAAACGCGAGCCCAGAGGAAAGGTATGGAAACTGGTTGGCTGGATGGATGCGTGGAGAATAGGGAATGAATCAAAACTTTGCATAAGCTAGACGACACTTTGGTCAAGTGATAGTTACTTCTTTTTTTCCAAAAGTAACTAGGACAAAGCAAAGGCCATAATGCCAAATGGATGGATGCATAGAGGAAAGGAGATGGATAAAGGGAGCGAAAAGTGGCTCACAATGGGTTTACGCGGGAGCTCAGTTTTGGGAGCAGTACTTCCAGAAGCACACTGTTGAAGAAAAAAAAAGAATAAAAAACACTTGGAGAGAATAGAAGTCACACTAACAAACTTTGTTAGCATCAGTAAGCCTTCTTGGGGTTTTTTTTTTGTCCATCAATTTGTATTAACAAGAGGGCTAGTGAATAGTCACCGATTTTAGTAATTTTTCGAATTTGCAGTGCTACCTTGAGATTTACCTGACCTGAGTTTTTTGAGATACAAGTGGTAATTTGGCCACATTTTTTTTTGTTTTGCTTTGACTCAGTTCAACACACTTCACAAAAAGCAAATATTGAACAATTCCTAAAAAAAAACTTTAATGCCCCTCCCAGTTTAATTTTACTGTCGGAGGAAACATGAAGCAAAGAGTTATACTGTACCAGTCGAGCTTAATGCTAGCAAACAGCACAACAGACATGCTATTGTTAGCATCAATAGTTGCGATTTGAGAAGGAACCGATATTTCACCACAAACAGTGGGGCAGCCAACACGTAGATGGATATTTAATTACTCAAAGGCATCTTCTTTAAAAGTGACTAATATTACTGTAATTTAGTGAGTCATTAACCTCCTTATCCCACTGTGGGGTGGGAACACTTGTGTTTGGGAAGGGAGCAAATGTTGCATTTTCTTCAGGAATTGTGTTCAAATTTTCCTTGTGACAAGAAAAAAAAACACTTAAATTGTTGGTGTATGTTTTATGAACGTTTGAAACCTTGAATGAACCCTAATGTGAACGTGCAATTGCTACCTTCACCAAAAGTCACAAATGTTCGCCCCTCAGTGGGATCGGGCCTCAGGAGTAAGGATGACTTCTGGTTTGTGTCTATTTGACTGCATAATACTGTCTCCTGGTGGCCAAAGTGGACACACCAGACAGAGCAACACAATGACTTGGATGGCAGCATTAAATTGTGATGCACACATTGTTTTCTTTTTTACATTCCAATTATTTATGTTGGTCAGTGAACCAATTAAACTTGTATCTCAAGGCACCACTGCATGATGTAAATTTTGGATTTGGATGAAACTTTTACATTTGGCTATTGTGACTCAAATATTGGTTTTACAGATTGCAAATATGTTGTACAGTAGCTGTGTTCTTTTCACTTTTAAGAGCAGGACTAGATGGAATAAAGTCAGAGCAATGTAACGATCACACGCACAAATAATTAAGCAAAGTTGCAACCTTTGTTACCTCTTTTGTTGGTCTTCTTGGACTGTGGTGGAAGCGACTTGCGTGAGGCGCGGCCGGTAAGGCTGGGAACGACGACGCCAGCACTCCCTCTGGAAGCCGTGCTATCAGTGGTTGCTGGTAGGACCGTGGTCAACATCACTGCAGCCTCATCATAAGACCATGAAAGACAATTAACAAAAATAGGGAGGGTTGTACTACAACTGGGTTCTGTCAATGTGGTTGACCTCTGCAAAGGACAAACACTCTTAATTTGGACCAATCCTAGACTTTCATAGACACTGAACTATTTATGATGCCTCAAGGTAGAGATGCAAAGGATAGACATATGTAAAATACAAGGGACATAAGGAAATTTGATTTGGGTATGGGTGGCATGGTGGTCGTCTGGCTAGCATGTCTTCCTCACAGCAGAGGTGCAGGGATTGATTCCTCCAGCCTTCCTGTGTGGAGTTCGCATGAAAACCCACGTAGGCACGGGGAGCCGTGCTTATGTGGGTTTTCTCCGGGTACTCCGGTTTCCTCCCACATTCCAAAAACATGCATGGCAGGTTGATTGGGCTCTCCAAATTGTCCCTTGGTGTGATTGTGAGCGCAAATGGTTGTTTGTCTATGTGTGCCCTGCGACTGGCTGACAAACGGTTCAGGGAGTACCCTGCCTACTGCCCGAAGACAGCTTGGATAGGCTCCAGCACGCCTGCCACTCTCGTGAGGGTAAGTGGAGTAGAAAATGGATGGATGATTTTAGTGTGGTGTGCACACCTACTCATCACGTGCAAAAGTGCATTTCTATATTGTGACACCATAGTCAATTTATGAACATAAGACCGCCCAACATTATTTTTATCTACCCATGACTTGGCTAAAAGTGGGGTTACTGGGAGGCAAGTGTACTTTCTTAGATTGCGCAAAATCCGGTCATTTGTTATTTGCATCGTGATTAAAAGTCACCTACCATTTTATTTTTTCGCCCTGGATTTCTGGCATTTCCTGAAAAGAAAAATAAACAAATCAAATAAAGTTATTGTTGATATCATTGTGAAATTAATTTCATATCATCTCCAGTAGGTCAATCTCAAAGAACATTGGTTTATTAGCACCCAGGTCATTACTTAGAAGCTAATAATAGAGCATATTTGACAATCAAGCTTGATTTGACTGAAGACATTGCAGTTCATCCATTATGCCAAGAAGTCCATTCAGAAAACATTCAGTGCCAAGGTAGAGTTGAGTCATTTTATGATTTTTTTTCATTGGTGGTATGAGTCTGATGTGCTGGCCCTTTCAATCACAAGCACTTTGAGGAATGACAATCAGTCAAACCACCAGCAGAGGGTAGCAGTGCGAATTCCATTTGTTTGCCAGCTATTTACAGTAGAGGCAGGACGTACTAACTGTCATGGCGCCACAGCACAGTTAACTTTAGACAATCTGAAGCATACATTCAAGCAAGGAATATATTTGTCTGTATGTCACAGGATAAGTGTCATTATCATTAGCAGAAATACAGTATGTGTATGTTATAAATGAAAAAGTACAACGATCTTGGAACTACGATGAAGATGACGAGGTCGGATCGTGAACAGCCGCTGATGGAGGCGTCATGCTTCGTTGGCTTCACTCCTGTGTTTATATTTCATGAAATAGATTATTTTAAAATCAAAAATCATTCCACCACTGTTGAAATGTTAGAGGTTTTACAAAAGAAAAAAAAAACTTTGCATAAACGTCACTGTTTTGCTTGGTATGTGTGTTTAAACAAAAAGCTATTTTTCTCTGGATTTTGCTCACAGTGGCTAGATTTCCAAACACTTATCCATGTTCTACTGCTGATTACTAGAGAACGGAAGAAGGTAAAATCAAGTTTTTTTTTAATCTGGTGAAAGTCTGTTCTTTCATTTGGTCGTAAAATATTCTGTGGGTCTTGAAAAATCATTCAAAATGCTCTAAAATTGCCAGCACTCTAGGGTTGTGAAAAGCATAAATGGCTGGCATTGGATGAGTTAATATATATGGACACTTCACGAGGCGTGTCAAAAAGGTTCCAGGACTGGTGTCACAAAAATTACATTTCAAATCCAAATGATACATTTTAAATTTGGAAGTAACCCCTGTGAAGTCAAACACACTTTCACATCTTCATGCACTCCTGCAATGATTCTTCTTGGATCCTCCACAGTCTCTTTGTCACAAAAATCTTGACTTTGTCCACATATTTTGAAAAGGGTCACCTTGATGACCCCCTTGAGCTTTGTAAAAAGCAAAAAAAACAAAACAAAACAAACGGAGCCAGGTCAGGTGCACAAGTCGGCTTGCTCGAACCAGGCAAAGTTAATTTCTGCAGGGAACTGTCAGATGCTCAGGGCACTGTGGGGGTTTTGTCGTGGTGAAGCAGCTGTGAGTGGCCCTGTCACAAGTTCATTCCTCTTCATGCAATGAAGGAAGTAAATACCAAACGGATCTTTTTATAGACATCCTGGACTTTTCTGACACACTTCATAAATCTTCCAAGTGATTCTGCATGAATGATAGTGCTACATGGCCTTGATCCAAATCAGAATTTGGATTTACGATTAGAACCGTGCCAGCTAGCATTGTGCTCCACTGTAGAGATCTTTACATTGAAAAACATGCTAGAAATAAATGATCAGTAACATTAAGGGTTACTGTTATTTTGCCCTCCCTCCCAAAAAAAAAAGTTCTCAGGATTTTCAAATGTGGATCAGAGCCACATGATGTGTGAGAATGCGAACCTCTTGGCAGGAAGGTGATCCTTGTGCTCAGTGTACTGTTGAACGTCCGATGCATCTCCTCAAGAACTGAGATCATTTTAAGTATCTGGACCCGCTTCTCGGAACCGTCTGCCCCCGAATGGTATCTCAGGCCAGCAGTCTTCGAGGTGGTTCGGTCTCCTCGTCTCGTCCCTTCCGTCCCAGACGCTCTGCCATTCACACGCCATTGTTTGAGGAACTCGCTTTGACCAAAGGCGGAAGACCTTGGCGGTGCAGCTGACAAATGAAAATGAGTAGGAAGAAGACTTGGAGGTTTCATGTGATCTATGGAAACAAATGTTCAAGAAGTCATTGCCTCGAATGATTTGCTTTCCTGTCAATGCAAGAATCTTGGAGATTTAGTTAAAAGTAACAACTCAAGCTGTCACATTCTATGCTCCATCCTGCTGCTTTCCTGCAATTCAGCTTGATGTTGCTAATTTGCAATCAACCAGTGCCTTGAGATAAAAGCTTCATTTGTTCCAGGACCACCCATCAAAATGAATGTAAATACCATTACTACATGCAAACAACAAAACGTGTTAGAATGTGTATTTTAATAAGGAAAGATAGCACTCCATTACATTGTACAGTCAAACCTGGGTTTTCGAACGTCTCGGTTCTCGACCAATTCGGTTTTCGACCAAAAATTTCGAGTTTTTTATGCCTCAGATGCCGAACAAATTTCGGTTCTCGAACAAACTGAGCGCACTTGAATGCACCATTTGACTCCTCTCGCCTTCCTTACCCGAGGAAGTGGCGCTTCCTCGGGTAGACGAGGAAGTGACGCTTCCTCGTGTTGCTTAACATTGTGAGTAGACGTGTTCAATAAACATTTTTATTTTAAAAAGAGCGTGGTTTCAGTTTTCAAACAATTTTGGTTTTCGAACAGCCTTCTGGAACGGATTATGAACGAAAACCGAGGTTTGACTGTACTTGGTGAAAAAAAAACATACGGACATGACTGTTTTTGCCACACTGCATCAATGGAATGGCCACTAGGGCAGTATGAGACAGATATGCATGCTTTTCATTGAGATGTCTCAACTTGTCTGAGCTCATCAGTACAGCACTGATGGTTCTTTGCTGCGGATCAAGAATATATGACTGTGAGTGGTATTATGTGTGTCTACATGTGTTGCTGCACGACTTGAGTTCAGTCGGTTGCTTAAAGGCAACAAAATGCTATTTAACATAGCACTAAGCTAGTGGACTGAAAGGCTAAGTTATGCGTTCTGACTAAAACAAAGAGATCAGAACATGTTATTCCAATACTAAAGGCCTTAAACTGGCTAGCTGTAGAATATATTTTAGATTCGGCTACTGGTCTATGAATCGCTGACTGGTTTGGCTCCTGTTTAAAGAAATGCGAATGGAATGTAAACCCAATAGGGCTCTGAGGGCTGCAGACCCGCATCGATTAGTGGAACCCAGCATTCAAAGCAAAGAAGGTGAGGCAGCATTTAGCCGTTATGCTGCATGGACATGGTAAGATGCCAACTGAAGTGAAGTCAGCCCCAATTGTGAATGTTTGTAACATCCAGGCTCAAAACGACGCTCTTTTCCCATATGTATGATTAAAGTTTTTTAGAGCATTTCTAAAATCATTTTCTTACACTCTGTTAGTCATTTTAGTGAACTGCTTTTAGTTCTTTACATTGCTGTTAAATGTCTTTAACTCTATTGATTGCAAATACTTTTAACTGTACTTTTTATCACGTGAAGCACATTGTGTGATAAAAATAAAGCTGCCTTTCCTTGTTTTTAAATAAACAAAGTGCAATTCTGTTGCTGTTTAATTTGACAGTACACTTCCACTGGCAAGAAACAACTTGAACAACGGTTCATATCTTGACTAACCCGCAAGTCTGGTGACTCGTATCAATGTACAGGCATCACTGTATAGTCACACTGTTTGCCTGATGACTAGTCCATGGTGTAGTTTCCCTTTTGGCCAAAGTTAGTGAGGATCGACTCCAGCTTTCCGTTATCCAGAAGAGGATAAGCAGTATGGAAACCATATGCATGGATCATATACACACAGCTCGACCTCACTGCCAGATTCCTTGTCACCTTCATGCAAATCTCTCCAACATTCCTTGGAGGACTGATCTCCCAGTTTCTTCCTCACCGGTTCCTCATCTATCTCCCTCCCGCTCTGCTTTCCCTGCCTGTTTGAGCACATATTCTGCCGTCGTCTCACCTGGATTGACGGCCTCCAGTGACTCGGACTCAGTAAGTGAAAGGTTTGCTTTCTGTCCCCACTTTTCTTCACATCCGCTCTATTTCCCCAGCTAGAAATGCTGACTGTCGCACCGAGCCACAGAGACTCAAGTGCCACACTGTGAGATGGAATTTTCGGTCTCATACCAAGCTAGTCTACCTCTTCAATAAATAATGAACGAACTAAATCCATTTGTGTTGTGAAAAACAAGAATCCTGTAGCTATATGAAAAATATCTATTGCAAAGTGGCTGAGCTCACTGACATCCAAACGTTTCTGTCCTTCCATCAGAACGATGAAAACTGTCAAAGCTATTCATTTGTCTCATGACACTTGAGTTAGCTGGATTCAAAGATCAAATTGGAACAAGGGAGGGACAGGATTGCAGATCCCCGATTTAAAGAAAAAAAATATATGTGAGCAAAAACTTTCCATGGTCCAAGCAGCCCTCATCAAAGGGTTAAATATTCTGCAAAACCGTTAAATGTGAGACAATAACACACACAAAACATTCAATCAGATTTTTCTGAACCTCATCTTCTCTGTCAGTAACAGTCATGAGGTTCTATTTGAATTTTATGTGGGGATTTGCTCTGATATCATGTGTTCTACCTTAATCCTCAATTTCTTGGTCTTGTCATCAATTTATATACACGCACTTGTGATTTTTAAACTCCAGAGAATTGATGAAACAAGATAAATTCAGTTTTAGAATTAACAACATTGGAAAAGATTAGTCAAAACAACAACAACAACATTGATGTTTAGCAACCGTTTAACGACCTGAAAAAGCTGCTTTACCTCTCTCTGTCGGTGCTGCCCAGATTTGGGTGGTGATAATCAGCATCATAACAGGAATGAACGGCAATTTTGTAGCTCGACAAAGCATCGTTGATCTCTTTGATGACTTAGGAAGGCCGAAAAATGAAAAGACGATTGAGGTTTTTGGTGTGTCTTCGGATTCTTTGGTTTTGTCTTATTTTGAAGATGGTCCATTGGTCATCATCATTTTGTGTGTGTGTTTCAATCTGTGTTTTCCTCAAAAATAGATGTAAAATTGAAGATTTTCAAAAGAAAAAGGTGCTGTTTCAACCAAGATTCGGTGTTCGTCCACGCAGCGATATATTTAAATAGTTTTCTAGTTGTCTGAATGAATCTTCTCTATCCTTACTGCCTGTTCAAGTTTCGGAGATGCGCCTCTTAAAGAAGAAGGCTTGTCAAGAGTTTGTCGGCGGCACTCGTCTCCTCTTCGAAAAACTTGCCTTTTTAAAATTCTGTGTTGGGACAACCGAGCAGTAAATCTGGGTCGACCAATCGGCTCAAGCTGCTCCGCCTCTTGCTTCTCAATAGATTGGTGACATTTGGGGACTTTGGCAGCCAGCTTTGAGATCCAATATCGTGTTGTAAATGTGTGCTTAGGCTTTAGTGTGTGTGTGCGTGCGTGTCTGTGTGTGTGTGCGTGTATTTGTGTGTATGACCTTGGGCTGTGGAAGCAGTGATTAGTTAGTTCTTAATATGTTTGCTCAGGAGCACAGTAACAGAAAGACCCTCTGACGCATGAGGAGACACACACACACACACACACACACACACACACACACACACACACACACACGGCAAATACAAATACAGTACATTCAAACTGTTAAAACACAACTTGTACACTAATGCACACTAAACAGGGTTCGTTTTAAACCAAAACGGTCCTCATTCCCGCCACAACACACACACACACACACACACACACACACACACACACACACACACACACACGCACACACAAAAAAAGAAGTGTGATGCACATCAGAGGACAACTTGTCCAAAAGACACAAAAGACAGGAAAGGGTGACTCTTTGTGCTGATTAATGTCACAGATAGGAATTTGAAGGGAGTGACGATCTTGGTACCCAAAATAAGCATTTCCCCCCCGCATGAAAAAAAGATAAATGATTTTGATAAATTGAACATACGTCTGCGCGCGTGTATGTGTGCACTTGCATGCGTGTGTGCGCGTGTGTGTGTGTGCGTGTGTGTACACGTGTGCCCGCACGCATGTCAGTTGCTGGGGAAAGAGAATTTTGCTTGTGAACATCCACACATTCAATCCTTGCACTCTGAAAAGAAAGGGGTGGGGGGGTCAACAGGTTTTTAAATTAGAAAACTGTTTTTAAAAATGCTACCAAATAAAAATTGGGCCAAAAACAGAATAATGAACACAAATTCAATATGTCCCATATTTATGTAGCCTCACAACTGCAAATTCCAAATGGAGAAGGTCCAGGAGGACACCCCTCAAACATTGAAGTATATTCATACTTTGATTTTAGTTGTTTATTATTTTGAAACAGGTGGCCTGGTGGTCCAGTGGTTAGCGCGTCAACCTCACAGCGCAGAGGTACCAGGTTCAATTCCAGCTCCGGCCACCCTGTGTAGAGTTTGCATGTTCTCCCTGGGCCTGCGTGGGTTTTCTCCGGGTACTCCGGTTTCCTCCCACATTCCAAAAACATGCATGACAGGCTGATTGAACACTCTAAATTGTCCCTCGGTGTGAGTGTGAGCGCCGATGGTTGTACGTCTCTATGTGCCCTGCGATTGGCTGGCAACCGGTTCAGGGTGTACCCCGCTTACTGCCTGAAGACAGCTGGAATAGGCTCCGGCAGCTGCCCCCACCCCACCCTCCCGCGACCCTCGTGAGGATAAACGGAATCGGAAAATGGATGGATGGAATCGTTTTTTTGGAAACTCTTTTCTGTGGTGCGTCAAATTTAGATGTGTTGTACCGAAATTGTCAAGTCATGCAGTCTTAGTCACAAAATTGTCGCCCATCAGCCACTTCGCACTCAGTTACTTGTATGTGCTTTCGTTAGCCTGCAACACATTCGAAATTACGTTTTCAACAGTCCCAAACTGGACTTCCTATTGTCACTGACTTTATTGTCGTTCCAATTAAGCATTTAATCGACATTTTTCACATTTGCCTCTATATTTCGAATGATCTTTTTTTATATTCTTGTATATAAACACACATTATCCCGGTAAAAAGGCATTAAAAAAGTCGAAGGCAAGATACACTCACACCATGCACACCCGCACCACAAGAGGGCAGTCTTGTTGTTTACAATGTCCAAACCACGGACAACCACTTGAGGGTTAGAACACAAGCAAAAGCACTTAATTGAGGTCATTTGTTTGATTCTGGACACAGGGCCTTTCTCAGAATGCAAAATATATTCATTTATGTAATTAACCATTTGATTTTAATGAAATGACCATTAAAAAACCCCACATGAACTGTTCATTACATTTTTTTGGAAATTGACTTACACTGTGTTCTTCAGTAAAAGCACAGATAGTCCTACTTACTGTGAAAGGTCAGAGTGGAAGTACTTATGCAACTCCTGCGCTTAATTAAAAGTAAAAAGAATGTTGACTAAAATTGACTGAAGTACAGTACTTGATTGACTTGATTCAAGAAACGAGCTAATTTTGACCAAGTCAGGATTAAAACTCCATAAATCTGTTTTGTAATGTTGGAACTGAAACATAAGAAAAAGAAATACTCAAGTAGTAGCCTATACAGACACCTGAAAAATCTACTAAGGTATTTGGACTTCATTTCTTCTCCCACTGATAATACCTGACCACATTTTATGGTCAATTTTAAATGTATTCTTACATGTTGTTAATTTGACCAAACAAGGTTCTTCTTTGTCCAGTACAAGCTTCCCCAAAAATGACAACTACGTTCATCCTTATCATTACGATCTAGTGTCCATTCAAAATAATGTATTTTGTCTGAGGGAAGGAAAAATGCATTTAGAAAAAAAAAGAATGCAAGCAAAAAAAGAGGAGGGGATGTGATAAGACTCAAAGGATGGCAGGCCAAGTGATGGCGAGGAAGAAGAGAGCACCCTTGGGAGGCCGAAAAACGGAAGGTCACAAATGAAAAGTGTGTGTGTGTGTGTGTGTGTGTGTGTGTGAGTGTGTGTGTGTGTGTGTGTGTGTGAGAGAGAGAGAGAGAGAGAGAGAGAGAGAGAGAGAGAGAGAGAGAGAGAGAGAGAGAGAGAGAGAGAAACAATGAGGCTGAGCGGGGTGAGTGATTTGTTTTCAGTGAAAGGTGAGGCCACTTAGCCACGGCGTGGAGCTGCCGCGGAATCTATTACAGCGTGTCAAAGGAAATGCGAGAAGGGTACGGCCCGTGCATGTGTGCATGACACTGGCGGTGAGGTAACCTTTGATATGACAGTTTCCGCATGTGTGATTGCGTGTGTTTATGTGTACATTCCATTTTCCATCTTAACACAGTAGTGAAAAACATCCACCCTGTTTATATAATCTAAAATATCCTAGCTGACGTTTGGCAAAAGGGCACAAATTAACAAACAACCACTCACATTCACAGGCATATGTGCTATATCCTCTGCATAGAAAGACTAACATTTTTGTGGCTTACTGAGGAACACAAGTCTGTCTTCATGTACCGTGTATCCATGTATCTGTATTATACTTCCCCCAGGTAGCCAAGGGGCAAACAATGCAACTTGTCTCCTAAAAAGAAGATAAACTAATAATGTCACACTCACAAAACGAAAAGATTTAAGCTCTTGAGGTTTCATTTTAAATGTTGTCTATTCTCTAATGTGGAATTTTTTGGAACATGAGGCAGATGTGTGAACTATTATGTCAGCAAACCGCCTGCATTTTATTAATTGTCATTTAATTTCAGGGTGTGTATGTGTGCGTGCGTGCATGGGGAAGTAGGGCACTACTTGAAAGCTGACTTATGGACTATTTTTTTCATACTGGTGCATAAAAAATACTTTAAAATTGTAGTGCATTTAATACAGGGATTCTCAAAATGTTCGGGACCGTGGACAATTTACAGAAGACATTTTTCATGTATTTTTTTATCCCCCATGGACACCTTATAATCCCCATGATAAATGTAATGACCACATGTACCCCTAAATGTAGCAATTAAAACGTGTTTAAGGCAGAAAAAAATGTGGTATAAAATAGAAAAAAAAATTATAGAAAAAGACATGTCAGGATAAAAAGTCAAAAGTCATAATTTCATAAACTTTGTATGTAATAATTTGAAATCAAAATCAAAGTTTAACAAAGAATGAAAGAACACAAAATGCAAATGTATTCTCATAATCTTATACCTTTTATTTCCTACACACACCTTTTTCCACCAAAAAATATGAAAATGACAAATAGGCCTTCTGATCGTGTCCAAAATAGCTCTTTATTTCTATAATAATAGACCTTTTGTACAATTGTTTGTCACAATCATATCAGGCTGTTACCTCACCTTTATTTGAAGGTATATGTACTCTTTACAATGGCTGATACTGGTTTGGCTGTTTTATGAACAGGAACGAACTAGAAATGAGAAGAATAGATAAGTGACGTTAATTTCATGCAAGTTTTAAAAAATGCTGTACGTATTGACATTTATAGGTCTTTCTTTAAAATTATTTCTCATCGTTTCTCGGGGGGAAATTTTATGGATCAAAAGTACCAGTGGTCTCGGTACAGTATTTGGTATCCGTGTCGATGACTACTTATGAGTTGAATACACATAGTGTTATCAGCTGGAAGGGTATCGAACATCCCTTAAAGCTATCCAGCCATCCATTTTCTAATCCGCTTATCCTCACGAATGTCGTGGATGCCGTCATCTGACAGTAGGTAAGGGCCACCCTGAACTGGTTGCCAGCCAATCGCAGGGCACACGTAGACACACAGCCAGCCACAAGCTTTAGTTGGACACTTTTTCGAATATAATATTGGACTGTGTTGACTGCCACTGCAGAGGAATGACAGTTAGCTGCTTAGCAGTAATGTGGTAGATTGTTTGCGTCAAGGCCAAAAAAACCTTTCTGATCAAAGTGTTCCCAACAAGAAGAAGACAGAAGACAGCACAGAGGAGGAGGAGGAGGAAGAGGAGGAGGAGATGATGGTGGTAGATGGATGTGAAATCAAGTGAGCAGACTGACAGTCAGGGGAGCCATTGATCCTCTTCAATGCTCCCTCCATCCAATCCTTCTTTCCATTGGCAGAAGACAGATAGTGTTTAGGTGGCCTGTATTGGATGTATGGGTTAATGGTCCTACCAGGATGAGACAGATGGAGAAATAAGGAAGAGGGAAAATATCTCAAAGGAAAGGATGTGCGACAACCTGCCCACTGTGGAACACCATTACTGACTGTATTGAAGGAAGGCTGCACCATAATATCAGCAAAAACTCTGTGCCATGGAATATATTTCAAATGCTCAACTGCGTCCTTTATTTAAACTTAAAAGTACTGATCTAATTCAAATATTGCGGTTTCTGGTTGAAACTTGTATTTTTTAGTTTAACTAAAAGCAAATCACACATCCACTGCATAAAACTAAAAGCAATACTTTAACTAAAACAAATTAAACTTAAAACCAGCGCGTCCGTGTCACGTGATCACAAGTCTTCACATCAGGTCACTTCCTATGGTCAGTTCAACCGCCACTAATTAAATCTTGCCTCTCGACGAAGCTTGTCTGTCCGCCATTTCGCGTCACGTGGGAGCGGCATGGTCTTTACGAAGATTCGTCCAAAAACAAGGTAAGAATTTACAGTTTCGAATTTTGCTACTCTATAACGTGTGCTTTACGATACATAGATATGTATGGGTAAAAGTTGGACAAGTGTACGGTAAGTGTGGCCATAGATAGACCAGGATAACGTTACTTTAGCGTGCTCAGGACTATGTTTTCCTGTCGTCTTTTTCAAAATAAAACATGGATACGGTATTGTTAAAAGCATTACATTGCTGTCATGTCGGGCAAATTCGTATTAAAAGGTTTTTTTTTCAGTATTGCTTGATAATGAACCGGGCATACAGTACCCCTCTTTTCGGCAAGTTTTAGTGAGGGCAAGTTTTAGTGAGTGAGGCGGCCGCGCGCGTTCGAGCACACAAACCTGGCCCTTGCTGCGAACTGCTCACCTGAACAATCTGATTTAAGTAATTGAGAAAAACACGCCGCCCGGTGCAGATGGAGACACAATGTAAACAGACAGGGGAAAAAAGTAAGTGCACTGCAATTTAGCGCCCAATAGCCCACATTGATTCAAATAATTTAACAATGCGGAGCTCAGGACGTGTTTCCAATCCCTAATGAGGGACTAAATTTGAAAACGGTCAGATTGCGAAGTGAAACTGGCACAGCGAATTGTAACATCACCCGAATAAATCAAATACATTGAACTCCAGTAATGCGAAAATGACAAAACGATTGCTTTACTTGGTCTACTTGCTCTGAAAATAAGATTATGCAGTCTAAACTTTGTAAACGCATTAAGTCTTTTTTTTTAACATATTGAAAGTAACGTTGACGTGAATGGACTGTCTTTTCAGTTGAATTAGTGTAATGCTGAGGAAATTACATGGTCTGAAATGTTGATGGCAATTTCAGAAATTGCCCAAAAACATCAAGATTTTGGGCAACCAGTCTCAAGAGAAAACTCAAAAGTTGAATGACATTTGTCATTTCTCCTTTTTCGCAGTTAAGTTAAAATACATCTGAATCATTTAATTAAATTGAGATATACGAACTACCATGAATTCTGATCAACTGCTTTTAATGTTTTCATTTACTAGATAATTTTGGATATGCTGACATGGTAATGAAAAGACTAGCCAAGTTGCAAGTGATTCTCACTTCTGATCACACCAGACAGTTTATTCTGCCAGATGGAATTCCAGAAACAATGGACATGGTCATGGATGAAGTCGGGAAAATGGATGGCTTAACTGGGAATTTCAGACTGCAGTACCAAGATAGAGATTTTGGAGATGCATTAGTGTACTTCCATCCATCCATTTTCCGAACCGCTTGATCCTCACTAGGGTCGCGGGGGGTGCTGGAGCCTATCTCAGCTGTCTTCGGGCAGTAGGCGGGGGACACCCTGAATCGTTTGCCAGCCAATCGCAGGGCACACTGAGACGAACAACCATCCACGCTCACATTTACACCTAGGGACAATTCAGAGTGTTCAATCAGCCTACCATGCATGTTTTTGGAATGTGGGAGGAAACCGGAGTACCCGGAGAAAACCCACGCAGGCCCGCGGAGAAGATGCAAACTCCACACAGGGAGGCCGGAGCTGGAATCGAACCAGGTACCTCTGCACTGTGAAGTCGACGTGCTAACTGGACTACCGGGCCGCCTTAGTGTACTTGACATCTACAGCACAATTTGAGGAGTTGGAATATGAGAGACTGTCACTTTTAAGTGAAGAAATGAAATAATCGTACAGTGGTGAAGAACTAAAACAGACAAGACATTTTCGTTCCGAAGACGGCAAGTTGTGGGAAAGGAAACCAGAGTGGGTGAGTTCAAAGAAAGATTGCCTGCCTTGTTCACAATGGATAAAGTAAGCTTTTTTAAAGCAAATGTCACTTGTGACCAGCAACCTAAGCCATTCGCCTCAATGGTTAAGGTCTCACCACACCGGTCTTATGTAATTATACTGTAATCCTTGTGTTTTTTTTTTCATTTTATCTACAATAAAACTCCTCTACAACGAAACCTACATGTGCGAAAATACCGCCTAGTGTGAAAAAAATCTTCATGCATTAAAGCCATTCCCTCTTTTCTGCTTCCCCCTACAACGAAAAATCCCCCTGTTGCGTAATATGAAATCCTTTTCTCCACCCTTGCCTCGCAATGAGGTTCACTACAATGAAAACAAGCCTACCACAAAAGTCTAATCTAACCTCAGCCTGCCACAGCGACTCCTACTGCTTAGCTAGGAAACAGCAACAGCAACCACGACACTGGTTTACACATAGTACAGGAAGTATTTGTTATTGTTAGGGCGTGGTTAGAAATTTCACGAGTAGTTTCCGACACAGCACGAACGTTGCATTGCTTGATATAAAATGGCTACAAAACGGAACTTTGCAGACCAAGGCTCTTCACAAGGAGTTAAGAAAAGAAAAGCTTTAACACTTGAAGACAGGATGAAAATAATAAAGATGAAAGATGGAGGAAGCAAAGTAAAAGACATTATGCAAGAAATTGATGTAAGTGAAGGCGAATGCTGATCGTAAATTTCGCAATTTCTTTCCCTTTTTTTTCTACGCTAGCTAT
Organism: Hippocampus comes; assembly: GCF_001891065.2. Taxonomy (NCBI): domain Eukaryota; kingdom Metazoa; phylum Chordata; class Actinopteri; order Syngnathiformes; family Syngnathidae; genus Hippocampus; species Hippocampus comes. The sequence continues at coordinate 3,469,144 of NW_017805983.1, forward strand.
ATGAAGTGTCAAATAAGTGTGTTCTCATGCTTATGCACTATTGGAATAAAAATACATAGTACACATATACGTTTTGTGTGTGTGTGTGTGTGTGTGTGTGTGTGTGTGTGTGTGTGTGTGTGTGTGTGTGTGTGTACGTCCGAGATAAAATTTGCGATAGTGAAAAGTTGTTGTGAAACATTTCTGGCTGCAAACATGATTTCATTGTAGAGGAGTTCTACTGTATTTATTTTTAATGCCGAATTAATGAGAATTACAACTGTTCCACTTAGACTAAGATGACGGGCTTCTCTGGAAAAGGAGCACAACAAGCTGACTGAGATAATCAGACACAAGAGGAGGCCGCTGTCTGAGAGAAGACTCAAGACATCCTGAAAATTCTTGATCAAGTATGTACTTAACCATCATCAAAATTTGACCTTGCACAATAGGGCTGGGCTAATAGGACTGGCTGAAAAGTATATCAGGTCAATTCAGTAATTCGGTACTAAATTGCAATCACATTAAATAAATTTTTAAACTCAAAATACGATTGAATAAGTGAGGATAAAGTGACAAATCAACAAGCATTTTTTTCAAAATACGGGACTTGTTCATGGAGATAGGGTGCCATTTGGATATTGTGTGTTGGTGTTCCTTTGAAATGCTATGTGCTAGCTGCACACTCGTACATACAATGATTCTTTGCAGACTATGGTCCAAACGGCGGGAATCAGCCTAAAATTTGTCCTGATTATCTGTTCATTTTTATGCATGCAGCTAGAAAAACTTGATGAGGTCGACCAAGGTCAGTACTGTAATTTGGGGGAGAGTGACCAGGATGTCATCGATTTGACTTACTCTGCGTAATGGTATATCGTCATACAGTCTGTGTGTTAGTATTATAGACGGTAGTGGCTGCTGACTTAAATGAAAACAAGTAGGATTATTAATAGTATTAAGATGAAGCATGTCAAGTGTACATACGTCCTCCCCACAGGTCACTCCAGAGATCAAGTTCATTCTCTTTGGGATGTACATAGTGCAGTGTGCACTAGAAAATCATTTATTTAAAAAAAATAATCTAATGTTCTTTAAAATGAACTTTAGCAAAATTAGTTTGCTACACAATTTTATTATAAGTTTGGCCCACTAAAGGACATTAAAAAAAACAAAGCACAGTAATTCCATTTCAGGTCTATTATAAGCCATTAGGCATCAAATTAAAAGCTTGTAAGGTTCTCTGTGGTTGCTTTTCTTCAATTTTTGTGATGTTTGATGAACTATAAATACATCTCTCTGCCTTGCTCCTAACAACCCCAGAAGTCTCGAACCTCCCCAACCCCCAACACCATCCACAGCTGCTTCTTATGATCTGCCATTTATTTATTTATTTATTTATTTTGTGGTCATCCATGGAGGAAAATTAAAAATGTAGATTTAATCGCAGTGGTGGACAGGGGCTGGGGTTGTAATGTGATCAGGATGACAGGGGATCAATGGTGACTGTCTCACACACACACACACACACACACACACATACACACACACACACACACACACACACATACACACACACACACACACACACACACATACACACACACACACACACACACACACATACACACACACACACACACACACACACAAACACACACACACACGCATGCACACGAGCACTGACGTATGTCTTGGAAGGGAAGGATGTTGCGATGGGAAGGACATCAGCCACCCACCATCTTCTTCATTTTGCTCGTTTCTGATTCGAGAATTTTTCTGCACAAATTCTGTTGTGATGAGTTTGAAGACTGCTGCTGCTGTAACCATTGCCTCCTCCCAATCAATTCTAGTTCTGAGCAAACATTTACAATCTTATCACAACAGTAAATCTCATGCTGTTGAAAGACCGTGTGGAGTTTTGAACCTCAAACTTTGACCTCATGGGGGACTGATGTAGGAGTGGTCCCACTCCACATCTAATTGCAATTTAATCATTAACAGGAACATAGCACACCTGCTTGAGGTGCGTATGCTTCTGCAAGGGTTCAAGCAAAAACCCAAAAAATGTTGACAGAAAAAAAAATTAGCTCCACTTACCGTTAAGCTGTATCAAATATTTTTTTGCTGCTAATCTTTTTAAATCACACTTGCACTGGTGAAAATTTGTTAATAACAATGTTTGGAAAAAAAAACAGGTGCAGGTCAAAATTCAGCATTGTAGCACATGGTCAAATCACACCATTCGTAAAGGAAAAATAGTGGGAGAACCGACGACAAGGAGTTGATTTCCTACCGAATAATTAATAATATAATAATAATAATAATACATTACATTTATAAGCGCCTTTCAAAACACTCAAGGACACTTTACAATCAAAACAAGAACAATAAAACCACAGATAAAATTATAAATAATAAAAGGAGAGATGAATTTAAACTCAATTTAGCGACTCGAAATAGTTGACGCCGGCAACATCGCCGCCACAAGGAGCACCAGCTGACCCAGCAAGGCCGGCCATGCAAATGTGCTACTTAAAAGTGCGTAGTAAACTGGTATTCCTTGACATTAATCGGTCTCAAAGAAGTAGCTCTGGGTTTCAAAAAGGTCGATGACCCCTTCTTTAAGAAATTAGTTTTCAAGTTAGTCCTCGCAATGACGCTGGCATTTTTGTCCTTTGGTGGATCAGAGCAAAAGTTGTTATAGTCAAATTCGAATAGCAAAGCTGTTTCGATCCGCACAGGCATTTTGTTATGGACCTCTAATTGGACAAAAAAAAAATCTGATATCTGTCGCAGCCAATAGAGATCCCGCACAATGAAAAGAAATGAGGGTTGGAATGTTTGTTCCTGAGAATGTACCACCCATCATTGCTCAGTGTGAAACAATGGCTAATTACTGAAACAAAAAGCTGATTTACTTGCACTTCATAATTATTTTGTATGAATGGCAACAGACGGCCACACAGGTTTACTGTACCTTCTGCCATCTAGTGGAAGAGCATTTAATGATTCTGTCTATTACTACACATTGCTGGCATAGAAAGATGGACAAAACTACAACATGTACTGTAAATACATTCTCATTTTGAGACCAACTAAGTGAAATTGTCCAATTTCCTTCATCGCTAAGAAAACTGCGGACGGTCTCTGAAAAGTGCACAGTTAACCATGACTCAGACAAATATGTCAATGCGGCGTACAAAAAAGTTCTTTGCTGACAAAAACACATTCGTATCGACTGGGCTTCAAGTTGTAGCCACGGAATATGTAAACAGAGCACTAAATAGGAATACGAAGACACGCACAAACAGATGGGTTGTCAAGATCCACCCAGCCAATCTGTTCAGTGCAAAGCAGGTTAGCTCTAGCGAATGAGTGAGTTAGTATTGACTCAGCGTTTACAACATTGTCTGTGGCTGAAGCGAATCACTCGTTCGGGGCTACTAAAACGGTATGTGTGAACCATTTTAGAATCTCAGGAATCATTTTTAGGATGACAAAAAGTAAATTTCCCAATTCGGAGTTCAGAGCTGATGTTCTTTTGTGAAATCATGAGGTCCCTTTCATTTCTGTGTGTATGTGTGTGTGTGTGTGTGTGCGTGCGTGCGTGCGTGCGTGCGTGCGTGCGTGCGTGCGTGCGTGCGTGCGTGCGTGTGTGTGAGAGAGCACAGCAAGCGCAACATCTTTTAGCATCATAAATGTCATAGGTCACATGACTAATGCAGCCATTAGTTAAATGTGCTGCCAGAGTCACATTGAAACAAAGTCAGTGTATGCTTCCACACGGGAGGCTAATACATGAACATTTGATTTCAACTTAGAATGAAGCCTTTATTTATTCATTTCAATCAACCCAACATAACAGTATAATAACGTGGAGAATAAATACAAAGTTGTATCGGGCCAAACCGACCAACTTTTGAAGTTCCAACCATCTTTTGCACGAACAATGCCAGTGAAAGCGTCTGTCGGTGAAATTGTTACTTAGTTATTTTACTAATTCCCTTGACTTTAAAAGACTCTCAGGTAAGCTACTGATGACTTCATTTGAAAAGTAAATTAGAATATAAGTTTTGTTTGTTTGTTTGTTTGTTTATTGAACATATATAAAACATACAATAACAGACGACCAAGTGACTTTATTTGTTACATTTAACAGATGCCAACACACCAGCTTAACAAAAACTGAAAACCAGCTTTGCCGATATGCAATTGGAAGTATAATTTCAACAGTGACGTTTAAGAAGTTTTAAAAAAATTAAACATGAAACAAAGACAATCTTTTTTATTTTACATAATTACTGTTCCTTGGAAAAGGGAGTCAATGGATTTCACTGAACATAAATGGCTACTTGTTTTTATTCAATTAAAAATCTTTCTTGAGGCCTTTCGTGAAGATTTCTCCTTAGCCAACACAGTTCATACACCTCACAGATGTGACACATGAAGATGCTGATGAGACAGCATGATTATTGCACAGGTATGCCATCGGCTACCAACAGTAAAAGACCATTCTCAAATGTGTAGTTTTGCTGTATTGGAGAGGTCCTGGGTGGGCAGAGGTCAGAAAAGCAGTCGGGATCTGGTCTGAGCACCCTGTTCCTCATGCAGTGTTGCACCTTCATCATGAGGCTGCGCACAATCAAAGGCTAGACAAAATTGGGCATTTTTCAATGTCCGTTTCTGAAAAAGAACTATGTGGCCGACAGTTGCATTTTTGTTGGTTTGGTCACCAACCAAAAGTGTTTTCATCGAACAGTTAAAAATTATGCATCTGGGCCTTCAACAACCTCAAACGTGACTTCTTGCTCAGACCCAAAACAAAATCTGGAAAGTTTCAAGAAGATTGCTTGTGCATAAACAGGTCGTCTTGTGTCATGACAAGGTCAAACCTTCTAGACCACAAATTTCACTACACTGTCTTGATGGCATTGTCATGTCTAAAACGCGTAGGGGAACATCTCTGTTTGACAGATGTGACGTTGGACCGTCTCTCTCACATACACACACACACACACACACACACACACACACACACACACACACACACACACACACATACGCGCACACACTCACGGTATGTCTATAATAATAATACATCTGATCTACCTTCATTGAAGCAGAGCTAAAATCAAAAGCACCCGGGCAGGATCCGAAGCCTCGTCCAAATCCAATCCCTGCTCGATAGCTGATTGATTTGCTTCCACTCCAATTGCATGTCTCTTGGCGGTGGCAGTCGGGGGTGGGGCGCTAGCGGAGACAAAAGAGAGATGGCAGCAGAAGAGAAGTAATTGAGAGCGATGGGGAATTCGGCGGGTGGACGAGAAATGGAGATTGAGAAACTAAAAGCCGCCAGTGTGCATTTGTGTGTGTGCATGCGGTTGTATATGCAGCACTGTTTAGGGCCCCTTCTGTCATCTTCTGTTTGTTTATGTCTGAGTTCCAGCTGGAGCGGTGGGCGTTTCCCTTCAGAGGCGCACCTGTCTCACATCATGATTGTGTCACCACTAAAGGACTGTCATTCCCACCACTCGGCGTCGGATAATTCGCCTTGCTCAAGCCGTTGTTCACAGTGCAGTTTTCTAGAAGTTCCATGATTTTGCGCCATAGTTTTCTTGTCACGTTGTTGTATTGATTCATGGAAGTAGTGTTTTTGATTCTTGCTTTTATTCACAGTTTGTACCATACATGTTTTAGGTCCTCTTGTCCTTTTGAGGCAAGCTATTTTTGTTTATAACATACCGTAGAATGAAAAATCGTGAATAGGACTGCTTTTCTATTACACGGGGCCTTCCAGAAAGAGAAGAAAAACAGCCAATAGTCAATGTTTTCAGTGCATAAGAGGATTGCCCCCCCTCCATTCCCCCCCTCAAAATGAAAAAATAATACTGCACATGAATCGGTGAATTTGTAAGAAGCAAACTATGACCGTAAACTGATTTGACCTTTCACAAGACTACTACAAGGAACTGCTGGATGTGATTCAAAAGTCATCGGAGTTCCTGCTTTGACGTTAAGGCCACGGTCAAATACAAAGAAACAGTTTGCGTTTCTCAAGCTGGGCGTAATTGTATCTTCAAAATGCTATTGTGGCCACCATCTGGTGTTAAAAAAATTGGATCCATCCACTAATAACTAACATATTCATCAATGATATCAAATGCTAATCACAGAAAGCTGGTCAAACATGGTTCATGGTAGAGTACTGACAACAAACATGCCCTGATTCCTGATTTGACAATTAGCTCTAGCTTAAACGGGGTCTCATTATAACATAATGTATGCAACCGATAAATGAAAAATGCTAATTTTCACAGCGTTATACTGTACGTACGTACAAGCCACCTCTCTATAAGTGTAAATATTCCATCTGATTTCATTATGTTAGTAACCACAAATATGTGTCATTATGAAGTGTTTTTAAATAGGTCACCAATAAGGTCTGATAACTGCAGATAACAGAGAATGTTATCATTTTAAGTAAAGTATCAAATTTGGTCCATAAAACAGACATAGCTCGTCTTTTAGAGTGCAGGAATATCCTCGAGCTGTCATTGTAAGACTGGACATTAGCCATGTTGAGATGAGGTGTTTATTCTGCTGCCTCTTCCTACCCACAATTCCCTCTGACCACAACTGCCTGCCTGACAAACCAAGTGAGACACATAGACCTGAAAGGAAGAGAAGCCTCCAAAACAGCCCCTCCCCCACCCCCCACCCCCCCCCAAAAAAAACCTAGAGGTGAAGAAAGCGAGAGCAACCCACAGACCGCATTATGGTTGTGGCATACTTGTATGGTTAATGCTTGAACAGAGAGGAACTTCCAATCAAGCAAAAAAAAAAACAAACAAACAAACAAACACCATTTTAAAAGCACTGATTCAATTAAATTGTTTAGGACTACTAATATTAGTGCTGTACTGATGAGCTGAGAGAGTGATACAGCAGTAACTATTTGAGTTGGCGCCAGGACATGCCCCATAGCAATATGATCGGCTGCTGTATCCACGGAGGTCAAGTACATTAGTCGTCGTACTTAAGTACAGAGTGAGAGTACTTCTGACACCTCTGCTAAACGTGTTTACCATCTAAGAAAGTCACACCTTCTGCAGACTAATTTGAGGACTTTCTCAGGATTTGGAACGCATCATATATTGTAGCACCGAGGCAGCACGAGTAAAAATGATCAAATGTGCTCGTGCAAAATGTACATGCTCGAGTTATTGTCTCCTACTGCCTACCCTACAACTTGGATCTAAAATGTTGTTGTATGTTTCTTTCACCAAAACGGACAAACATTTAAAAATATTGAAAAAAGAAGAAAAATCAGCGAATATGCAAACTTGTGCTGAACTGCAAATATGCTTGAAGTCTAAGTTGGAACATTGTCATTCACAACTCGATGGCAGACGTAGCTTAGTTGCACTTCCGCCAGATCTTATACTGCCCTATACAGTATTACAACATGAGTAGGCCAAATCTTTTTTTTTTGTGGATTTGGAATGAAATGCAAGACAAATATAGTACTGTATTTCAATATTACAATTTTGACTGCGATGAAAAAAAAAATGAACATATTGGTTTCCGGTTAAGCAGTTTTGTGCCACCCTTGAATGAAATTTTTTCTGCAAGAGGTCCCTCTTGCAGTTGGTGGTTATTTTATGTGCGTCAAACCCTTTGTTTTTGGGTGAAGACGCATCTATTGTACATGAATTGAAAACAGTAGTATCAAAAATGAAAAATAAAGGGCATCGTAATTGGTCACACAGGTAATGTCTACACAGATTTTTGTCATTTAAAATAGCTTTTTTGTCACACATCTGAAGTTAAGGAAGTGTATGATGTATGTATATGTATATATACAGTATACAGTACAGTATATATACATATACTGTATGTATTTTTGCGCTTGAGACCACAGCATGGGATAAGTGTTTGAATAAGAAATTTCTCAGCTCAGTGCGAAAACCCTCATATCTCATATTCTTCATCTTAAACGCTCAGTCCTCCAGCCATAAAGATTAGACACCTCCACACATTGGTCTGAAGTCCAAAGGTCACATGCGCCTTGTTAACAAGACCCACAGAGTCTCCAAGCCTCACTCCTGTGCAACCACAGAAGGTGAGTGATCCACAGACTGTTTTTTGGGTTGGGCGGGTCATTAACCAATATAACCGCTGTGCATGGACGGGAAAACAATGTTACAGCGTGTGCTGCATTTTTTTTTTTTTTAATGAGGGATTTTATGTTGATGAGGAAGTTACGTTTACTTTTAAATAGCTATTTGATATAAATGATGAGGTGTCCACAAAGGTGGAGCGTTTGTAAAGTTTGCATGGGTCACCAGGTATATTCATTTACTACAAACTAGTCCGGCATTCATTTGTATTTATTTGACACTTACTCACCTTTACAAGGTGCACCTGCTCACTCCGATTGTATCTATGACCAAAAAAAGTAATAAAATGAGGTCATCAAATAATTACAGTGTACAAAACAGGCTAAAAACAAACAAACTTGAAATTAATACAGACCGGCAGTCTTATTCGTAATATAGATTTCCAAACGAATCACATTACAAATGCAGTTAATGTTGTTTATGATACTGTCTTGAGATTTGGCTGGATGGAGATTCTCTATAACCCGACTGGTGAATCCTTCCTTTTCAAGAAGCAATCAAGCTCTGATGGAATGTTTTGCTTGCACAAAGATGTTACCAGATGTTAATGCAGTCAACATGATCTCAATCCAATAGTGCAGCGCTACTGCTAAAAGGCCCTGTCAGAGCACACACACACACACACACACACACACACACACACACACACACACACACACACACACACACACACACACAATCACTGCAATCTCCGCCCAATTACCATGATTGTATGTGGGACACTCGATACACTGAAAATGTTATGGAAGAGAAGCACGACGACGCCTGTTTTTTGCTATGGCGTTGTCTCAGACGATGTCATGGCATTCACACTTTTATTTGAATGCAAATGCTTTACATTGAGGTTTTTCCATGGTCGTTTCACAACCTTCCCTCTATTTTCGGGTGTTATCTGCGCCTCTTCAACAAATGACGATTAGGCCCTTAGCCTAATGAATAATTCATTATTCAGCTTGTGAATTATTTACTTAAATTGATGGTTCTCCTGCATCCCTGGATCGAGACTAAAATTTGTCAGCTGTGCACAAAAGGTGACAAAAAGGTGAAGTCGCCATTCTTTTTGGGAGCGGTGGGGGGATACTTTATTCAGTTTATTTTAATTGTTGGTTGGTTGTGTAAATGATTAAATTTCAACCACATTAACAGTCAGTGTGCCGTAATGGACGGCAGTTCATCAAGTTTACCTGAATTGTGCAAGGCGCATCAAAATATGCGTTGAAAATGATGGAAATCATGTTGAAAATATTATTTTTTATTTTTCTAATATTTTTTACCATGTACCCAAACTTTATGGACACGCAGATTTCTCATATGATGCTGTAGCTCCTTGTTCAAAAGACAATGCAGCTCCTTCTGACCATTGCTGTGAACATCTCTTAACATGAAACTGGTATTGCCTCCTGTCTCCCGTTTTCATTCCAGCCAATTTCTCCTTTGCATATATTTTCCTCTGTTGTCTGTGAATCCCCATTCCTCCACCAGGTCTCCTTTCCATCTCTCAGTGCAGATAACCTAAAAAGCACATCTCAACCTCTATGGCAGTTCTCTGCCCATTCTTTCAGCCTCCTCAGAGATTGTTTCAATTTCAATGGAACAACTCTCATGTTGTGTCTGTGCGAACTTGTGTTTTGTGCATATGTTCCGTGTCTGAACTGGTAAGCAAAAAAGAAATACATATAACATAAAAAGGCCATCAGGTATAGGACGAAGTTGTGATGTGACATTTTCAGTAACAAGGATTCATCCTGTTTTATTGCTCAGGCTGACAGGAAGTCACTGTTACTGGATATGAGAGTCACACAAGCACACGTACCGGTCAACACATGGGAAAATGTGCCTAAATAATGTCGAATTGTTATATTTTTGTGTTTGTGTAATAATTCTTCTGGCGCCATCTGTGAGTTTTACACAAATATGGTTAAACTTGGTATGACAAAATGAAACTTCTAGGTCTCATGAAGCAGATATGTAAACATGCATGTGTCAATATGACCTTCAAGCTCAGCAAACTCAAGCATCTTGGATCTGACAAAAGACCGACAGTCTGGAAACCACAGCAGCCAACGACCAACCCATGATTTCACTGGCAACATTCCTGTCACAAATCTGACTCGGCCACAACATCAGGCCTTTTGCCTTTTGAGGTATTAGCCTTGAATGGCTTCCCCTTAGCCTCTTCTGCTTATCTTGCTGTCCTATTATTTACCGTACTATGAATCAAAACGGAGCAGCGTTTGACAAGCAGAGCTTGACTGCTTCACAGTTCCGGTTTTGTCAAATGTTTTCAGTGAGTGAGCATCACCTCAAATTGAACGCTGTATAATAAATATGTCACTATTATTTTAGTCATTTTAAGTGAATTTTGTTGGGTCGTGCGTGCTTGAAATTTCATTTTGGTTGCTGTTATTTCTGTTATTTGAAAAAAATTGAAAGGGTTTGCATCTCCCATGATACTCCAGTGCCAAAGCGACCAGTGGGAGGGGGAAATCGACGACACAGAAGACAGCGTCACAAGGTTTATCTTTTGAAGGGCTGAACAGGGAGTTTCCAAAGGCACTGATCAATGAATAAGATCATTGTGAGCATTATTAGCCTGACGCCTTTTCCACCAAAATTAGTTTACAATGCTCGAGTACTAGCTAACACAGTCTTACTAACATGACCGATCTGTTTTTATCAACTGGTGGTGAACCAAAGCCATTAAGTGTTTTTTTTCATTAAAAGAAGAAAAAAAAAAACATTCCTCCTGACCCAGATGTCTTTTGTCTGTCTATTATTGTTTCAGGGTGATATCCCAAAGAAACACACCATCAAAAATCATTGAATTTAATTGGAGAGAAATAAGTTGGCCTGCCACCGCTCAAATCCTTGATGACTTTAACCATATTGTTCCGTGTTAAAATGTAAAGTGGTGACGATCCAAAATGATTTATAGTGCACATTTAAGACAGGTTGGACCAAAGTTCGCTTAATTTAAAACAGATCGGCCATAAAAGTACATAAACATTACAGAACATCAAAACAATAGCATCATATAAAATCAATAAGACATTGAACACCAAATAAGAACTGAATAAATGAAACACAAAGCTTGCAAGTCTTCATGCATGGTAAGAGAATGCAATTGAGAATAAATGCATTTAAAGAAATGATTTGAAAACTGCCAGATTGGGGGGAGACTCTGATGACGAGACACTACAATTCAATAAATGACAAACATACTGTAGATCGTGTTTTTCTGACAAAATTAAAGTATTTTCGGACTTCTATGTTTATCACTTGTGATTGGATGAGTGAGACTGTGGAGGCAGAACTTCCGTCTTAATCTACGACGGCTTTCTGCCACGGAAGGATACAACAATTTTAGTTTACAACAATGCAGTATGAACGTTTGCCGATGATCGTGAGTGGAGATGGGGCTTGTTGGCGAGCGCCTGGTGGCCAGGCCTGTAGCCCGAAATGGCAACGTGGGTCGCCCTTCCCATGGGCTCACCACCTGTGGGAGGGGCTAGAGGGGTCCGGTGAGCTGGGCGGCTGCGAAAGGCAGGAAACCTTGCCGGTCCGATCCCCGGCTACAGAAACTAACTCGAGGGATGTGAAATGTCACCTCTCTGACAGGGAAGGAGCCCGAGCTGGTGTGTGAGGCAGAGAAGTTCCGACCAGATATCGTCAGGCTCACCTCCACGCACAGCTTGGGCTCTGGTACCCGTCCTCTCGAGAGGGGTTGGACACTCTTCCATTCTGGAGTTGCCCAAGCAGTTTGAAACGATATAACACTGCTGTACTTGGTGGATATTTGCAGTTTAAATTATGAATGTTGATCATTCTAAACATTTTAGGGGGCATGAATTACTCCGACTTTTTTGGCTATTTCAAGGCAGGGCTTGGTCCTCTGAGAAGATCATCACGCGTTAAAGATACCCAAAAATGACTAAGCGGTAGTTTGAAACGCGTGGCAATAAATGTCACTGTCTGACTTTTTACAAGACAACAAAGTGATATTTGCATCAGTACGTAACGACTTCGAGAATTAGCTCCAGTATCTTAACGCAGGCATCTTATTTGTTAGAAGCTCTTGGGCAACAAAACACAGACACACCGAGACGGTAATGCGCGCACACACCATCCTCTTCTTTGCCCCCATCGGTTTGTTTTCACACCGGCAGTTTGTAGACAGGTCCTTGTGTGTATGTGTGTGCGTTTACCTGCCACGAAGTGTTTTCCTACAACCAAACACTTCACTCTGACCCAGGGGAACCTGCATTCACACATACGCAGAATTAAACACAAACAAAAAAAAAGTCTCACATCCCGACCCTGCGAGGCCTCCCGTTAGTGCCTGCTTAGACATCCCACAGTGACACTCGGGAGGAAAGGCAGCCCAGCGGAACCAGGCAGAAGCAAACACAAACAAAATAACAGAAGCCAGATGCCAAAACAAGAGCAAAAGAGCAAGCGATTATGAATGGTAGCGCTTGCTGCTTGGTCTGAGTGTCAGAAGATCATGGAACATTTTAAACTAAAAGCAGGGGTTGTCGTTGCCGGAACGTTTTGACCATGAATGTGTCGTTTGAGCTAGCGACGATGGTTTGATTCATACATTGACACACATTCACTTAAACTCGCCACAGACGAGAGGCTGCAGGCAATGCTTGGACTGCGCCATTCAGAAAGTCCAAAGATGGAGTTGGAATGAGGCTCTTTCCCGCGTTTCAAAGGTCAGGTGACTCGGAAAGTTTGTGTTTTATTCAATATGTTTTCCATTATTTATGAGTGGACAATGTGTGACCATCGTTATACAGACTGGCTTAAGCTTAAAATAACCTGTGTGCTAAAATAGAAGCAACGCACTTGGGACAATTTTATTCGTGTCATAAATCTCCATTCGATGATATGTTCTATTTTGATATAGAGGTCATTTGATTTTTTTCATAACATCACGTACCTTAACAGGTTTTGGACAGGTCTGATACAGGTTTGGCCGCTGTGTGCATGTCTGATGTTGCTCAACGTGGTCCAAGGAATGCTCAGAGAGTTTGTGTGAATGCTCAGATGGATGGAAAATTAGAGGGAGCATCAATCATAGGTAATATTACGATGTAAATTAATAAATTAAAGGTTAGCTCCAGCAACATTTTTGCCTGAAACGTCATCGCTATAAATGACAACACACAGTAAGGTCCGCACAAGTTTTTATTGGTCAAACAAACAAACAAACAAGAAGAAAATATCTCAAAAACCGAATGAAAAAAAGGAAATATATTTTTGAAATTAGTGTCAGAAATATGTATAGGGACACATACAGCCATCACTGATTAATATTTCCTGTTGACCGGTGTTATTTGAGGAAGAAGTCCTGTTATTTCCAGAGCAAACGTATTGAGAATAAAGTCCTTATTATATGGATTTATACTTTCCAGAATAATGAATAAACATTGCCAGAACAAATAAAGTTGTGTTTTTGAAATGTACTTGTAAATATACGACGACAGTATTTTCCTTTTGTAAACTGTGACTTTCACATCTTATTATGAAAATATCACTTACTATGCCAACAAATATGTCTTGGTCCTTGTTTAAAAAAAAAAATTATCCCAAAACATAAACCAAATACGTTTGAGAATCCCTGAAACATTTTGAAGTTAGCATCGTACAATATTAATTCACCATATCCATTCAACATACGGTGTACATACAATGCAGTGCAATGCATTTTGTCAGATGCCTTCTCACCCCTCAGAATGATATTAAATAATAAAATATCCAAATGTTAAGCCATCCTAAAATAGTGTAAAAGGTGTGGAACAACCGAGCTGTGAACTGATGTGCGTGCGCCACAAAACTACTTTCATTGCCATGTGTAACTTCCTTGTTTTCCACAATCTTGTACAACGCTTGTAAGTTTATGGCAAAAATAAAATAATGGGAGTTCTCTTTTCAAACACATTTGTTCGAAGGGGCATACGCTTTGATTCCAAGACTCACTGCAGGATAAACAACCTGCTGAATTAACAAGCCAGAGTTAGCGCTGAGCAGAGCGTCGCGTATCGTCCTTGCCAGAAATATTTTAGAAGTGACCCTGGAGATCTATGTGGACCCTCTCTGTCTCTTAAAGATTTCTGCTCATGTTTCCCACCATAAGAAACTGATATTATCACACAGCAGCCAATGCTTGTGTTCCCCATAGAGCCCTTTCCCTTAAACAACTCCCAATAACAATCATCAAGTTACCAGGCAACAAGGTGTACCCGCTTTCCAAAGAAACACAAAAGACAATTCAACTCTTCTCATTTGTGCAAGTTTGTACTTACCTTGGTTATTTATTTATTTTTAAAAACTTGAAGTCTTTATTGTAAATCCAAAAAAAACAAGGGGGGACAAAAAAAGTTGCTTGGCAGACTTTTCACGGACTGATTGATGCACGCTGTCAAAAATATTTAACAAATCGGGATCCTTGAGATCAACTTGGGTGTAGTTTGAAGAAACTGCAATTTATAACGAATGGCAGCCCATGAAGAGATTCGCAACAAGGCAGGAGATTTTATTGAAGAACTTGAAAAACTTGATATTTTTGCCATGGGTGTGGATCCAGATTTTTTGTTTGTTTTGTTTTGTTTTGTTTTCTTTTTTTTTTAATCGGGATCAAGTGGAAATGAGTGCCTCCATGAGATCCTGATTCTTGCTGGCTTCTACCCTTCAAGACATGAAGCAAGACGAAGTTATTCTACTGAAGTAGATTTTTCAGGTAGCTGCGCTTTGTCTGCATATTTTTTTCGGACTTTCTCCCAACATTTGAAAACATATATTAAAAGAATACCTGTACACTACTGCATACTTACGCATCTGTGTTGTGTCTTGTGCCGGTCTGGCATTAAAAAAAAAAAAAAAAACTCTTTCAAATGTGGGGAAAAAAACACAAGTAAGGTATATCTTTTTCTGTTGTTTTCATTTTCTAAGTGAGCATCTTTCGTTAGTCAAGCTATGGGAACAGATTTTCTTGATAGCATGAAAGTCGAGCCAGCACTAGTTAGCGCGAGAATAATGTGACCTCACGTGATCAATTTTCTTCGTTTCAGAACGATCACTATGCAAGTTAGTGGGGTAACTCTGGTGAGCAGAGAAATGCGCAATGTGTAACTGTCCGTAAAAATGAATTTGTTCTTTGTACTTCTATTAAGAATAAGAATTGTATCCGAACTTCCATTGGATTACAGCATATGAGTACTTTTGCTCTGGCAACATGTGTGGGATTGCAAAATAGGATGAGCCAGATTGTGTGTGACGGTGCTCCTCCACAACCCCTGACAGATGGGCTCTAGGGACATACAGTCACACACGGCGACAATGTCTACACTTTGACAAGAAAACAGGCTCTGGTTGGCATAAGTAGGAAACATAAATCAGGGCTACCTCCATAGCTCATCCAGCTGCAACAATGAATGATTCTGTCATCAGTCTTCCTTCCGTTTGTCTTCATCAAAACCCTCAATATGAGGGAGAAACTTGAATGTTTTGGCATACACAACGCCTTTGTCCTGTGGAATTTATCTAAACCAGGGGTAGGGAACTCCGGTTCTTCAAGGGAGCCATATCCTGCCTGTTTTAGATTTTTCTTCTTCGCCTGATAAAATGTTAAAGTGCTATCCATGTATCTGTCTCACTCTCAGCAGCGGCAATTTGAGATTTGTTTGGGCACATCATTAGAAACAACATTCATGACAGATGGATGGCACTTTTTTTTTTTTTTTTACCAGGAAGTAAAAATGTACTCCTCCTCCTTCTTCTAATAATAATAACTACATACATATTTTCTACACTAGCTGTAATGAAAACTCTCCTAGCAAAGTGCAACCAGATCCAGCTGACCTTGCAATATGTACTTCAACCTTTCCCGCTTGTAATAATTTTGTTTTCATATTTTGCACATTTTATCCTATTGGTCATTTCTGCCTTTTTTACGGGTCCGTTTGAGGAGGCAATGGTCTCTTTTGCTTAAGCCTGCCCAGTGGCAATCATTCCTTTCATGGAGCCTGATCTGGAGCTAAATTCCATCACAATTGACATGTTTGGTTGAGAATATCGAGTTTGCATTATTGTTCTGTAAAGTTTGTTTTTAGCCGCAGGTGCTTCTACTCAAGAGCTCGTTTACCTGTCGGTTGAGTAGAAGCAGCTGTGGCGAAAGACAAACGATGGCAGGCTTTACTTTCCCAACTTGGATTTGACAACTGTGTCAGATAGAAGAATTTGCATATGCTGGTCCTTGAAATCTGCTTTGTTTTCATTGGAAAACGTGGAACGAACATTTTTGTCTGAAAAGCTTTTTCATTTTCTTTTAATCTGTGGTTTTGAATGGAAATGGTTGGATCTTCTGAAAAGGTCCAAAAGTTTAATTACTTAGCCGAATTGTTTTGACTGCCTCAGAGAGCATAGCTCTCTCTGATGTTGCTGACTCCTGTCTGTTGTTGTGACAACAGTGAGTACTGGCATCATTTTTTAAAGCAATAAAAGTAACTGTATGGTCAGCATGGACAGAAATGTCAAGAATTTAAAAGAAATACAGTATGAAACAAAACGTGTGAGTACTTTTGCCACCTCTGATACACGCACGCACACACACGCAACTTCACGGTTCCGACTGATGGCGCTGACTCCCCCAAAAGAAGGAGACGCCTTCTTTACTATTACCATTAAACTGTCAATTGTCACCAAGTGAAGGAATTCACTCAATAGATCCTGATTAGGTGACCCTGAACTTGTGAAGCAAAAAAAGGCCTGCAATGCTTCAAGACCAGAACAACAAAAATTAAAATGTTATGCACCAACATAAAAAAAAAAAAAAAAAGAAAACTGTGAAGACCCATGAATTTGAGATTATTATTAATCTCAATATGATGCATTATGGTCTGTCCACCAGGTTAGTCCAAATTATGGAACGGAGATGGAGTAAGGCATGGAAAATGGACCCATGAAAGATTTTTCTGTCATGCAGAAAAGGACCGTAACTTCTTAGGAAGCGTCTTCTGGTAATTGATTACGAAAAAGGATAGAAATGAGATTTCCAGTATGTCTTCCTGAAAAAGGCTTACAGTAAGACTTAATTGTATAAAAGAGGACGCTCGACCCTGCCCTTCATTTTTTTTTTCTTCCTTTCTTCCATTTGTTCAAAATAGGCACACTCTCCATTTGCGTGGTCTGAACAGCGTCTTCACTTGCCCCTCATCCTGACAGGAGCTTTAAATGTCGCTTGCTGTTGCAGACGATGTTACAAAACAATCTTTTCTGAAATTCCCCTACACAAAAATGACCAATTTCAGCAAATTAAAAAAGTAAAAGTCAACATTGATTTCCACTTAGAACTTCATAGGATTTTAAGATTATCAAGTGGCTCAGTTGGCAAAAATGCATCTCCATGCAAACGATACTTCCTGGCTATCATATCCCCCCGTGACGAGCTGCTATAATTAGACATATCAGAGGTCTTTGCTGGAGCAGATCTATAATCACAATTGCACAGATTAGTCATTTTAAAGGCAGACTTTGCAACATGACAGCGGAATCAACTTTACATTGTCGATGATGTGATCTACAATAATCAAGATGACACATCTCATTCGCTGTCCATCTCTGAGCAGTTCCCTCACACGAATGAGTGCTGTCTGCAGGAAAATGGAGTTTGCATATCAGAGCAAAAAAAAAAAAAAAAAATTAAAAATCATCTGATGAGATGCCATTTGATGAGATGCCCATTTTTATCTTTTGATTAGAAAGATGTAGAACTTGTTTTGTTTTTAGAGCGGTCATTTTCTCATTAATGGTGCTGTCAGAAGGCAAAATAGGAGAAGACTAATGAGTTTATTTGTTCATCCTCCTGTATTTATTCAGGAGTTCATCCACCTAATGCACTACGGTACTACTTTCTGGTCCATAGTCATCTTGTGTAGGCTGTCTTCATCTCAGAATCCCATTTGCAACTATTACGAAGTAGTGTTATGCTTATTTTGTGATCTGGATTGAAATAAAGACTGATTCTATATTTATTGTCATACTTTTAGAGTCAGTGTAAACCCACTGCCATTTTCATGAATTGAAATAGTCAAATCATGAAGAAAAAAAAACCCAATAAATCCATCACTTTACCCCATCTCGGTCTCACTTGCCCTCAGCATTAAGAAAAAAAAAAACCCAATAAATCCATCACATTACCCCATCTCGGTCTCACTTGCCCTCAGCCTCTCTATTTTCCATCACCAGCCAGAAGCTGAGTGAACCAGCTCAAAGACACTTTACAATCTGAAACACATTTCCTCTCTCTGAGAGAAACCACATTGGTTTTGAAAATAAATTATCTTTTTTTGCTCCTGGGATCCTCCTATTTGTCTGCATTTCACATCACAGTTCCCCAGACAAAAATATCCAACAAATCACAAAACATAGCAATTCACTGCAAGCAGGGAAGGCCAATGCAGTAAACCCGCTGAGCCCTGCCGTGAATAGCAAAATACAATGGCTAATTGACACCCCCTGTAAAAATGTTAATTGGATACATCAATAGTTTAACAATCATTTTACTATCATCCCCAAAGATTTTCATGATTTCAAACTTATTTTACAGTACTATTTAAGTTTTTCTAAGAGCGAAAATCTCTCTCTCTCTCTCTCTCTCTCTCTCTCTCTCTCTCTCTCTCTCTCTCTGTGATATTGTACTTTATAAAAACATAGTCATAGCATAATTAAAGCTTATGGATAAATTTAAGAGTTTGTTCATCATCATGAATTAATTGCAGCTTTTTTTCTTCTTTCTTTCAGAGGTAATTCGCTGACTAGCTTAGCGCTTAGCGCCGTTGTTTGCGCATGAGTGGTGATGCAGTCATTTGATTGGTTGCCCTCTATGTCACTCAAGGAAAGGGATTGATGATAGACTGACTATCTTAGCGCTTAGCGCTGTTGTTTGCGCATGAGCGGTGATGCAGTCATCTGATTGGTTGCCCTCTATGTCAATCAAGTAACGGGATTGATGATAGGCTGACGGAGTACGTTCTGTAAAGTTAGTGCCTTGTTTGAATGGCATCGCCACTGCCGAGGCGTTTCGACGCTTGTCGTGTGAGAGCCCGGGAGCCGCATTGAACCAGCCAAAGAGCCGCAAGCGGCTCGCGAGCCGCAGGTTGGCCACCCCTGGCCTACAGCATTATAACATTGCCTCATGAATGCTATTTGTTCACCCATCTTTAGCATCCTCCACAGACCAAAAAGACTGTAAGAGGTGAATTTGTGAAAAACCCATTTTCAGTCACAGCGGAAATATTTGAATCAAAACAGAGGACTCCTCAAAGATGAATTATTGAAAAGTAAATGTCAAAAATGTAGCGCCACATTTGTTTGTTGTGTGCGACCACATTATGGCCGGTGGCACTTTCCATAATTTTTAGAACACAGCGTTAGATAATGCTTAACATCAGAACCTTGGGACCGTTGACGCTTGGCATGAGCAAAGTTTGCACTCTCAGCAGGCCATCTTTTTTCATATCACTCATGCAGATTCAGCATAATCCTGTTTCAGTGCATGTGCTAGATGACGTTCAATATATTTGCTGGAACTAATCAAAGGCCATTTGGAAGCGATGACATCGACGGATGTGTTTTTAATGACATGAGTGGCAGGCAATATGCAAAACACCACCGGAACGCTATGTGCATTGTGAAAACTTGATTACCTAATTGATTTTTTTTTTAAATCCAAAGTGGCATCAAATATGAATAAATATTCCCATATCAGTAGGTGGGTGAAAATCGGAGATGCCGAGTTGTATGCACTGATCCCTGTGTTAATGGGAGGGCACATTTACATATCTCCCTCACCTCATGACATGATGATGAGTGATTGCAGTCCCCTCCAAAATTGTTGACATTAGAAGGCCAAAGAAGATAAATTATATGAAAACTATAATCGTGGTTCATGCGTCACAGTATATCACTGCGAGCACTGGATTCCATACAAATGTGCCCCTAGAAGATATGAGTAGCATAGGGGCGATATGTCAACAATCTGAGTAGGTGCTGAGGGCCTGGTTTACTAAGATCCCAAATAGCAGGTGCTAAATTGCGTGTTCACTCACTGTAACAGATGTTAGCAACAGATGTAAAAATGGTGGAGGGACCAATTTTTAAAAAGGGTGGGAACATTTGTGAGAGCACTGCAAGCGCAAAATGAACTCAAATCAAGTCTCCAAGTGCCCACTTCACGGCGCGGATGTCCTTTGGCCATATCGAGGCTTGAGTTTGGCACTCGCGTGCCGCATTTGAAAAACAAACACCAAAGGTTAGCAATGATTGAAGTTGGCTGTGACCTCTCCCACAGTGGCGCAACCCTCCCTAATCTGCCTAAGTACAGAAATATGCCACATGCTGCGCAGGATTTACATGAGCTTTTTAGATTCGTGCTGTTTTGTTTTTTTGTTTTTTTCCAACAGTAGTAAGAATGGCTTGGGCAATTATGCTATGTAGCTCATTTGTGGGATGATTGTTGTAAAATACTACTCTCTGATTCGAGTTGATATTCTACTTATCGTTAAAAACGAATGACCCTCATAGACCTGAAGAAAAACAGATGATTCAGAGAAAAAAGAGAGCGAGCCAAGCCTTGAAAGGGTCTCATTTGCCCCTCGGGGAGGACAACGTGATGCCATCCTTCTCACTCCTGAAGACAGATAGTGATGCTGTTGAAACAAAATTCCCAAATACTGCAGACGTTTTGTCAGCAAAAACACTGATGACTGTTGATTTTGAATGACTTCAACTTCTGGACTAATGTCGGGCTCATACTGTAAGTCATGCAAATGTAGATAGCAAATTATCTATCTAGTAGTGTAGAACATGAGAATATTAACATTTCTCTGTTCATAATACATGGACTCTTGAATGCTGTAAGTTGCTGGCTATGACTGTTGAAAATTTCCCAGATAACTCATACAAATTAGATATACAAAGTGTGAGGCGTCTGCAGATCTCAGTTGAACAAACATGAAAGGTTTTAATCAGCACCGAGCCTTTACAGAGTCTAACCCAGTGGTTTTTACCCTGGGTTCGATCGAACCCCAAGGGTTCGGTGAGTCGGTCTCAGGGGGTTTGACGGAGCCTTGACCATGGAGGGTAAGACAAACGTGACTCAACATGTTAATTAGTTATGACACGCCCGCTTGGCCATCATTAGCTGCAGATGATCACATGACATTGCTTGTCCAATCAGTGCTGTGGGAAATTTAGTTCGCTTAGTAGTCAACGTGTGACTGTCGTGATAGTACGTTGTACAATTAAAAAAAAAAGTATACTTATCTCTTGAAATTTTATTGACTTTTTTCTGTTTTTAAAAAAATGCGTTTTGTTTTTTTTTTATATCTTGAATTTACTTTTTAAAAATATTTATTTTTCACTCATGAAGGGTTCAGTGAATGTGCATATTAACTGTTTGGGTTCGGTATCTCTAAAAAGGTTAAGAACCACTGGTCTAACCCTTTCAGGGACTGTGGTTACTACAGTGGACGGCTTATCATGTTACAGGTTACAGGGCTGAATGAAAGGGTATGAAAGTACCTCTCAAGTTATGAAGTGGACAGCGTGAAAATGCACAGGGTGGCACTGTCAGCGGGACCAGTAAATGTACCGAATTTTCCGCACTATAAGGCGCACCGAAAAGTCTTCCATTTTCTTAAAAGCTCACAGCGCGCCTTAAAACCCGGTGCGCCTTGTGTATGGTCATTCCGGTAATATGTCGACCCCAAGATGGCTCCTTGCTGGAGACATGCTTACAATGTTATTACTTGCTGTTGGTTCAGTGAACTGTGTCGCTGCTTTATTAAAGAAGTTTTTGTTGCAGCTCCGAAAAAAGGAGAGCTGTGGTGTTGTTTTTTTTAAAATGCACACTTTATTAATGGTTTTCACAGTCTCAACAAATACAGGTACGTGTTTGTCCGTCTCCGTGCCTTCTCTTCTTCTGTTCAACTCGAGAGGCGTTTGTGACCACCTCCGAAAAACGTAAATTAACGATTCCTTCAATGAAACTACGAAAATTGAAAATAATGCATCAAAACAGAAAATCAAGTGAGGAAATCACAAAATAAATTCTATAGCCCCCCTACAGAATTTATTTTGTGATTTCCTTGTTTGTGAATCCAATACACAACAAAGGAATAAATAACAAAACACTTCTGAGAGAGTCCAGTCTCCTACATTTTACTGACATCTCATCGTTCTGTTGGTGCTACGCTCAAGGAAATGCCAAAATAAATTCTGTACGGGGGGCTATAGAATTTAGAGGCAGTCATGAACGCCTCTCGAGTCGAACGGAAGGAGCGTAGCTTCAACTAGTGGATGCATTGTAGATTGCGTCTTGAAATGCAGTGCGTCCAGTATATGAAAAAAATTACATAATAGGCCATTCATTGAAGGTGCGCCTCATAATCCAGTGCGCCTTTTAGTGCGGAAAATACGGTACTCAGAAACTGCAGGTTTTTGTATGTGGATGATTTAACATTTGAACGACGGGACATAAAATGTCCTGCAATTTTGGAATGACCCGGGTACATTTTTAATAGTCCACTGTATTACCGTTATTACTAATTCCCGGTATTTTACATTTTTCCACATTCATTGTATTGTTGGATATGAATGTTTGAAATGAATGAAAAAAATGTTTTTTCATTTGTTTTTTTTTGTTTTTTTTACCTGTGTAAATCCGTGATAACAATTGTGATTTTTATTGGAATTTAACCCCCCCCACCAACCCCCATAGCCCCTACTGCCCGCGGACGAATGGTTGCTGGTCCGCAAAGAGCATGCACTTGTCTGAACCGGTATGTGGTGCAATGTGTTCTTATTTTGGAACAGAACCTCTACAGTGCAGACGGGTAGATAATATAACAGCGACAAGAAACAAAGCGCATCTATTTCTTATCGGTCATGCATTGAAACCTTGGTGGCACCAAATGTGAGATCAATGGGCTGAGACCAGTACGTTTAGTCCATTGAGGAGTCAGCATGGGAGCATATAATGTTGCATATTGGACCCACAGTTCAGAATCTCAGCCGCTGCACTTCTCAAATGCATGACGCACACGCACGCGCGCGTGTGCGTGTGTGTGTGTGTGTGTGTGTGTGTGTGTGTGTGTGTGTGTGTGTGTGTGTGTGTGTCTGTCTGTCTGTCTGTCTGTCTGGTCAATAAGTCTGATTGTTTCTGAAGCTATATCAGAGGGGGAAAAAAACAAAGCAGGACTTATTGGAAAGATGGCGGGTGAGGAGGTGTAACAGCATTTCTTGTTTGACCTGCAAGCCTGTATCATAGAACCACCATGCCTCACAGTCATAGGTGGCAAATATAAATATATTCACACTCTGTAGTTCAGAAAATAAAAAAACATGTAAAAATGATTACGTTCCTTTACTTCAGTCTCTGAAATGCACAAAAGCAACAAGTACAAATAATGTTTTCCTGTCAATTTCCAAATGTCAAGAATGCAGAATACGGTCTGTACTTGTGAACTCAGCGACTATGGTCCTCCTAAGAACATGCTCACTCACGTACTTCCTAAGAATGCTAATCTCCATGTAATTGGAACGGCTTCCTTGAACTCCCTCTTTGACTCTTGTAATTCATCACAAAACTGATAAACGGGGAAGAAAACAACTTACAAAACGTCAGTCTTCTCCTCTGCTGTTGTATTGGGCCATGACTGATGACGTTTCAGAAGATAACAAGGACGTCAGAACGGAGAACGCGAATTGAGAAATGGCTACTGTGTTCCCAAAGTTTTGCTAGCGACATGAACCTAAGAAAATGCTTAGACAGCAAAAAAAAAAGTACATTTAAAAAATCATATTGTTGTTGAAACAACGACAAGCTGCTGATTAAACACGTGCCCATAGCTTTGCTACCTAAGAACTAACCAATAAAAAAAAAAGCAGAGCGAAAAATTACCAATGTTGTTGAACTGACTAACAAAAAGAAATTAGCTCGTGATGACACCTAAAAAAATTACACCTTAGGCCGTTTTTTCAGAAGACAGATTTTTTTTCCCCACATAAAAAAAGTGGATTCAAACAAAAGTCCAATCTTCTACGTTGTGTATTAGCACTAGATGTGAAAAGTATATTCAACTTTTGCTGTCCCCCCCCCCCCCTCCCCCCTTAATCTACAGCAAGAATAAAGGAACTGGCCTTCCCACTTTTTGTTAACGAGTGTACCTTACCCACCTTGTGGATATAATTTGAAATCAATGGTTTTGGCTGCTCTGCCATTTTCCGTTAAAATGCTGTCAATGAGAAAGAATGCTTACAGTATAAGTGATATTTTTCACAGGCAAATGACACCTCACTTTTGCAAAATAGTGATTAGACATTTGAAATAAATAATATAGAGACAAATTTGCTTGTCTGTTTGCCTCGGCTGTGTGCAATCAGAGCCATCCGAAAATATGATACGGCGGCCATCTGCCGTTCTGTTCGGCTTCTCTTACCTTTAATTACATATCCACGCTGGCACTAATGACGCTGTTCGAGGAGGCATAACGATCTTGTGCCAGAAAACAGCCTACCATTTACACATCAATTGCACAGTTTGCACGTGTGTGTGCTGAATAATTAGTTGGAAGTTCGAGAAGTGACAGATGCAAGGAGATCTGTCCACGCCTAACTTGAGGCATTAAGCTGACCACGAATGTGCACTGCATTGTCTTTTCAAAAACAGCTCTGGGTGTCACTTGATTGGACCTCGCAGTTAGAATTTGCGATAGTTAGGAAATGCCCAGATATTTAAAACCAGAAGTCCATCACCAAAGAAGCTCAATGTCGTTAGATTGCATAATTCGAAAAAATGGTCATTACAATTTTACCACAGAGGCCGCTCTGAGGGGACAATACATAATATTTAGTTTTTTTTAATTATCTGTGAAATTCCTGGGACTGCAAAGCTGCACAGAGGACAACACGCAACGCTGAAAGTGTTTCATCACTTCAAGATGTTCCTTTAAATTGAGTCGTTCGGTCATAAATATGGAACCCACGCAACATGTCGTAATCCAAAATGCAGGATCGTCAGTATTGTTAAGACGCCGTTAGTTTCAAGAGGCGCACATGTGCCAGGCCAATAAAATTGGATTTTAGCTGTACCATTATGGGAGCGTTGGGAAGAAGTCACATATGCGCAAAGCTCCCAACTTCAACCAAGCTCCATGTTACTCTGGCAAAAAACCAAATGGGTCAAGTTGGGTTCCCGCTAAATTTCAAGCAAGTCGGAGTTGGCTATGTTGGTGAGATAAACTGCAAAGTTCAGGTATTGCAGTGTTGTTGTCTTAGAGCAGGGGTGTCAAACATACGGCCCGCGGGCCGGATCCGGCCCGCAAAGGAGTTTAATCTGTCCCGCGAGATGATTATGTAAAGCAGGGGTGTCAAACATACGGCCCGCGGGCCGGAACCGGCCCGCAAGTAGGTTCAATCAGGCCCGCAGGATAATGTAAAAGTGAAAAAAATGCATTAAAGACACAGAATTAATATTTTTAATCAGGTGCAATTCATTGAGTATCCGCAAGGGGACACTGTTTTGATCAGAGAAGAAGACAACAGCAGCCTCAGTCTGTCACATTTACACATTTAATAGCACTCTCCTTAGTTTGTAAGGTGTAGGCAGGGATTACATTTAGATTTTATATGCACGTGTAAATGCTTTAAAAATTGCTTTCTTTATGAATCTTGTTTAATCTTAAAGTGCATTACTATATTTTTCAATACCAATTACTTGTTAAAGTTTGTACAATCAGTGGGATCAGTTGCAATGCATATATGTGAATGATAAAAGTAAATTGCACATTTGTCGAAGGAAATGTAAGGTGCTTCATGAAATGTTTTGTAAAAGATATGTTCATTAAATTTCAACATTTTCCTAATGTTCTTGTGCTTCTTTATACCAAAACAAAGGAAAGACAATTGTTTTGGTTATTTATAGCAAAGTATGGTATCATTTTAATGGTCCGGCCCACTTGACATCTACCCAGGCCGTATGTGGCCCACCATGTGAAATGAGTTTGACACCCCTGCCATACACGAAGTCTATTCGTGTATGGCTTATGCTTTATTTACTGATGTTTTACCGGACAAATGAGAAATGAAAAAATACTGGTCACGTGCCGCCGTAGTTTAAAGGTGACCTGCTTTGTTATATTAAATTTTTTTTAATAGTTTTTTTTTTTTTTGTGAAAGCGAAACTGAGAGATTTCTTAGGGTTTCTTAGGGTGCAATGTGCACTAACACAAAAATATACAATATTAATAACATGCACACAGAAACACATCTTAAAAAAACTTTTTTTTTTTAAATCTTTTTTTACCTAGACCCGCCGCATCAACTTGGCACCAGTTCGCGGGCTACCGGTCGATCGCGGGCTACCGGGCCCCACTGATGTAGAACATTGTCAATTTTAAGTAAAACTTCAAAAGAGAGCTACTATAATATTTTTAATTCCCCGCCCCCCCACCAATATAGAGGAGGCTTAATTTAAATTAGGGCTGCACAACATATTGAAAAAAATATTCTCATTGCGATAACAGCACATGAAGTGCAGAATGCAAAAAAATGTGCAATGAATTCATATGGAATATACTTTAACTTCCTTTGACCAATCAGATGCATGGACAATGCGCATCGCCATCCAATAGGAGACTGGTTCCAGGGGCACTATTTTCACCAAATTACTTAATCAGATAAGAATCCATTCATATTTTTGCACATGAAAAAATATACATTTCTTTGGATATTTCTTTAGCTACATCTTAAATATCGCAATAATATCTGTAGGTGCCAATTTGACATTGGCCAACTTTTGTTTATTCTATTTGCTGTTTAGTATTGATATGTCCAAATGGCATATTTCATAATTTAGTAGAAATAGTCGGCACTGTTATTTTATGCATCTCTGAGTTTCTTTTACAGAACTATTTGTTGTGACGTCACGCGACTGGCGGATGAAGACAGTGTGGAGAAGGAGACAGAGACAGAGAGAGATGAGGCCAGCTCAAGAGTAGAAGCGATACAGTTTTTTTGACCAAACAACAATTCAGACATACAATTCTGACATATAATACAGACAAACGAATTCGACAAACTGAGGAGAACCTTTCTTCTTGTTTAATCTTAAAGTGCATTACTGTATTTTTCAATACCAATTACTTGTTAAAGTTTGTACAATCAGTGGGATCAGTTGCAATGCATATATGTGAATGATAAAAGTAAATTGCACATTTGTCGAAGGAAATGTAAGGTGCTTCATGAAATGTTTTGTAAAAGATATGTTCATTAAATTTCAACATTTTCCTAATGTTCTTGTGCTTCTTTATACCAAAACAAAGGAAAGACATATTGTTTTGGTGATTTATAGCAAAGCATTGTATCATTTTAATGGTCCGGCCCACTTGACATCTACCGAGGCCGTATGTGGCCCACCATGTGAAATGAGTTTGACACCCCTGTCTTAGAGTGACAAATGTTTGGGTGTTGCAAAAATCGCATGTTACTATTTTTTCTTTCTCCAATTTGGGCCGAAATGATCGTTGGCCCCTATTTTTGTGCTCAGAAAATGTCTAGTGCACATCCAGTGCAGTCTAACTGTACACATGTGTGGAGTTTTGTTTCTTTTGGCATTTTCGGAGATGGGCGCAGTTTGAATTTGGCGTTTGCGCCGTTGTGGGACTGAAGACAACCTACTTGATTCCTGGCCAATCAAAGCGGCTTCCCTCATTCCCTTTAAATTAGTGCAGGTGAGGTGCATGTTTGACATGGTGCACCATGTCAAACATGCACCTCACGCTCGCTTAACAGACTTGCTGGAGTCCATGCAGGAGACTGGCGTGCGCAAAGTACATTTCTAAAGAGCTGCAAGAAGATATCTAATTTTGGATGATGTAAAGTCGGCCACTGTGAGGTGAGGACTAAAACACTGCCTTAAGAATGCCACCAGCTCAAGTGCTGCTATGTTATTATGTATTGATCACCATAATTAAGAAGTTTACAAAAAATGAAAACAACAATAATTATCGTTGACCTCTACCTATTTTAAATCAAACAATTAAACATGCTGTTTTAAAGCAATTGATGTGAGCTATATCAAGAAGACATTGGTTCTCAGACATCCAGTCCCTAAAAAAAAGTCAAGAGAGGCCAAGGCCAACACGGAGCAGCTACACACCGAATTCCACACTCTTGAAAACCTCATGGGACCAATTATTTCATTTGCTGACACCCCAAACTTACTGACAGAGACAGCATGGAACAGATACTGTAAACTCACCTCATTAGCCTGGGATGACAATATTTTTTTTTTGTGTTGTCTTATGAATTGTTTAGTGCACAACATATCCATGAACTAATCCTTAAGTTTTAAAAAGTGAATTTTGATGATAATATACGTGATACCTTACAATACGTGTTTGCAGGGGTGAGAAGGATCAACACATTTAACAGTTAACGTGGTACTTACTACACATGGGATGGAAAGTTTATATTCATTGAGACAATTTCACCATCGCCACAGCAAATCAGCATCGTTTGAAGCTAGGACTCTCTCTCTCTCTCTCTCACTCTCTCTGTCTCTGTGGTGCCTGTTTTGGTCACCTCTGGGCCGTACGCAGACAATTGGATATACTATTCACTGAGTTGACTCAACTCCTCTAAGTTCATCAGCACAGCACTAATATTAGTCATTCACAGGATGAAGAATAAATGACTGTGAGTAACGTTATATTGTCAGCCAACACCCTTTGAGGTTGCAAATGAAAAAAACGACATGTATCCAAGGAGATAACCATCGCACTGCGCTGCCTGGACAAAGTGTATCAACAAGAGTCTGACGTTGTAGTCGATGACTCAGTCCTGAATTTTACTGGAAAACTGCCACTCACTCCACCTTCCCCAAAGACTTTGCTTTAATGTTGACTTTTGTTTGTGGATTCATTCTGTTGTATTTTAGCAGCTGCTAAGAACACACACAGAGTGACTCGGCACAGACATGTTAGCTGTATTCAGTCAGATTTGGTTTGATGTCGTGGGATCTCAGTGGGGGTTGCCGGCGTGGGGGATGATGTAGTCGAGGGTGCTGAGGATGACGAAAGGAGCACAGGGTAAGGCGGGGAGCGTTCCGGATAAGAGTTGCTTTTAAAATTTCTTTACATTTTTTTACTTAGTACTTTGAAAAACTGTTTGACGGGTTTTGGTTGGTTTGAAAAAAATTATGAGCATACACAAAGAAAATGGCATTCATTCATTTGGAAGTTAACTCGTAATTATTGAATTATTCTTTTCATTTGTTGAACGACCTTAGTTACTGTGACCGTGGAACGATTTTCTATCTTCAGCAGAAGTTCCTTTGGCCTTGTACGTCTCACTCGATCCAGGAAGTTGCAGCTGGGGGTCATGTTTTGTCTGGGAGGGGTCAAAACTGAGCCTTCTCCCACTGAGCGCTCCCAGAACACACGCAGTAGGATGTCCACTGAGCCAAGTTCCACCAGTGTCTCCACTGTCCATTCAGCGTCAAGTTCTGTCTGTCTGTCTCCGCTCGCCCAAATCTAATCAATTATCAATTCACTACATTTATTGATAGAGATTTATATCCATGCATCCATTTTCTAATTAATCCGATTATCCTCATGAGGGTCAAGGGCCATGCTGGAGCCTCTCCCAGATGTTTTCGGGCAGTTGGCGGGGTACACCCTGAACCGATTGCCAACCAATCGCAGGGCACACGTAGAACAATCATCTGCGCTCACAATCACACTTTGGGACAACTTAGAGTGATCAATTTACCAATTTATGTACATGTATATGTATATATATATATGTGTGTGTGTGTGTGGGGGGGGGGGTCTCAGAATTGATTATTTTAAGACAAATAATTTCAATTCAACTCTCTTCGAGAGAGAGAGAGACAGAGTCCACGCTTGCACGCTCGAGAGTTTCTCGGCCTAATGCACCTGCTCAGCTATTCAAAGTGCCGGAGGCTCCTCGGTCTTCCTGCCTCCATCTCCTGGGCCCTCTCACTCTGCCCCGGTGTCACTCGACACATGCGCTCCCACTTTTGACTCCCCCTGTCCGTCCCCATCTTACTCCCACCTTCAACCCTTCAAAACGATGTCGGCTCTGTTCAAGTGAAGCCCGGTGTTCAGCGTTCTCTGGCCTTCATTTCTTGTGTCAGAAAATCAATCGTTAGTTTAGCAAGAATTAGCCGCTCGTCTGGCTGAATAATTCAATATGGACTCGCTCACATACGTACAAAGGATGAAGACTTGTTTTGGCATTTTTCTGACAAATTTCAAGCCTTAAAGCTGCTGATAGGAGGAAATGGGAGGGGAGCTTGTGGTGCAGATCTCAGGGTATTTACAAGAACAGATCTTGCCTTTTTGCATGTGTTGTGTCATTACACTCAACAAAGTCCCATTCATAATGTTCCTGCCCCTTGTCCGCTAAAACAAAACAAACAAACAAACAGAAAAACAAAAACCTTTCAATGCTGCTGTACCTCCATGAAATCCATTGAAATCAGGATTATGATATTTCCCTTGGCAACATGGTGGGTGTTTGGTGAGCACGTCTGCCTTACTGTACAGAGATCATGGGTTCGATTCTGGGCCCAGGCCTTCCTGTGTGACGTTTGCAAGTTCCCCGGGTACTCCGGTTTCCTCCCACATTCCAAAGCTGCGACATTTAGCTGAGAAAATATTAAATTTGACTTTTTCACTTGAAAGAAAAATGTATTTCTTTCATACGATTATGAAAATATTAATTCCTTATGTTAAATATTGCAACAATATCGATATCACAATAACATGCACACCGCATATTTTTTCCAATATGCCACAGCCGTGTCATGTCATATTTATGAAAAATCCTTCCTTTCTCCTGTTTTCCTCAGTTCCCATTCCATTAATCTTCGATGTTTTGATGGGAATAAAACCATCAATGTGGCATGGTATTGTTTTGGATTTTGTTTCGGTGCTGGGTCCTCATATATCAAGTTGCATTCTTGGTTGTTTTTCTACCTTTCTGTCATGAATTTACACCTCTTGCCACATGATGTGGAGTGCTGCACAATCTGTTTCCACTTGCCGACATTGTTCGCTGTTCTCAGCCTCGCACAGGGAGCTTATTGTGGTTATCTGGAGGCGACACTTGGGTTGCCTGTGTGCGCGTGTGTGTCAGGTAACGACAACAGAGGAAACTCAACAGGTCTGCTGGTGGCTGATTTTAAGACGAAGTGATACAAACTGAACACTTTGGCACTCCATAATTCAACTTTAAGGCAGCCGTAAGTTGTTTTGCTTCCAGTCTCTGCCTACGGCAGACAAGTGCAGCAGACTTTTCGCCACTGCCGTATTTTTTTTCTTGTCAGGCTTCTATTTCTTCAATTGTCTGCAGTCTGACATGTGTCATGACCTATCCTGAAGATTAAAGAGTGTATTAGCACCTCATGTATTTGTATGGTCATAGAGAACACAAATCGTGATGGAAGAAGCAAGTTAGGAGGATGTGTGTGGCAGAATGATTGTTAGAAATGCTGAAAATTTAGTTTTCCATGTCTTTTTTTTTTTTAAGCTGACTTTCCTCCTTGGTTTCTCTGTGTTGAGATCTGACAACATAGTCTTCATCCATCCATTTTATCTTATCGTGTTTCAAAAAACGAAGACACAAATGAACCACTTGGCTCACACATACTGTAAGTTCACTGACTTGCTTGGTTGGGTAAACTGTAAAGTGTGTTTCGGGTTGGGGCAAAGTTCCTGTTTAAAAATTCAACTGATGACAAAGAAGTCAGACAAGACCAGCTGCTGCTTAAGGGATAATATGGCTTGTCAATGGAGTGGTACCCCCTTTATGGTCCTTTTTTTTTTTTTTTTTTTTTTTGATAGCTTTGGGACATACTTGAAGAAAATGTCCATTTAGGTTTCGGGATACATTTGCCTGGAGGCGCAAGAATTGACACGTACAGTAGCATTTTTCTTAACTGTGTTTTATGTGCTGTTCGCTTGTTTCGCGGCACTTCCCAGCTTATTTGAACTTGTGTCAAAGTTTTCCAGCACAAACAGTAGAAACCGCCAACAGCGAACAGCCATTTGACGATCGATGAAGTCATGCTAAGCTCTCTGGATGTTTCCAACATCTCCTAACCACACGGGGTCCCTTCGACCCTTAATGGGCAAAATGGCG
The DNA here is from genome assembly GCF_001891065.2 of Hippocampus comes. Taxonomy (NCBI): domain Eukaryota; kingdom Metazoa; phylum Chordata; class Actinopteri; order Syngnathiformes; family Syngnathidae; genus Hippocampus; species Hippocampus comes. Next base: position 3,501,540 of record NW_017805983.1, read on the forward strand.
GCTTTTGTGTTTGCCAAAGTCTGGCTTGGGCGGCTGTCCCGTGCGAGGCGAGGCAGGGTCCCATCAGTGCTGCGGTTAACAAAGAAGTCATGCAAAGAGTCGCCTCACCCTTTTCACATTC
>NW_017805983.1:3509776-3514018 GCF_001891065.2 Hippocampus comes
TTCCTGTGGGGGGTGGTGTGGGGGGGGGGGTCTCAGAATTGATTATTTTAAGACAAATAATTTCAATTCAACTCTCTTCGAGAGAGAGAGAGACAGAGTCCACGCTTGCACGCTCGAGAGTTTCTCGGCCTAATGCACCTGCTCAGCTATTCAAAGTGCCGGAGGCTCCTCGGTCTTCCTGCCTCCATCTCCTGGGCCCTCTCACTCTGCCCCGGTGTCACTCGACACATGCGCTCCCACTTTTGACTCCCCCTGTCCGTCCCCATCTTACTCCCACCTTCAACCCTTCAAAACGATGTCGGCTCTGTTCAAGTGAAGCCCGGTGTTCAGCGTTCTCTGGCCTTCATTTCTTGTGTCAGAAAATCAATCGTTAGTTTAGCAAGAATTAGCCGCTCGTCTGGCTGAATAATTCAATATGGACTCGCTCACATACGTACAAAGGATGAAGACTTGTTTTGGCATTTTTCTGACAAATTTCAAGTCTTAAAGCTGCTGATAGGAGGAAATGGGAGGGGAGCTTGTGGTGCAGATCTCAGGGTATTTACAAGAACAGATCTTGCCTTTTTGCATGTGTTGTGTCATTACACTCAACAAAGTCCCATTCATAATGTTCCTGCCCCTTGTCCGCTAAAACAAAACAAACAAACAAACAGAAAAACAAAAACCTTTCAATGCTGCTGTACCTCCATGAAATCCATTGAAATCAGGATTATGATATTTCCCTTGGCAACATGGTGGGTGTTTGGTGAGCACGTCTGCCTTACTGTACAGAGATCATGGGTTCGATTCTGGGCCCAGGCCTTCCTGTGTGACGTTTGCAAGTTCCCCGGGTACTCCGGTTTCCTCCCACATTCCAAAAACACGCATGGCAGGTTAATGGGACACTCTAAATTGTCACTCAGTGCGATTGTGAGTGTGAATGGTTGTTTGCTTATTTGTGTTATGCGATTGGCTGGTAGCCATTTCAGGGTTTCCCCCGCCTGCTGCCCGAAGACAGCCGGGATCTGCTCCAGCATGCCCGCGACCCTCGTTAGGATACGCCGATCAGATAATGGATAGATGCTATTTACCCCAATTGTATTTAAGCTCCTAACTAAGAGTCAACCACTAATTTAGTAAATCATTTGTTTATTCCAATGGATTCCCATAAATGTCAAATAATTTTGCTTTGGAAGTTTCCAACTTTGAAAATTCCTGCAATGATGCAACTTGAGATTTGAGTGAGTTTACCTTAAGACAAGAAAGGCCATTTTATCAATGAAGGCAATACCTACTATAACTGCACTTCTTTTAAGACTAGCTACAATATGTTAGTGGTTTGTTTCTTGCCAAGTCAAATTTTCCTGCTCTATCGGCAGATCATTTTTGCCTAAATTAAATAAGAATATTCCTCCTGTAATTATCTTTTTGGGGAGTATTTTTGCGGTGTATTTGTTTGTCACTTGCTGGACCTGCTAACTGCTATGTCAGAAAATCAATTAATTACTTTGAAGCGGCAGTTAACTGCATCCACACAATACTCCCCATGAATTATAGAAAAGGTGTGTGAGTCTTTGTACCGTACAGGTTGCATGTGTGTGTGTGTGTGTGTGTGTGTGTGTGTGTGTGTGTGTGTGTGTGTGTGTGTGTGTGTGCGTGTGTGTGTGTGTGTGTGTGTGTGTGTGTGTGTGTGTGTGTGTGAGCTGATTGACCTGTTACTAAAGGACACCGGGTTAAGTGGGGGAGTGGGGGGTTGTCTTATGTAACATGAATAGGCACAGTAAAGTGAAGCCAACAAGTTGAGTGAGCCGGAATACGTTAACAAATGAGTGTGAAATCATTTGCAAAGTAAGATTTGTTTAACACTGAAATATTTTTGAATATATCAATATTCAAACAACTTGAATCCAACAAAACGGGAACGGAACATGGATGGGGTCCGTATTCCCGCAGTACTTGTCACATTTTTGCCCTGTTTGTTTTGCGTTTTGCTAGGTTTGGCCACAAATATTTTAAAAGGCCGTGAGAAAACTGCCATGAGGGGGAAAAAAAAAATTGGCCAAAATGCCACTCCTTTTGGGAAAACTGTGCTGCTGTGACAACTGGGGATTATAATGTTACCCCACTAGCCAACTAGATAAACGACTGGTTGAGTACTTTTTGGGTAAGCTAACTACCTAACGAACACGCTAGCTAGCTAAATAAATGAAGCGCTAATAAGTTTGTTAGCGAGTGAATTAACAAGCAGGCAAACACATGAAAACCGCCTAGCATCTTGAATCTCGTTCACAAGATAAAAACAAATGTAATCTTATTCATGGAACAAATTAAACTTGTAGGTTGAGGTCGCACACCACACGAGAAAGGCATATCAACTGGACATACAAATATAGCGCGATCACACACTATGGCACGCACTAAAAAGAGATCGGCCATCTCGAAATGTGAATGTGGCTTATCGCTGCTCCCTGGCGTAAAGTGAATACGTCTCTCTGCTAAAGCTGCATGTAATGTGTCTGTGTTTGCCATCAGCTGTGCGGCTGCTGATATCCCAGCACTCTTAATCCCGAGATGGGATCGGACGCGTGAGCCAATTAGCCGGAAGCTGCACCCATGACCACTTGCGGCCAAATCGACACCGTTGATTGTTGTCCTCGAAACAAATACGACGTCTGGAAACACTGTGTTAGTATCATTATTATTTTTTTGCCTTTGTCTGTTTTAAAGAGTTCACTGCAGCTAGCGCACGTCCTTTCGAGTCAAGCATGAGTCCGTATGTATTAAGGCCACTGAAACATGTTTGTGCCGTGATGTCTTGCGATCTCGTCTCAAGTATCGATTTGATTGTGCTCGACATTGAGCGTGAAATATGACAACATTGTTGAATTGCATGAAACAATCCCATGTTGAAGGGTTGGGATCAATGCTTCATTGAAGTTAAGGTTACAGGTTAGTTGAAGAGAATGTAGTTGTCATACACTCAGCTGTTATTCATTTGTATTCACAAAGCATAATACTTGACATTTTGTTGTTATTTGAATATTTTTGGCCTTGTCTGTTTTTGAAGACTTTTTCAGGGAAGGGTTGATTATTTTTCCAAATTAGCCTTTTAATTGCTTCATTCATATGATCTTAAAATATCACGTCTAAAAATGACCAGATATAACAGTAAACAAAAATAAAAATTTGACCAAATTCACAAAAATTGAGATTTTGTGGGGGTGATTTTTTTTGCATTTCAACTCTTCAAATATTGATTTAACACCTGTACTTAAGTGGAAAGAGTACCGATTCAAGGAAATGGTACAAAAGTAAAAAAACAAAAAAATTCTTTCTTCAATGAAACTGCATAATGTTCATCTATAAAGAGAAGCGGGAAATCCATTCCGATTTTTTGTTTTTTTCGATGTGCATTCGGGACCGACAGCAGCTGGGTCTGACAGCACTGGCAGAGAATCGAACCGTTGACATCTGCACGAAAGGCAACCACCACAACACTTCCAGTGTTGGCACAATGAAAACCATCAGCAATGTTTACGGTAAGTAGCCTTAGCGTACATGCTGGTGGGCTCCCGGTGGGCGCTCGACTCTCCTACACAACCGCCGATGGGCTCGGCCATTAAACACACATCTGCTTTACATATTAAAAGTGACACCAAAGCACAAAGTAGAGCTTTCATCATAGAGGCTGGCTCCATGTAAAATGCAATTAGTGGGCCACACACGCTGATGTGGTTTGCGCTGCCTACCAAGAAAGAAAGAGGAGGACGACTTTTATATCCATTTTTTTAATTTATTTATTTTTTTGGTGACGCAAAGCGAACAGAGATGACAGCAGCCTTCTCTGTTTAATTGACATGTTTGAAATGTTGCAGGCTAGAAAAAAAAATCCCATATGAGGACAATGCGTATGGGTTTTGGAGAGAAGAACGCAGAATAGGCAGCAGTCTGACCGATGTCGAAGCTTTAATTAGCGGTATGGAAATATGGAGAGAGCAACAATGGATGTCTATTTTCAGGGCTCGATATGCTCTATGTGTGGTTTATGACTCTTTCTAGGGAGGGATTTATGGAGCCAGAACACTGCCATTCGAGTTTTGGAACTGCAAACTAATTTTGGTATTGTACCCACATTATTTATTTACACGTATACTGTCTATGTGTGTGTGTGTGTGTGTGTGTGTGTGTGTGTGTATGTGTGTGTATATATATATATATATAGAGAGAGAGAGAGAGAGAGAGAGAGAGAGAGAGAGAGAGAGA
>NW_017805983.1:3517437-3526182 GCF_001891065.2 Hippocampus comes
GTGTGTGTGTTTGTGTGTGTGTGTGTGTGTGTGTGTGTGTGTGTGTGTGTGTGTGTGTGTGTGTGTGTGTGTATAGTAGGCTGCGACATTTAGCTGAGAAAATATTAAATTTGACTTTTTCACTTGAAAGAAAAATGTATTTCTTTCATACGATTATGAAAATATTAATTCCTTATGTTAAATATTGCAACAATATCGATATCACAATAACATGCACACCGCATATTTTTTCCAATATGCCACAGCCGTGTCATGTCATATTTATGAAAAATCCTTCCTTTCTCCTGTTTTCCTCAGTTCCCATTCCATTAATCTTCGATGTTTTGATGGGAATAAAACCATCAATGTGGCATGGTATTGTTTTGGATTTTGTTTCGGTGCTGGGTCCTCATATATCAAGTTGCATTCTTGGTTGTTTTTCTACCTTTCTGTCATGAATTTACACCTCTTGCCACATGATGTGGAGTGCTGCACAATCTGTTTCCACTTGCCGACATTGTTCGCTGTTCTCAGCCTCGCACAGGGAGCTTATTGTGGTTATCTGGAGGCGACACTTGGGTTGCCTGTGTGCGCGTGTGTGTCAGGTAACGACAACAGAGGAAACTCAACAGGTCTGCTGGTGGCTGATTTTAAGACGAAGTGATACAAACTGAACACTTTGGCACTCCATAATTCAACTTTAAGGCAGCCGTAAGTTGTTTTGCTTCCAGTCTCTGCCTACGGCAGACAAGTGCAGCAGACTTTTCGCCACTGCCGTATTTTTTTTCTTGTCAGGCTTCTATTTCTTCAATTGTCTGCAGTCTGACATGTGTCATGACCTATCCTGAAGATTAAAGAGTGTATTAGCACCTCATGTATTTGTATGGACATAGAGAACACAAATCGTGATGGAAGAAGCAAGTTAGGAGGATGTGTGTGGCAGAATGATTGTTAGAAATGCTGAAAATTTAGTTTTCCATGTCTTTTTTTTTTTTAAGCTGACTTTCCTCCTTGGTTTCTCTGTGTTGAGATCTGACAACATAGTCTTCATCCATCCATTTTATCTTATCGTGTTTCAAAAAACGAAGACACAAATGAACCACTTGGCTCACACATACTGTAAGTTCACTGACTTGCTTGGTTGAGTAAACTGTAAAGTGTGTTTCGGGTTGGGGCAAAGTTCCTGTTTAAAAATTCAACTGATGACAAAGAAGTCAGACAAGACCAGCTGCTGCTTAAGGGATAATATGGCTTGTCAATGGAGTGGTACCCCCTTTATGGTCCTTTTTTTTTTTTTTTTTTTTTTTTTTTACGATAGCTTTGGGACATACTTGAAGAAAATGTCCATTTAGGTTTCGGGATACATTTGCCTGGAGGCGCAAGAATTGACACGTACAGTAGCATTTTTCTTAACTGTGTTTTATGTGCTGTTCGCTTGTTTTGCGGCACTTCCCAGCTTATTTGAACTTGCGTCAAAGTTTTCCAGCACAAACAGTAGAAACCGCCAACAGCGAACAGCCATTTGACGATCGATGAAGTCATGCTAAGCTCTCTGGATGTTTCCAACATCTCCTAACCACACGGGGTCCCTTCGACCCTTAATGGGCAAAATGGCGGCTTTTGTGTTTGCCAAAGTCTGGCTTGGGCGGCTGTCCCGTGCGAGGCGAGGCAGGGTCCCATCAGTGCTGCGGTTAACAAAGAAGTCATGCAAAGAGTCGCCTCACCCTTTTCACATTCTCTCTCACCCACTCTGCCTGGCGCGCGCCCCATTTGTCCCCACTTTGTGGTTTAAAAAAAAAAAAAAATGAAGGGAAGTGTGTGTGAGCTGATTGACCTGTTACTAAAGGACACCTCTGACACTCATCTTTGATGAGAGCAATTGAAGGCCGAGGTTATCTAGTCCACGAATCAACAGCCAACCACTTTGCACCGCGCCTTCAAAATAAAGAACCACTTTTCATTATTTGTCCTCACCTCATCCCCACGAGCCACACGGCCGCATCCCGATCAATCCCTCGTTCGGGGTGGCGAAGTTGTGTTGTGTAGAGCTTTTTTGTGACCGTCGCACGCCAATATTGATCCGGGTCCTGCCATTGTAACTGCCCTCAGGCTGCTCCAGCCAAGGGGACATGTAGCTGCTGGCTTTTTATGCGCGTGAAAGAAAAATTCATTCATCCATTTTCCATGCAGCCTGTCCTCATTAAGGGTCAACTGGAGTCCGTCCCAGTTCACTTTGGGTTAAAGGTAGACTACACCCTGGTCGCCAGTCCCCCAGAGGCCACCTAGATGCAGGTGACAGTTGACGCTCACATTCACACCGTCATTGAGCGCGAATGTGAATTGAACCCACGCAGCCCGCACAGAAGTGAGACAAATGTACAACTACACCATTGAAGGACCAATACTCTGTTACTATACTGAAGTAGATGCTTTCCTTGTTTGGAAACAGATACCTGTAATTTCTACTGCTTACTTTGTCAAAGTAGGCTTGTTAATTTTCACAGAGGTCAACTGTGGCGAAGGTCTTCATTGATTGGGAGCGTGGGATCTTATAAGTCGGGGGGGAAAAAAATGGAAATGCAGTGACATGGAGGTGATTAGTGACGATTGCAACAGATTCAAAGCAAATATATTCCCCATCTATGACCTTATTTAAAAGAATTGTTTGATGTTGTTGGCTAGAAGAATGATTTGCATTGTGTTTTGTACCAGCCTAAAAACCACCAACTGTTGAATCTGGAACCAAAAAAAAAAAAAAAAAAAAACAACCGAGAAGTAATTTGTATTTTTTCAGTTGATATCATTGGCTAAAGGTGGCACGGTGGTCGACTGGCTAGCACAGCGGCCTCACAGCATAGGTGCAGCGTTCGATTCTCGCTCCAGCCTTTCTGTGTGAAGTTTACATGTTATCCCTGTGCCTGTTCATCTCTGTGTGCCCTAGCGATTGGCTGGCAACCAATTCAGGGTGTCCCCCGCCTGCTGCCCGAAGACAGCTGGGACGGGTTCCAGCACCTTGTGAGGATAAGTGTATTAGAAAATGGATGGATGGATCATTGGCTAATTTAGCATTCTTCTTCCTCAATTCAAATCATTAGCAGATTTATGGGAAAATGTGCTTTGGATAGCACAAAAGTCAAATAACTTGATTTTATATTCTTCTTCTCGTGAAGACCGCAATGTAAGTTATTAAAAAAGAGAAGCAATTTTGTGAATTCAAAAAAATGTTATCAAAACTGCTATTGCATATATTTGACTGTAACATTTCTCAAGTATTCTCAATTTTTCTTTACCATTTTTTATACATACCTGCAGGAGTTGAATCAATACTTACACTTGTGTCAGCCCCCCCACCCCTCCTCCTACAAGTACTGAGTCTGCCATGCTACACAGTATTAGAGTACCAAGACTGTGGTAGATCAAGCTTTTATTGGTAATGTACACTTGGAACAAAAGCATATAGATACCTGATGTTAACGCTAAGATATATTGCGATATCGCTCAAATACCCAAGTCCAAGTCATCAGAGCAAGCCGTTCCTTCAGCACCACGGACAGCACCACATGCATCCATAGCTGATGTTCATGATTTGGTGCTGAGTTTTTGTGGTCTCACTCTGCTTGCATGGGCTACCAGCACCAATCTCACAGCCCAAAACACATATGCTAGCTTTCCTGAGAGTCTAAATTTCCAGTCGGACATTTGCATTGCTATCGCTTCTGTGTTCTGTTACGTAACAACCACTCAAAGTGATTTTTGTTCCAAGAATGTTGGCCTTCGAAAAGCATGCTCATTTAGAACCACATTTGGACACAATTCAAAGTAAGGAGTATCAAGCGATTAGCATGTGATATTAATAGTTTACAATGTAGAAAAATTTCACATCACTCCAATTTTATCAGGTTCTTGTTTTACGAGCTGTAAATTAAAATTATTACAATTAAAAGAAAGAGACTTGGAATATTTCCCTCGTGTTTGCGCAGCAATGGTTTTCAAACATTTCATACCAACAACCAATTCGAAAAACGTGACCCCATAGGGACCAACACTGTCATGCATTGGGCCTATATGGTCACCATATGGGTTTTTATTACAAAAGAGTACATTTCATATTATTGAAAGCCGGTGTAATATTATGTGCCCTGCGATTGGCTGGCAACCAGTTCAGGGTGTCCCCCACCTACTTCCCGAAGACAGCTGGGATCGGCTCCAGCACGCCCCGCGACCGTTGTGAGGATAAAGCGGATTAGAAAATGGATGGATGGATGGATGTAATATTATGCAGAGTATGCAGTGTGCTTAAACACAAGAAAATGAAACGTGAATGTAAATGTGTGAAAACAAACATTTCTAACTTGTTGAATGCAAATATATTGTACTTAAAAGTTTAATACAACTGAAAAAAATTACTCTACCGGACTAAAAAAATAAAACATTAAACATGATGTGCAGTTTCAACATTTGATTCAATGTTTCTTTCACATACAACTCAAGGGAGCCTGTGTACCACAAGAGTTTTACTTCTTGAATTCAACTAACTCACTGTACTGGAATAAATTATGTTTTCCACCATAATATCATTCATTGAAATGCACCTGTTCATAGTATTGAAAGGTTGGTGAAAAAAAATTCCTGTTGAACTGCAGCTGGAAAAAAAAAAACTCAGCTGTATGGCAAACGACGGACAAACAAAAACAAACAAAAAAAAAGAGTATTCCAAACTGCTGCTGTAATATAAGATGCTTTTGTTGTTAACATTTGTCAGCCACCTCAGTTTTAAATAGCAGCTTTCAAATAGGATGAAAATGAAAGGGAAGGGCTTGGAGATTATGGGAGTGACCCAAAAATATGGAGAATACGGCACTGAGTAGCAAGTGAAAATGAAATTAGCTACTGTGAAAGTGCCTGGGGGCAAAGTGGACTCGTGTCCCCTGTGGCTACGAGCTTTCGAGGCGAGGATGAATTCAGCTTGACTGGCTGCTCTTCTTCCTTTATACTGTAAGTTCACTGACTTGCTTGGTTGAGTAAACTGTAAAGTGTGTTTCGGGTTGGGGCAAAGTTCCTGTTTAAAAATTCAACTGATGACAAAGAAGTCAGACAAGACCAGCTGCTGCTTAAGGGATAATATGGCTTTTTCATTGAGGGGGAAACCCCTTTTTGTCCGTTTTTTTTTTTTTTTTTTTTTTTTTTTTACGATAGCTTTGGGACATACTTGAAGAAAATGTCCATTTAGGTTTCGGGATACATTTGCCTGGAGGCGCAAGAATTGACACGTACAGTAGCATTTTTCTTAACTGTGTTTTATGTGCTGTTCGCTTGTTTTGCGGCACTTCCCAGCTTATTTGAACTTGCGTCAAAGTTTTCCAGCACAAACAGTAGAAACCGCCAACAGCGAACAGCCATTTGACGATCGATGAAGTCATGCTAAGCTCTCTGGATGTTTCCAACATCTCCTAACCACACGGGGTCCCTTCGACCCTTAATGGGCAAAATGGCGGCTTTTGTGTTTGCCAAAGTCTGGCTTGGGCGGCTGTCCCGTGCGAGGCGAGGCAGGGTCCCATCAGTGCTGCGGTTAACAAAGAAGTCATGCAAAGAGTCGCCTCACCCTTTTCACATTCTCTCTCACCCACTCTGCCTGGCGCGCGCCCCATTTGTCCCCACTTTGTGGTTTAAAAAAAAAAAAAAATGAAGGGAAAGAGTTGTCGTGATGTGAATGTGTACGTTTGTGGCAGCCACCCATTAGCATCCTTCTATTCTTGTAAATTCCACACATTGACTGCGCCTTCTGATTTATTCATTGGCTCGTTTGGGATTTGATGCGTCTATGTGCGGTCGCTTTCAAAGTGTCCGATTGGCTAATTTGGTCGGGTGCTTCCACTTTAATGATTCACTTGCGTTACAGGGCGTCTTCTGGCGTACTTAGCATGCAAAACGCCCAATCGTATACCCTGCACTCCATGCCAACATACTGTAACTAATGCTTGGAGGGTATGAATTGATAATGTGCTGTTAATGGTTATTGAACTCACAAACGAAAATGCTTGCTTGTTACATATGGAGACACCGTTTGATGTGAGGGTAGAACGATGACAACTTGATTGCATGCCCCTTAAAGTTACAGAGTTTGACTCCACTGACAGGAAAGACCTCGGCTGGAATGATCAAGATGGTGTTTCTTGAAAAAGAAAACAAAACAATCTGTGGGCAAATCCACTTTCAAGATATATGGACAAATATTGAAGAAAACAGTATCAAGTTGCATGTAGTAACTTTGCCTTTAATTAAATCTGCGTATATGGATGCCACATTATCTTAATGTAATGTGTGCATGTCACATTTAACAATTACAAACGTTTAAAAAACTCTTTTACAATGAATGTGAAGTACACAGTAAATTTTGTCGATTACATTTTACCTAATTGAAGAAAACTATACTCTGAAAAAGGCCACCGGTATATTCGGTTCAAGTCTAAAGAGAGGAAAACTTACACTTGGAGGAGAGTCAAATATTCAGGGTAAATTGTACCCAGAGTAGTGCATTAATTGTACTCCAAACGATTCAAACCAACTTTTATTTGTCACTCACCCACATGTGACACTAATGCGAGTTCGGGGCAGGGCCTCATGTATTCAGCGTGAATAGATTTGGATTCGTTCTGAAAATTTTCTCCGGCTCTAGTGGGCGATTTGTATTTTTTCAGTTGATATCATTGGCTAAAGGTGGCACGGTGGTCGACTGGCTAGCACAGCGGCCTCACAGCATAGGTGCAGCGTTCGATTCTCGCTCCAGCCTTTCTGTGTGAAGTTTGCATGTTATCCCTGTGCCTGTTCATCTCTGTGTGCCCTAGCGATTGGCTGGCAACCAATTCAGGGTGTCCCCCGTCTTGCATGTTTTAAATGTTTCTCCGCTTCACCACACCGGATTCGAATGATCACAATCGTTGATGAGCTTGTTGATGAGCTGATCATTTGAATCAGGGGTGTTGGAGGAGAGAAACCTTTAAAACACGTAAGATACAGTTTGCCACATGGGAGCGCACACACAAAAGACAAGGCAAAACACATTTGTGGATTTAATTTCCTTTTGATAGACACATGAGCTTAAATTTCCTGTGTGTGTGTGTGTGGGGGGGGGGGTCTCAGAATTGATTATTTTAAGACAAATAATTTCAATTCAACTCTCTTCGAGAGAGAGAGAGACAGAGTCCACGCTTGCACGCTCGAGAGTTTCTCGGCCTAATGCACCTGCTCAGCTATTCAAAGTGCCGGAGGCTCCTCGGTCTTCCTGCCTCCATCTCCTGGGCCCTCTCACTCTGCCCCGGTGTCACTCGACACATGCGCTCCCACTTTTGACTCCCCCTGTCCGTCCCCATCTTACTCCCACCTTCAACCCTTCAAAACGATGTCGGCTCTGTTCAAGTGAAGCCCGGTGTTCAGCGTTCTCTGGCCTTCATTTCTTGTGTCAGAAAATCAATCGTTAGTTTAGCAAGAATTAGCCGCTCGTCTGGCTGAATAATTCAATATGGACTCGCTCACATACGTACAAAGGATGAAGACTTGTTTTGGCATTTTTCTGACAAATTTCAAGTCTTAAAGCTGCTGATAGGAGGAAATGGGAGGGGAGCTTGTGGTGCAGATCTCAGGGTATTTACAAGAACAGATCTTGCCTTTTTGCATGTGTTGTGTCATTACACTCAACAAAGTCCCATTCATAATGTTCCTGCCCCTTGTCCGCTAAAACAAAACAAACAAACAAACAGAAAAACAAAAACCTTTCAATGCTGCTGTACCTCCATGAAATCCATTGAAATCAGGATTATGATATTTCCCTTGGCAACATGGTGGGTGTTTGGTGAGCACGTCTGCCTTACTGTACAGAGATCATGGGTTCGATTCTGGGCCCAGGCCTTCCTGTGTGACGTTTGCAAGTTCCCCGGGTACTCCGGTTTCCTCCCACATTCCAAAAACACGCATGGCAGGTTAATGGGACACTCTAAATTGTCACTCAGTGCGATTGTGAGTGTGAATGGTTGTTTGCTTATTTGTGTTATGCGATTGGCTGGTAGCCATTTCAGGGTTTCCCCCGCCTGCTGCCCGAAGACAGCCGGGATCTGCTCCAGCATGCCCGCGACCCTCGTTAGGATACGCCGATCAGATAATGGATAGATGCTATTTACCCCAATTGTATTTAAGCTCCTAACTAAGAGTCAACCACTAATTTAGTAAATCATTTGTTTATTCCAATGGATTCCCATAAATGTCAAATAATTTTGCTTTGGAAGTTTCCAACTTTGAAAATTCCTGCAATGATGCAACTTGAGATTTGAGTGAGTTTACCTTAAGACAAGAAAGGCCATTTTATCAATGAAGGCAATACCTACTATAACTGCACTTCTTTTAAGACTAGCTACAATATGTTAGTGGTTTGTTTCTTGCCAAGTCAAATTTTCCTGCTCTATCGGCAGATCATTTTTGCCTAAATTAAATAAGAATATTCCTCCTGTAATTATCTTTTTGGGGAGTATTTTTGCGGTGTATTTGTTTGTCACTTGCTGGACCTGCTAACTGCTATGTCAGAAAATCAATTAATTACTTTGAAGCGGCAGTTAACTGCATCCACACAATACTCCCCATGAATTATAGAAAAGGTGTGTGAGTCTTTGTACCGTACAGGTTGCATGTGTGTGTGTGTGTGTGTGTGTGTGTGTGTGTGTGTGTGTGTGTGTGTGTGTGTGTGTGTGTGTGTGTGTGTGTGTGTGTGTGTGTGTG
>NW_017805983.1:3526944-3534388 GCF_001891065.2 Hippocampus comes
AAAACCCCCCGTGTTAAATCTGGAAACAAAAAAAAAAAAAAAAAAAAAAAGCAACCGAGAAGTAATTTGTATTTTTTCAGTTGATATCATTGGCTAAAGGTGGCACGGTGGTCGACTGGCTAGCACAGCGGCCTCACAGCATAGGTGCAGCGTTCGATTCTCGCTCCAGCCTTTCTGTGTGAAGTTTGCATGTTATCCCTGTGCCTGTTCATCTCTGTGTGCCCTAGCGATTGGCTGGCAACCAATTCAGGGTGTCCCCCGCCTGCTGCCCGAAGACAGCTGGGACGGGTTCCAGCACCTTGTGAGGATAAGTGTATTAGAAAATGGATGGATGGATCATTGGCTAATTTAGCATTCTTCTTCCTCAATTCAAATCATTAGCAGATTTATGGGAAAATGTGCTTTGGATAGCACAAAAGTCAAATAACTTGATTTTATATTCTTCTTCTCGTGAAGACCGCAATGTAAGTTATTAAAAAAGAGAAGCAATTTTGTGAATTCAAAAAAATGTTATCAAAACTGCTATTGCATATATTTGACTGTAACATTTCTCAAGTATTCTCAATTTTTCTTTACCATTTTTTATACATACCTGCAGGAGTTGAATCAATACTTACACTTGTGTCAGCCCCCCCACCCCTCCTCCTCCAAGTACTGAGTCTGCCATGCTACACAGTATTAGAGTACCAAGACTGTGGTAGATCAAGCTTTTATTGGTAATGTACACTTGGAACAAAAGCATATAGATACCTGATGTTAACGCTAAGATATATTGCGATATCGCTCAAATACCCAAGTCCAAGTCATCAGAGCAAGCCGTTCCTTCAGCACCACGGACAGCACCACATGCATCCATAGCTGATGTTCATGATTTGGTGCTGAGTTTTTGTGGTCTCACTCTGCTTGCATGGGCTACCAGCACCAATCTCACAGCCCAAAACACATATGCTAGCTTTCCTGAGAGTCTAAATTTCCAGTCGGACATTTGCATTGCTATCGCTTCTGTGTTCTGTTACGTAACAACCACTCAAAGTGATTTTTGTTCCAAGAATGTTGGCCTTCGAAAAGCATGCTCATTTAGAACCACATTTGGACACAATTCAAAGTAAGGAGTATCAAGCGATTAGCATGTGATATTAATAGTTTACAATGTAGAAAAATTTCACATCACTCCAATTTTATCAGGTTCTTGTTTTACGAGCTGTACATTAAAATTATTACAATTAAAAGAAAGAGACTTGGAATATTTCCCTCGTGTTTGCGCAGCAATGGTTTTCAAACATTTCATACCAACAACCAATTCGAAAAACGTGACCCCATAGGGACCAACACTATTATACAGTCATGCATTGGGCCTATATGGTCACCATATGGGTTTTTATTACAAAAGAGTACATTTCATATTATTGAAAGCCGGTGTAATATTATGTGCCCTGCGATTGGCTGGCAACCAGTTCAGGGTGTCCCCCACCTACTTCCCGAAGACAGCTGGGATCGGCTCCAGCACGCCCCGCGACCGTTGTGAGGATAAAGCGGATTAGAAAATGGATGGATGGATGGATGTAATATTATGCAGCGTATGCAGTGTGCTTAAACACAAGAAAATGAAACGTGAATGTAAATGTGTGAAAACAAACATTTCTAACTTGTTGAATGCAAATATATTGTACTTAAAAGTTTAATACAACTGAACAGTACTTAAAAAAAATTACTCTACCGGACTAAAAAAATAAAACATTAAACATGATGTGCAGTTTCAACATTTGATTCAATGTTTCTTTCAAAAATTACTCTACCGGACTAAAAAAATATAAAACATTAAACATGTGCAGTTTCAACATTTGATTCAATGTTTCTTTCACATACCACTCGAGGGAGCCTGTGTACCACAAGGGTTTTACTTCTTGAATTCAACTCCCTGTACTGGAATAAATTGTTTTCCACCATAATATCATTCATTGAAATGCACCAACTCAAGGGAGCCTGTGTACCACAAGAGTTTTACTTCTTGAATTCAACTAACTCACTGTACTGGAATAAATTATGTTTTCCACCATAATATCATTCATTGAAATGCACCTGTTCATAGTATTGAAAGGTTGGTGAAAAAAAATTCCTGTTGAACTGCAGCTGGAAAAAAAAAAACTCAGCTGTATGGCAAACGACGGACAAACAAAAACAAACAAAAAAAAAAGAGTATTCCAAACTGCTGCTGTAATATAAGATGCTTTTGTTGTTAACATTTGTCAGCCACCTCAGTTTTAAATAGCAGCTTTCAAATAGGATGAAAATGAAAGGGAAGGGCTTGGAGATTATGGGAGTGACCCAAAAATATGGAGAATACGGCACTGAGTAGCAAGTGAAAATGAAATTAGCTACTGTGAAAGTGCCTGGGGGCAAAGTGGACTCGTGTCCCCTGTGGCTACGAGCTTTCGAGGCGAGGATGAATTCAGCTTGACTGGCTGCTCTTCTTCCTTCGCATTTTGGTGTTTTTTTTTTTTTTTAATGCTAGAGGGGGAAGGAGGGAGAGATAAATGAGAGTATAAAAACTGCTGATGAAGGTGACTGAATTCATCCTCTTCAGGGTTGATCATCTCCCTACATTTTTATTAACCTGATCGTGTTTGTTTTATTTGAAATATTCTTTTGGGCGGTTGTTATCATCGTTTGTCGTCATTGTGCTTGGCTTGGAAATTGGACAAGTGGCCGTCACCTGCCGAGGATCCCAGCATGAATCCTGGAGCTTTCTCTGGTTCCGGTCCGCTGTCCTTGGCCATGTTCTTGATGAGGAAAGGCCGATCGGGCAGCGAACTCTTTGGTAAAGCCACAACTTCTCTCATTGATCTGATTTTCCCGCGTTCATGCCGAGACTGATCGCTTTGACCTTTTCAAGTATAAAAAAAGCCTTGAATTCTTTTTCTCTTTAGCTTGTGCAGGTGTGCCGATATTTGTTTAGGATGCTACCAAAAAATTTGTAACTTCGACATGATGAAATGCTGCGTATTGTAAGAATCAATGACAGATGTGAGGTTTTTTTTGTTTGTTTTTTGTGTGTTTATTTTAGGTTTAGGAGCAAGACTTTGTTGACCTGGAAATCAGTAAAGTCCCTCTTACCAATAATAACAAAACCTAGTTGAAAAAGCTACATTTCTGCTGATACTAATAAATGGGGAGAAATGTGGGTAATTTATTTGATTAAGCAAACTACAGATTCATGTTGGAAGGAATAAATCCAATTTACAGGCTCAAAATCGCCTACCTGAGGGCAGAAGTTAAAATTCCCAAATGCCTGCTTGGCCACATTTCCGTCCACCTTTGCGGCAACTTTCCTTCACATCTTTCCAATTGGTGTCTTCTGTTGGTTTGAAAGGTGATAAAACCAGGGCGCTAGAACATACAGTATCTGATCAGTCTGCCCAGCATGGCGTTGTGGTAAATTTCCATTACAGTTAGTGATCTAATGTTCAAATTTTAAGTGTTATCAGTAATTGTGGAATTGATTTTGTTGTTGTTGTTTTTAAATACATATAAAGACAACACTATAACTTTATTTTCTCTCTTTTTTGGGGGAGTAAATAGAGCTGTTATCAAGACAGTGGAATATAAATATTTCCGAGGTCAAATCACATCCCGTTCAGCTCTGGACCAGACAAGAAAAGAGGCATTTACATTTTTTATCATTCCCTTTGGCCACAGGGGCAGACTGGTGTTTTCTTAAAACACTTCCGACAGCAGCTGTAAGGCAATAGAATGTTGGCTTCACTCAAATATGGACTCAATGATGGACTCAATATAAAGTTTGGCCTGCCAAACTTTGGATTGTATTTGGTGGACAAAGTTCTGCCAGATATCTGTTCATCTGAAATGTTGATAGAAAGAAAGATAGAAAACTAGAAAATAATTGATATAATTGACCGACTAATTCTATCTATCTATCTATCTATCTATCTATCTATCTATCTATCTATCTATCTATCTATCTATCTATCTATCTATCTATCTATCTGTCTGTCTGTCTGTCTGTCTGTCTGTCTGTCTGTCTGTCTGTCTGTCTATTTTTTTTTCGATTTGTGTGTAACAACAGAAAGATTGTTTATTAAACGGGGTGATAAAGTTGACTCCAGTCAGGTTTTGTCTTCATCCATCAGAAAATGATTCTATAAGTTCTTCAGGAAAAGCAGCTTGTATTTGTATTTCCTGTAATACATTCAAAGCATTCTCATTTTCGGCCTCTGATTGGAGAGCCGCTGAACTCCGTCTGGTGCTGGCGGCTTGTGGGGGGCCCGCTCCCCCTCACTCCTCGCATAACCAACCATTCCTGTCCTAAATGGTACGCTTACTCTCATGGTATTGCTGCTTTGGCATGATCATCAACTGACATTGTACATTTCCATATCATGTCTTCCTTTTAGCCTGGAGGCACTAACGTCCTTGCCCATGGGCGCCATTTATGAGAAATCACAAGAAATCAATTTCCTCCCGAGATGAAAACAACAAAGGCATTCCTTATGGCAGGCCGCCCTTCCTGTCATCTGCGGGCCACAAGTCTGCTAAGCTAATAATAGCAGCCTTTTTATAACTTTATGCTCGTCAGGTGACCTGCTTGCTGTCTGTGAGGACTTGAAAGAGAAAATGATGACCATAAATGTGATTCCTGACCACTTTTCATGAGTTATATCGTTGCTGCTTTTGCTGTTTGGAACTTTTTAGGCAGGGCTGAGCTTCGATTAAATCACAAACAAGTTGACTATGAAGTTCTGTTTTTATTGTGTTTTTATCTTAAAACAGCCAGGATATACTGTACAGTATGTGTTTTGGATCCTAAAAAAAAACATTATCTTCATCTGAACCGGCAGTGTCAAACTAAGTTTTATTGAGGGCCACGTCATAGTTCTGGTTTGCTTCAGGGGGTCGTTATGTCAATGAAAGTCATAGAAATGTATCATCATCAGAAATGTTTCACTAGGATTTCAATACAGATAGTCTCTTGCCACTTCATTTTATTTTATCATGTTTGTGAGGGCTTACCACCACCTTCCAAAAACATGCATGTTAGGGCCACTGAAGACTCAAAATTGCACATAGGTGTGAATTTCAGTGTTCACATTTATTTTGTTAATTTTTTGTAAATAAAAAAAATAAAACTCAGAATCACAACTTTTGGTGCACGTTCTGCTTTGTGTCAAGATTAGCCAAGTGCAGATTGCTCTTGTTTCTTTTATTTTAAAAGTGGAAACTACTCAATACTGGGGTGGAACGTTTCTGATGGGATGCAGGAACGCTGGCCCAGTCAAAAATAAAGACTTTTTGCATCATCACCTTGCTGGCATTTTGTTAATAAACATCTATCTATCTATCTATCTATCTATCTATCTATCTATCTATCTATCTATCTATCTATCTATCTATCTATCTATCTATCTATCTATCTATCTATCTATCTATCTATCTATCTATCTATCTATCTATCTATCTATCTATCTATCTATCTGTCTGTCTGTCTGTCTGTCTGTCTGTCTGTCTGTCTGTCTGTCTGTCTGTCTGTCTGTCTGTCTGTCTGTCTGTCTATCTATCTATCTGTCTGTCTGTCTGTCTGTCTGTCTGTCTGTCTGTCTGTCTGTCTGTCTATTTTTTTTTCGATTTGTGTGTAACATCAGGAAGATCTTCCACCACCAAGGGTTAATCTTTTCCTTCAGCATAACCAAACGGCTCATATGATGGCGATCATGTATTCTCATACATCAAGTCAGTCTACCAGTCAAGTCTGTGCAAAGCAAGGACAGACATTCAAACTTCTGTGTGATGAAAAGGATTTTCAGAGTATATCCACCTTCACTGACCACGGTATTTTATGACTGGCTTGTTTTTAGAATTTCCCAACATCAGTGTGCATCAAATAGCTACGAGGAAAACATCAACAGTGTGTACAGCAGATTGACTTGAACACAGCTATGCCTTCAATCCCTCACTGTCCCCTATTGGCCGTAAACTGGTACTGGCCTGTTTTTAACTACAGGATAGAGGCATTCAAATGTGTGCTTTGCGGGGGGCTAAAAAAGAAAAACGATTCAGCTTCACTTTGCCTTGTGATATTTCATCCTTTCATCACACGTGCACCATGGTTGACCAACAACAGAACGACTCATTTGACTAAAGTGAGCAGTCAGACAGAGTCAGTTGGAGCTCTTGTGTTGGTTGCTTCACAAGAAAACCCCCGTTGACTTTTGCAAGCGGCGAATTTGAATTTTTCTCCCTGTGTTTGCATGGACAGGCCAGCTTTATCACACTGTTCATATACACATGCCCCTTAAAAGTTCATCACACGTGCACCATGGTTGACCAACAACAGAACGACTCATTTGACTAAAGTGAGCAGTCAGACAGAGTCAGTTGGAGCTCTTGTGTTGGTTGCTTCACAAGAAAACCCCGGTTGACTTTTGCAAGCGGCGAATTTGAATTTTTCTCCCTGTGTTTGCATGGACAGGCCAGCTTTATCACACTGTTCATATACACATGCCCCTTAAAAAGTGATATGGCATTGTTATAAATGAGGGAATGAGGTTTTTGAAGGACGCAGAAGGGATGATACTGAACTGAACAGCCATATTATTAAATGTAATATAGAAAATAGGTTTGAAGTTTCTGTTTTTTCCGGACAAAATATTTCTTCCAGTGAAGAGAGAATTCTCTCACCTTGTTGACATTTTCGGCGTGAAATGTGGAACATGGGTGCAAATGTGTAAAATGTCTCTTCATTTGCAAATTTTGATATGGAAACGTGGAATTTTGAAAAAGTGGTGGTTATTGGAATGTGGAAAGGAGCTCCGTATATGTCCTGAATGAGCAAGCTGACCATTGTAAAGTTCGCATGGTGACAATCAGTTGAGAAATGTGGAAGGGTTAGGCACGTTTGTGAAACGTCTCCATTCATTTGGGATTTTTTTCTTGGAAAATATGGAATACTGCAAATGTGTGAATTTGAGAATTATCCAAAAGAATATCTCTGTAGATGTTTGGAATGCACGGAATTGTTTGGACTGGTTTGAGTCTGTGGAGAAATGTTGAAGGGTCAAGTTTGTACTTGACCCTTCAACATTTGACACTTCAGTTGGATTATTTTTCCTTGGAAAATATAGAATACTGAAAAGGTTGGAATTTTGAGAAATATTGAAAAATAACTGCAGGATAGAACAGCTGAACGATGTGAAGTTGGAATGATTTGATTCTGGAGAGAAATGAGACAGGGCTAGCTAAAATTGCAATTTTAATTTTGGGATTTTGTAAAAAAAAAAAAAAGTGAAGTACTAAAAAAGGTATTTGAAGGAATATGAAAATTATTTAACAACAAATCTTGAATGACACGAACAATTTGAAACAGAAATAGTGTGGATAATAACTGAATAAGTAGAGCAATAGGAATGTATGAATTAAACTTTAAATTGTT
>NW_017805983.1:3552776-3563026 GCF_001891065.2 Hippocampus comes
GGTCAAGTTTGTACTTGACCCTTCAACATTTGACACTTCAATTGGATTATTTTTCCTTGGAAAATATAGAATACTGAAAAGGTTGGAATTTTGAGAAATATTGAAAAATAACTGCAGGATAGAACAGCTGAACGATGTGAAGTTGGAATGATTTGATTCTGGAGAGAAATGAGACAGGGCTAGCTAAAATTGCAATTTTAATTTTGGGATTTTGTAAAAAAAAAAAAAAGTGAAGTACTAAAAAAGGTATTTGAAGGAATATGAAAATTATTTAACAACAAATCATGAATGACCCGAACAATTAGAAACAGAAATAGTGTGGATAATAACTGAATAAGTAGAGCAATAGGAATGTATGAATTAAACTTTAAATTGTTCGAGTCATTTTAAAGCGATTGTTTTTTTTTTTTAATGGAAATGTGAAATTGTGGGAAAAGTAGGGATTTCATGAATGTAAAAAAAGTTTCCTTCATGTCCTTAATGAGCTGTTTGAGGAGGTAAAAAGTGGAGGACCCCCCCCCTTCAAAGCCAAGCCACCTCCCACTCTTGCGGACGGACGCTAACCTGATTGGTGCTTTCCACCTTCCATCACAGCGCTTAGCATCTAAACAACCAATCAGCTGGCAGCAATGAGCAACCGCCGCACGAGCCCGGATGAGACTCAAACATGCAGCTGTTCCGCTAAAAATTCAGTGGCTGTGAGCGTCAATGGTCATTTACAGGGAAGACACACACACGCACACACTCACCCGAGTGTGTTGGCTGCTAATATGACAATTTTTTTTGTGTTGAAAAGAGCTTCGTGTTTTCTTTCACCCTTCTCGCTCCCGTTCCGGCTGCGTGTTTGAACGCTCAACTGTGGCAGCCTTGAGGTTGTTTTGAAGATTGTGGCAGCTTTTTTTTTCCATTACTCGCGGACTGAAGGGGAAACAAACGATAGGAAGCTCTTATTGAAAACCGCACCGGTTGTAACGGACTTATATCATCCATAAGAAGACAGAAAAAGGGAAACGGAGACTTGTCTGGACATTTATTGACTGAAAGAATCGCAAAAATGGTCTTCCTTTGGGACGCCAAATACGGTACACTACTCATTATTTTTTATTGATTATTATTTCTATTATTACATTATCAAGTGAAGTGGTTTTGAAATGGATCGATCCGAATGAGGTAAATTGAATGACAGACATCAAATTTAGCACAAAAAGAAAAACAGCAGTGCAAAAAAAAAAAAAAAGATTATGCATTAATGGGTAGTCAGAGTGATTATTTTTTTACACAATTTATTTTTTTACTTGGAGTTGGGGGTGGGGTAAAAAAATGCTAGCTAAAATTGCAATTTTAATTTTGGGATTTTGTAAAAAAAAAATAAAAATGTGAAGTACTAAAAAAGGTATTTGAAGGAATATGAATACACAATTTATTTTTTTACTTGGAGTTGGGGGTGGGGTAAAAAAATCTATTTTGACGTAATGATTTAATGTAATTGAACTTATTGACGATAATGTTAAAATATTAATTTATTCAAGTACAATGAAAGCAATATCGGTACTGAAGTAGAACTGATTTGACTTTGCTATGTTAAAACGTATGTGCTATTTTGAAATTATTTAACAACAAATCATGAATGACCCGAACAATTAGAAACAGAAATAGTGTGGATAATAACTGAATAAGTAGAGCAATAGGAATGTATGAATTAAACTTTAAATTGTTCTTAGATGCATACTTTATTAATCCTAGCAGGTAAATTAAGTCCTTTTTATTTTTTATTTTTGTATTTTTTAACAATGACACTCATTATTGTAATAAGGTTTGAAGCCGATACCGTGCATTAGTTATCATTATAGTGGGCAAGTGGACCAAATATTGTGACCGGCGAGTTTGAAATATGCGCTAAATCTGTCTTACTCTGGGTAGTAATTTTAGGTATGAGATTTGAGCACCAAGATGACTTTTTTTTTTTTTAAAGTGTGATGAAATTGCTTCATGCCTTAATTGTGAAAATATCTCACTGTTCATAGTCCAGGTCTGCATATATTTCTTGTATTTGTGTTTCCAGCTTTTCGTAATTATTCCGGAGCACATTTTCATTCTGATTTGTCAATCAATGTCTCTTCCAGACCCCTGCCCTGGCCGGCGCTACACTCCCCCGTCCACCACCCTTGCCTCGGGGGGAAAGATGGCCGAGGCCCTGGGTGCCCAGGAGGCCGGAGGCGGAGCATCGCTGGTGGGCAAGTTGCGCATGGCCGACCGTGACATGGTAAGATGGACGCTCGTGGCCCCTTGTTCATGTTTTTATTATGTTTTAGCAAAACTAAATACTTGATCATTTATCTGGCAGGTGCTGTCAGATCATCCGGGCGAGCTAGTGAAGACAGACAGTCCCAACTTCTTGTGTTCAGTGCTGCCCACACATTGGAGGTGCAACAAAACCCTGCCTATTGCTTTTAAGGTCAGAAAGCTTACATGCGTCCTCTATTTTTTGCACACATTTGGATGATCTTTGCTGCTTGTAAGAAGACCCGAGATCAAGAGTGTCATTTTTGTCGCAAGTCACAGAGGAGTTATGACAGGAAATTTGTCATCGTCTTCTCATATTATGACAAATAGCAAATAGTTTTCTAATCTGAAGTCAAGGAAAATACTTTGCTCAACTATTGTTCGATTAACTTAAAATTAAAACATTAACTTTCGTTGTCACCAAAAATGCTTTCAATGTTTTAAACCCGAAGACCATTGACAGTTTATTCCAGCAAAAAATATGAAGAGGGAGCATTTGAATTGCTTTAACAGGCCAGAACAAGTGATGTGATGTGATGGGCTGGATCCTATTTTTTATTGATTATGATTTCTATTATTACATTATCAAGGGTTGCGTTTCAAGTGAAGTGGTTTTGAAATGGATCGATCCGAATGAGGTAAATTGAATGACAGAGATCAAATTTATCACAAAAAGAAAAACAGCAGTGCAAAAAAAAAAGATTATGCATTAATGGGTAGTCAGAGTGATTATTTTTTGACACAATTTATTTTTTACTTGGAGTATCTGTCTTTCCCAGTGATGTAGAATGACAGGCAGAACAATGATATTCTCTTTCACGAGATGCTGGAAGATACATTTAACCTGTGTACCCACTTGACACAATTTATTTTTTACTTGGAGTTGGGGGGTGGGGTAAAAAAAAATCAATGTTGACGTAATGATTTAAAGCAATTGAACTTATTGACGATAATGTTAAAATATTAGTTTATTCAAGTACAATGAAAGCAATATTGGTACTGAAGTAGAACCGAATTGACTTTGCTATGTTAAAACGTATGTGCTATTTTGATAAGAGATACATACTTTATTAATCCTAGCAGGTAAATAAAGTCCTTTTTATTTTTTATTTTTGTATTTTTTTTAACAATGACACACATTATTGTAATAAGGTTTGAAGCCGATACCATGCATTGGTTATCATTATAGTGGGCATGTGGACCAAATATTGTGACCGGCGAGTTTGAAATGTGCGCTAAATCTGTCTTACTCTGGGTAGTAATTTTAGGTATGAGATATGAGCACCAAGATTACTTTTTTTTTTACTACAAGTCACATGACTGCAAAAAAAACAACCAAAAAAACAATTATTTAACTGCTACATTATCAAACGCACATTTGAGCCAACGCCATTCGATGCACGTCATAGATTCCAGTAGTTGTCACTGTTCATATTCCAGGTCTGCATATATTTCTTGTATTCCAGCTTTTCGTAATTATTCCGGAGCACATTTTCATTCTGATTTGTCAATCAATGTCTCTTCCAGACCCCTGCCCTGGCCGGCGCTACACTCCCCCGTCCACCACGCTTGCCTCGGGGGGAAAGATGGCCGAGGCCCTGGGTGCCCAGGCCTCGCTCGCGGGCGCTCACACTTGCGAACACGCACGGTTGCGCTGTGTCACACATCCTAATGAAGCACCAGTTACACATTCCCGATAACAGATTGTTGTTATGATGCAAAAAAGCTATATATTGTTTTTTTTCTCTGCATTGAGTTGACTTCTGAACCATTTGTCAAAGGCTCATATTTTAAAAGGTTGGATTTTTATTAGGCTGTCATTGTCCTGTTTGAATTGGGATGCTAGAGTGTTACGCTGACAAGCTGAATGTTGCCCACATTTGGATGATGTTTGCTGCTTGTAAGAAGACCCGACATCAAGAGTGTCATTTTTGTCGCAAGTCACAGAGGAGTTATGACAGGAAATTTGTCATCGTCTTCTCATATTATGACAAATAGCAAATAGTTTTCTAATCTGAAGTCAAGGAAAATACTTTGCTCAACTACTGTTCAATTAACTTAAAATTAAAACATTAACTTTCATTGTCACCAAAAATGCTTTCAATATTTTAAACCCGAAGACCATTTACAGTTTATTCCAGCAAAAAATATGAAGGGGGAGCATTTGAATTACTTTAACGGGCCAGAACAAGTGATGTGATGTGATGGGCTGGATCTGGTTCCTGGGCCTTGAGTTTCATACCACTGCCTGACCTCACTTGCATGCGAATCCAAACCACTGTGTCAATATACTGTGAGGTGTGAAATGATGCATGTATAATTGCACTTAATTCATTTGAAAGTATCTATTTAGGACAAATACTGGAATTTATCTTTACCCGTCTGTCTTTCCCAGTGACGTAGAGTGACAGGCAGAACAATGATAGTCTCTTTCACGTGATGCTGGAAGATACATTTAACCTGTGTACCCACTTGTTGGCATTCATTGCTTTGTGTTGACACTTTGTCAGTATAACAAGACAAAATGATTATTTCCATTTATATACTCTTTGTGACATTTTTCTTGACCATGGGAGATTATTCCTCATGTAAAATATATGCCATGGCTCATTAAAAGGTTGGTAAACACTGGTTTATACAGTGTCAGAATGCAGCAAAACACTATGTGGTAATACATCATTTTTTTAGCATCAGCACTGGCCTGTTCAAAGAATAGTCTGTCGTTTCCATGGAAACCATCACCACCACCATCATCATCATCATCATCATCATCATCATTATCTACTTTGCTTGGCTATTGTATTGTTGGATGTACCTTTCCCACAGTGGATTAATAGTAATCTACAAGTCACGTGACTGCAAAAAAAACCCAAAAAAAAAACAAACAATTATTTAACTGCTACATTATCAAATGCACATTTGAGCTAACGCCATTCGATGCACGTCATAGATTCCAGTAGTTGTATTTTTTTCCATGGGTGGGATTAATTCACTTGTTACATCCTGTTGACTCTTGCACACGTCTTTCCTGCACTTTCGGCAAAAACGCATTTGTTGCAATAGTGGCTTTTAGCCACAGACCCGACTCATTTAGTGGGTTTGCTGCATTAGCTCGCTCGCGGGCGCTCACACTTGCAAACACGCACGTGCACGGGTGTGCTGTGTCACACATCCTAATGAAGCACCAGTTACACATTCCCGATAACAGATTGTTGTTATGATGCAAGAATATGATGGCTATATATTGTTTTTTTTCTCTGCATTGAGTTGACTTCTGAACCATTTGTCAAAGGCTCATATTTTAAAAGGTTGGATTTTTATTAGGCTGTCATTGTCCTGTTTGAATTGGGATGCTAGAGGGTTACGCTGACAAGCTGAATATTTACCTCATCAGGGTCATTAGTGTCATATTTTTCACAAATCAGACTTTGACACACAGCAGAAAGTAAAACAAACAATCATGATTTACATGTTTTTAATCTGAAGTGGAATTATCTTTCCTCAAAGTATATTTTTCTTGCATTTTTTTACATGTCGAGAAAAGCTCCATATTAAATTAATCTGTTGTTTGAAGTATTATCAGCGGTAGCTTTGTGAACTTCACATCAATGGAAGATGCTATTTTTTTTTTCCAATCACAACATCGGCCGAGTCAAATTCTGTTTTGAGTATATTCCGTGGACCGCAAAAAACAGATGGTGGCCCTCATATAGCCCCCAAGCCATAGTTTGAACCCCTAACTCATAAACTTTGAGCACGACTGATCAGATTCTCAAGTCCTTTGTTATTAATTGACGATTTTTGGGGGGTTTTTTCCGCGGCTTGATCAGGTGGTTGCGCTTGGCGAGGTCCCCGATGGCACCATGGTGACAGTGATGGCAGGCAACGACGAGAACTACTCGGCGGAGCTTCGTAATGCCACGGCTGCTATTAAAAACCAAGTAGCCCGATTCAATGACCTGCGCTTCGTCGGCCGCAGCGGGAGGGGTATGCTGTTGTTTACTTGTGCAAACCTACACCTCATTTCTGCAAAAAATGCACAGTACACCGACATATACACACGGGAAAGGGCAAGTGAATGCAAGTTAGTATTCAAACGAACTTCCTGGTCGAGCCATTCCCCTCCCCCCCTCTGTTACACACACACACACACACACACACACACACACACACACACACACACACACACACACACACACACACACACACACACACACACACACACAAACAGTGCACGCGCCCAACTGTTAGGCAAATAATTGAACATATCTATTTAAAACAGCAGTGTGTGTAGGTACAGTATGTGACAATGTGTTTTAAAATCGAAAAAGAAAACAAAGAGCTTTTATCTCCACACGCGCAAAGCAGAATACAAGTCTCCCGTGCTTGTATTTTCCCTTATAAACGCCATCATTTATGGACAAATGCTGGAAGATTTCGCCAACTTGTGGCACCTGTGATTTGTTGTGATTTGCAGTCCAGGACGATGGGACAGCATTTCATGATTGGATTCCATGCAACATGGTTGTGTAGCAGTGCTCACAAACAATGTTTCAACACCTAAATATTCTTCCAATATATTCACAAATAAAATTTGTCTTGAAAAGTTAACTTAGATCTCTGACTTAAAAAATTTAGTTAAAAAATGTTAACCAGTGTTTCTACGCTGAACACAACTGTATCTATTTACGTAAAAATGTCTTTATTTAGTTATACACATACAAACAACTACAGCCAATGGAGGACGTCTACTGTTGCCTATGAATTTATAATGTGATGTAAATTACCCGGGTAATATTCATCCTTGTATAACATTCGTTTGGAACATTAAAAGATACCACAGGCATTTTATCCCACCGGAATGTACAACGCTGCTTCAGAATAATTCAAATGATTGCATATTTTGCAAATGCGAACACAACACAAAAGTGGTTGACCAAAAGATGACGAAAACAAGTCAGCTGGCAATTTGTTCGACTGAACACATACACATTTGTAAACGCCTCTGGTAGATCTGTTGACGTAACGGTGATGAAGGAAAGATGAACTTACTCATCATTAGTCAGACCTTCCCGTTTTGCAGAAGTTGTTTCGCATAAACTGCTTGATATTCGTGTAAGGTCTTGTCAAATGTACTGACCATATAGTTACTATTTATTTTAATTCATTACTTCATTTTTTTCCGAACATGTTTCAGCTGTTCTCTTCAATAGCTACTAAAAAGGGGCATTGTTGCACTCTCATGCAGCTAAATAAGGTAACTCAAATAGCTGTCGCACTTAGCAAAATACGACAATTGCAACAATTCCTTTAATCCATAAAAGGGTGTTTAATGTTATATTGTTTGGCATGCATTTCAGTACATAAACATGGTAAAAGTCAAGTGTTTATCTTGTGACATTTCGTAAAGGGCTGCATGTTGTATTGGATGTCCATATCGGACTATTAGTGTAAGTGTGTCGTCATTTTACTATTCATGTAAGATAAGAAGATAAGAAACCCTTTATTTGTCGCACAATGGAGAAATTCCCAATTACAGCAGCAAAATTATGAACGGGAGAAGTAGAATTACAAAAAGTATACAAATAAATATAAATGATAAAATATAGATAGAAGCATGTCAAAAATGCGTGAGTGGCCATTTCTTATTATATGAAAGAATGTGCCCAAACCTTGTCAAATTATTGAAAAGTTGTTGAGCTAAAGTTTCCCTTCATCAACAATGTATCAATAACACACACACACACACACACACAGAAAGACGCATACTTGAACCACCTATTTGAGACAGACGTATGGATTCAGCATGGTAGGAAATTAAACTGATTTTTGCTGAGTCATGTAGTGCAATTTTCTTCTCTTCCTCTGGATGGATAAAAGTTGGAAAGAGGGTTGCGTGTATGTTAAGGGACGCGACTAAAGACGCGTACTTGAACCGCCTATTTGAGACAGCCATATGCATGCAGCAAGGTAGGAAATTAAACTGATTTTTGCTGAGTCATGTAGTGCAATTTTCTTCTCTTCCTCTGGATGGATAAAAGTTGGAAAGAGGGTTGCGTGTATGTTAAGGGACGCGACTTCACTGCATAATTACGGCTTTTGAAAGGATGTCTGCAGGTCAAATAAAATGGGTTTGAACAATTAGAAGACAATTGAGGTATTTTTCCATTTTGTTTCATATCATCGCTTGCTTTCTTTTCCCCCTCCACTTTTCACAGGCAAGAGTTTCACCCTGACCATCACAGTGTTCACCAACCCCTCTCAGGTGGCGACATACCAGAGAGCCATCAAAATCACAGTGGATGGTCCCAGAGAGCCACGACGTGAGTAACAAATCAAATACCGTGTGGCACCCATCAGGGCTCTTTAAATGTCCATTACTTTCGGAAACACACCACATTGAAGCGATCGAGATCAAATGATTGCAATTCTAGTTGAAAGAAGTCTATTTGTTGTCTTGTTGGGTAAGCTCCAAAAACTTGGAATCCTTGCTTCTGAATTCTCAGTTACGTGAGTCACTGATGCAAATGGCAACTTCCTCTCTCACTTCAGCTCTGCTCTCCACAGTTAGTGCACGACTGTCGCTGGTCACTCACACTTAAACATACAAGTGCTCATGCGGATACAGTGAAGCCCCGCCTATTTGAGGTTCACGATTCACCACTTCACCTTTTGGTCTTTTTTGTCCGTGGAGTCTATCCTCAGCTATTCATCCAAAACCTTCAAAAACATGTATTTTTAGGGTTGTAATATGAGTTTGAAAT
This sequence comes from Hippocampus comes, assembly GCF_001891065.2. Lineage (NCBI taxonomy): Eukaryota > Metazoa > Chordata > Actinopteri > Syngnathiformes > Syngnathidae > Hippocampus > Hippocampus comes. The sequence goes on from NW_017805983.1 coordinate 3,561,824, forward strand.
GATGTGAAAGTGTTTTGTGATGAGAATTTGTGGTATATTTCCAATTTAAACTATTAACATGTGCAATTAGAATTACAAAGCCATGTCTAGTAAAAATGTAGTTCTTTGACACCATCTCATGATATCTGGGTGCTAAGGAAGTGTTGGTACGATACAGGACTTTACACACACACACATCCATTAGTAGCTTTGAAGTGTAACCAACACCACAGACATGTGCATGCGTGCATAAACATAAACGCACACACGAACAAAGCTGTATTAAGCTCTATAACGAAATCATCTCTTAGGTCATCGCCAGAAGATGGATGACATTAAGCCCGGCTCGTTGGCCTTTTCCGAGAGACTCACAGAGCTGGAGCAGCTGAGGCGGAGCTCCATGAGAGTGACTCCCCCACACCATCATCATCATCCTCATCCTCATCATTCTCATCATCACCATCATCAGCCCTCCGCTTGTAACACGCGTCAGTCGACGGCAGCGGCCACATTGCACTCGGCCACGTTCTCCAGCCCCGCGCACACCCAGATAGCAACTGGTAAGAACAACAACGTGACGCAAAAGATAGGGGCTCAGATCAAAAGTAAAAGCTGCTTCTGTCAGCAGACTTGATGAAACAATTTTCTTTATCACAACAAAAGCATGTCAGACTCAGATGAATGACACACAGACACAAAAATACATCAAACTTCATCTTTTCTTTTAATCATGTTCCCCATTCCGCGATGTCACACAAACACAAACAGTGTTTGTGTGGCATCGCGGAAGCTCACTGAGGCACTAAACGATGGTATCGTTTCCTCTTCTTGGCCGGGAAATGACGCTGAAAGTGTCAAACTAAAAGTTAACACACGTGCACAATATACGTCTCCAACAAAAAGGGAAGCCACTCATTGTTGTGTAACTTCCAGCCTGTCACACCTCCGGATTATCAAACTGTCAGGGTGTTGGACGTACAATCAATTCAATCAATTTCTCACAACAATTTAACAATATTAATCAATCCATATCAATGTGTGGCACTGTAGTTCTATAAAGGGAAAGCTGGACAGGTGTTTCATTTGGCAAAGATCAATTCTACGACATTCCTAGGAAATCACAACATTCTATCACTGGTGGGCTATTTTTAGAACAGGCCCACACGCTACTCATGTGGTCCTTGGTGGCTACCTTGTGGAATATTTCAAGTGGAATATTTCATC
>NW_017805983.1:3563616-3574258 GCF_001891065.2 Hippocampus comes
AACACCACAGACATGTGCATGCGTGCATAAACATAAACGCACACACGAACAAAGCTGTATTAAGCTCTGTAACGAAATCATCTCTTAGGTCATCGCCAGAAGATGGATGACATTAAGCCCGGCTCGTTGGCCTTTTCCGAGAGACTCACAGAGCTGGAGCAGCTGAGGCGGAGCTCCATGAGAGTGACTCCCCCACACCATCATCATCATCCTCATCCTCATCATTCTCATCATCACCATCATCAGCCCTCCGCTTGTAACACGCGTCAGTCGACGGCAGCGGCCACATTGCACTCGGCCACGTTCTCCAGCCCCGCGCACACCCAGATAGCAACTGGTAAGAACAACAACGTGACGCAAAAGATAGGGGCTCAGATCAAAAGTAAAAGCTGCTTCTGTCAGCAGACTTGATGAAACAATTTTCTGTATCACAACAAAAGCATGCCAGACTCAGATGAATGACACACAGACACAAAAATACATCAAACTTCATCTTTTCTTTTAATCATGTTCCCCATTCCGCGATGTCACACAAACACAAACAGTGTTTGTGTGGCATCGCGGAAGCTCACTGAGGCACTAAACGATGGTATCGTTTCCTCTTCTTGGCCGGGAAATGACGCTGAAAGTGTCAAACTAAAAGTTAACACACGTGCACAATATACGTCTCCAACAAAAAGGGAAGCCACTCATTGTTGTGTAACTTCCAGCCTGTCACACCTCCGGATTATCAAACTGTCAGGGTTGGACGTAATCAATCAATTCAATCAATTTCTCACAACAATTTAACAATATTAATCAATCCATATCAATGTGTAGCACTGTAGTTCTATAAAGGGAAAGCTGGACAGGTGTTTCATTTGGCAAAGATCAATTCTACGACATTCCTAGGAAATCACAACATTCTATCACTGGTGGGCTATTTTTAGAACAGGCCCACACGCTACTCATGTGGTCCTTGGTGGCTACCTTGTGGAATATTTCAAGTGGAATATTTCATCTACCAAAGGTGCGATTTACATTGAAAGTAAAGTCAAACTTGTTTTTTTCAATAATATGTTGTGTGTGGCCCCACAGAAACTTCATATTGTGTTTGTGAAATATGAATTAAGCCGCAAAATTGGCCCATTTTAATCCAGCTCAGGGGGCGGCCATTTTGCCATTTGCTGTTGACTGAAAATGATATCACAGTGCTCGAAGGCCATGGATTGATACATAATGTACTAACCGCTTATTGGCCATCGTGAGAAATGAAGCTACCGGTGGCCATATTGCATTGCCATTCGCTAAGTATGCCTTACTTGAATAATATGATTTCTCCGCAACTTTTCATGTTATTTTCTGTCGCCACCCAATCCCTTCGCCACTGCAATGTCATTTTCAGTCGACAGCAGGTGGCAAAATGACAGGCCTCTGAGGAGGATAAAAGCGGGTGGATTTTGCTGCTTAATTCTTATTCCACAAACACTATTAAACAGAATTCCGTGTTTTGACCATCTTATACTGAAAAAACGATCCTTTGGATTTGAAAATGTACAGTGTACATCGGTTGCACATGGTTAAAATGTCATAAACCAATGGAATTACGGCCATTTTGCCATTTGCTGTTGACTGAAAATGAGATCACAGTGCCCGAAGGCCATGGATTGATATATAATGGACTAACCGCTTATTGGCCATCGTGAGAAATGAAGCTACCGGTGGCCATATTGCATTGCCATTCGCTAAGTATGCCTTACTTGAATAATATGATTTCTCCGCAACGTTTTCATGTTATTTTCTGTCGCCACCCAACCCCTTCGCCACTACGATGTCATTTTCAGTCGACAGCAGGTGGCAAAATGACAGGCCTCTGAGGAGGATAAAAGCGGGTGGATTTTGCTGCTTAATTCTTATTCCACAAACACTATTAAACAGAATTCCGTGTTCTGACTATCATATACTGAAAAAAACGATCCTTTGGATTCGAACATGTACAGTGTACATCGGTTGCACATGGTTAAAATGTCATAAACCAATGGAATTGTCCCGTGTTTTCCTCAAAAGTAAACAAATGATAAGTGTTAGTTTCATACATTTTAATCATGTGCAACTGAAAATCAAGTACTTTTTTTCAGTGCAATCAGGGCACACAGAACATATTATTGGAAAGTAAATATTCAATGTGACTTACCAGTTAAGTGTTGACAATCCAGAAATGAATATTTAAATGATGTGACAAGCAATTAACATTTGTTCATTCTGTCCTTTTTCAGAAGGGCGACAGATGCAGTCATCTCCATCATGGTCCTATGACCAATCCTACCCCTATCTTGGACAGATAAGCACACCTAACATCCACACGACCAATCCCCTTTCACCGAGTCGCTCATCACTAGGCGACCTGTCCTCACGTCTTACAGGTAACACACACGTTTCAAGATTATAATAACACCAAAAGACCCAAATCATAAACCTTGAACCTTGCCCTCATTCAGGTCCCGACCTGACCGCATTTAGTGACCCAAGGATGACCTTGGAACGATCTTTCACCTCTGTCCCCTCCTTGCCAGACACTCGCTTCTCAGACCCGCGTGTGCATTACCCACCCACGGCTGCATTCACCTACACGCCCCCGCACAATCCCGTCACCAACGGCGCCCTCGGCATCACCATGGCGACAGCTATGGCCACCACACCTGCCGGGAGGTATCACACTTACCTGCCGCCTCCATACCCATCAAATACGCCACACCAGGGCCAGAACAGACCCTTCCAGTCCACCTCCTCGCCGTATCACGTGTACTACTCCACGGCTGCGGGCTCGTACCAGTTCTCCATGATGGCCGGGGGAGGTAGCGGTGACGGTCGTTCCCCTCCGAGAATCCTACCGCCTTGCACTAACGCCTCAACAGGCTCCCCACTCCTGCACCCGTCTTTGCCCAGTCAGAATGAGGGCGTAGCTGTAGAGGTGGAGTCCAGTCATAGTAGCTCCCCGGCAAACGCGGAGGCCGTCTGGAGACCTTACTGACGGGAATCAACAAGCATTTTCATCAATGCCAAGTGTGGCTGCGCCATCATCACTAGGTTTTGATGATTGTATGAAGGTCAGCAGCGCTACAGATTTTCAGGACTCTTCAGTCAAAAATGTTTGAGGTCAAAGGTCATATTAGTACTTTTAAATTGTGCAGATGATCTTCAAGCAGATTGTATTATTTCAGATGTTCATTGACTCCAGAGTTAACCAGACTTGTAACTCAGATCACTTGTCTCAAATCAACTTTCCCTCTTAAAATGAATGGAAATGGCATGAATCCATTCCCCCCTCCCCAAAATGCTGTTTTCTTACAAATAATGCTGTCAAGCTGTATCAAATTCACATGTAAATACCTGGAAATAAAAGCTGAAATGTTGTTTTGTTTTCTTAAATCGCCACCCTCTTAAAATAATGGCCTAATCTCTTATATCATGTATGGCATATATTGCTAATGTTTTGATTTGAACCAGTTGAAGAATAACGGCTCCCTCCATGCTTCACTGTAGGTATTGGTGTTGTTTTGGTGATGAGTGTTGTGTTTGCGGCAAACATATCTTTCTTACGGCCCAGAAGTTCTCCATTGGTTACAACAGCCCTTAATAATATAATTTGAGCACATCTCCAGTTACAGTAGTGGTATTCAGAAACAGCTAAAAAAAAAATTGGATTTATTGAAAACAATCATTCGTGGGCAAAACATTTCACAGATGGCTCCAAAGACCTGCAAACCAAATACTGACAGCCTAGTGATCATGGAAGCATTGAATTATAGAAAAACAATATGTTGTTGGCGTCAGGGCAAAACCTCATTTGTCACTTTTTTCTACAATTTTTTGAAGAATTTAAAGTGGTGAAAATGGATTGCGGACTTTGATGATCTAATATTTATGATTGAACAAACATGTCGTTTTTTGGGGGTCTATGTTTTTGATAAAAATGAAAAACATGTTTAAGGTGAGACTGAAAAATGCAAGAATTTAAGACAAGATATACAATAGAAAATAAAATGTCTCCTTTAATTTAGGAATTTGATCCACACTCCAGGCCGGTTGGTCGCGGTAATGCGTATGAACGCTGACCCACCACCATTTTACCAAACAAAGAACAAGACGACGACGAAGAAGAAATGTCGCGTCATTCGTCGAGGCGCCAGGTTTTCAAAACACTGTATTCTCACTTCATTCTGTTTACATGACTTTATCGTTACGTTTTGTATTTAGCGGCCTGACTTGCTCTCTCCACAATGTCTGAAGAGTTGGGCTATTCCCCCAGCTTCAAACGACCGTCGGACATTATGCGAATGCGACGGAAAAGAGCCCGCAGCGAAGCATTTTCCTCGAGCCCAAGTAGTGACACGGGCGGTACTGAGCAAAGTGCCTCTTCCCCGTCGTCGTCGTGTGTCCGACCCTTCACGCCCGGGCCGCTTTTCTTCAACAACCACACACGCTCCGGTGGTGGGATGAAACGCAGGAACCCGTTCGCAAACATTGACAGCAGACACAGCCCAAGGAAGAAACGTAACCTCGGCGGAAAAGGCGACGATGAAGCCGGCGCAGACTTGACAACAAAAAGGGACGACTTGGCTTTCTCCGAACTGTTGAGCAAAGTAGAAGATAACCGACGACAAGAAAACGATAAACAGGTGATTGAGACAAGGCACACATTTTTCATGCGACCTATCTCACGGCACAGCAACAGACAAAATGTCACAAGAAGTAAAGTTTACGGATATGCCCTCGTCCTAATTTATTCACAAACCTACAGTTGCTTTCTAAGTCTAGTTCGTCTGTAAATCGAAAATACCCGTATGTTAAGACATGTGTCCGCATTGAAATGGAAATGCCATTAATCCTTTCCAGCCCCTCATCCCTCATAAAACACCAACAGAATTTGTTACAATGTGAAAAATAGCACTCCACAGGATTGCACTTTATGAAACTACACAGTAATAGCATAATTCAATTCAATGCAATGTAAAGAATTCAACAGTGTTTGCATCATTGTGCGGCTCCTTCTCGTATATTCGCAAGGTTTGGTCAAGGTTTAGTCATATAGAACATTTAAAATAGAGTAAACCCTGCCCTAAGCGAATCACATATTAAAGATAACACGATGAATAACATATAATACAGAAAAACATTACTAATTAAAATAAGTTGGGAATTTCTCCATTGTGAGATAAATAAAGGTTTTCGTATCTTATCTTAAATGAAGCAGAGTCAAGGTTCAGGGGGATATGCACGTTCATTTGCCCTCCTGCCATCTGTTTCAAGAGCATTCACTTTTTCTGTCTCTCACTATACACTGCTAGCATGGATACATAAATGAATAGTGATGCTATATTATCTATAGTATTTAAAATAACTACACTCATAGTTTTGGGACCCATCAAGGACAATTGGGTCATTTCTCTTTTCACACCTGATGACTTCACACAGCAAAACTAATGTGTCAGAGACCCCTGTTTTTGAACTTAAGATTTGATATGTGACCTTGCTTTGCTCCTGCTGTCCATTTCTTCATCTTTCTTTCCCATGCCAGAAAGGTGTTTCTCTCTCTGAAGATGACTCTCTCTTCGAGGAAAGTGAGGAAGATGTTAAATCACCGCTGCTGAAGGTAAATGGGGATAAAATGTCCTACCCTTCCACTATGTTTTATGCAACAGTGCACAGTAATCATGACATGAGATTTTCAGAATGTTTTATCAATACCAGTAGGGTTGCGCGATATATATATTATGGAGATGACGTGGGGTGTGTGTGTGTGTGTGTGTGTGTGTGTGTGTGTGTGTGTGTGTGTGTGTGTGTGCATATCGGGTATTTTTTTCAGAGGGGGATACTATAGCTTATTTTCCTTCGCTAAGTAATGTGTCTGCGCGTATCAGAATATCTTTGGAAAAAAATAAACATGTAGTACATGAAAATCTACCCCCCCCCCCCCCCAAAAAAAATCCAACTGTACTTCACAGATTTCACTTATTGCAGGTACTTTTTGGAATAAAACCCCAGCGATAACCGAGGGAACACTGTATAGATTCCAATTGAATTTTGTTGAGGGACATCAGCATTTTGACGTTCCGGTGCATTTCTGTTAATTGTTTCTCCTGTCTCTCCATCCAGAGCCCACAGGCCATTTCCCCTCTCTCCATAGCAGCCCCTCTGTGCACAGAGTATCCAGCCGACTGGAGCTTGAAGACCCGTCTCCTTTTTACTTCCTCACTGTCGCTGTCTTGGTCTGAGCAGCCCAAAGCTCAAGAGGAAGCCTCTGGGCTCAGCCAGCACTGCCGAGCACAGTTTAGCTCATGGCCGCACAATCTACAGGTACAGCCACCTTACCGTTGTGTCCTAAGGGAGGTTTTGTATTTTGTTCCATTCTGCCACCCTCAGGATTCTAAGTCGTGCACGGAGCTTCGCTGTGCCTTCCAGCAGAGTCTGATCTATTGGCAGCATCCCACCCTGTCTTGGGTGCCACTATTCCCCAGGATCAAGGCTGAGCGCAGATTTACTGGAAAGAGCGCCCCCTGGGCACATGACACAGAACTGCAGCGGTGTCTCATGAGTGAATGGTAAGGATGCATGTCATTTCGGAGTCATCTCACAGCACTCCACCATAAAAAAATGTTACAAAAGTAGTACCTTGATTACAAGTGCCTCAACATATGAATTTTCTGAAGCTTTTTGGGTATTCTTTTATTTGGCAGAGTAAAATGGAGATAACGGATTAATCGTCCTTTAGATTACAAAAATTTATCCATTCAGCGTCTGAATCGTACAATGAAGATTTGAATCACAGGCATAACACCTGACCGTTTTACAATTCCTTCTCCTTTAGTATTTGTTTCACATTAAAACCGAGAGAAAAATCACAGATTTTTGGCAATCTTTGAATTTCCTTATCTTTGCCTTATATTTTAACATATCAATGTGTCCAAAAAATATGCAAAATGTAAAAAGTGCTTATATGTGCTGAATAATCAGTTGGGCCCTAATTATCTGTAGTAAATAAGTCATTGTTTTCGGACTTATTAAGTGAAATTAGTGAATTTTCCACAGCATGCCTGATGATCTCCCAGAGCACAGTAGTTGGGAATCACTGGGCTAAGTTCATGATTCATCGAGTGTTTCACAAATGCACATGAATCAAATAATTTCTGTATGTTTGTGCAGGTCAGCCAGTCTGTCATCACTCTACAGTCTACTAAAGGCCAGACTCTGTCCTTACTTCTATGTCTGCTCCTATCAGGTACTTCTTAGCTTTAATAAATAGCATCTCAATTGCAGATGTGGAGGGGAAGAATAAAGATGTGCTGTTCTGCAATCCTCCCGATTGCAGAACAGCACATCTGGTTAGCGCGTAGGCCTCACAGTGCAGAGGTGCAGGGTTCTTCCTGTGTGGAATTTGCATGTTCTCACCGTGCTTGCGTGGATTTTCTCTGGTTTCCTCTTACATTCCAAAAACATGCATGGCAGGTTAACGGACTACTCAATTGTCCCAAGGTGTGAGTTTGAGCGTGGATGGTTGTTCACCTATGTGTGCCCTGCAATTGGCTGGCAACCAGTTATCCTGCCTACTACCCGAAGACAGCTGGGATAGGCTCCAGCACACCCCACGACGCTTGTGAGGATAGGCGCATCAGAAAATGGATGGATGGATGGATGGATGCTCTGCAATCCTCAGGGCCTGAAGCACTCTGGCACCTTGGCTTACAAGTTTAAATTGTTCTAGACCATACTTGCAACTAGGGCAACAACTACAGTAATGATTATTATAGTAATTGTTTAATTTGGAGGGGTTGTGTGTGTGTGTGTGTGTGTGTGTGTGTGTGTGTGTGTGTGTGTGTGTGTGTGGGTGTGTGTGTGTGTGTGTGTGTGTGTGTGTGTGTGTGTGTGTGTTTGTACACGGTCAGTTCACAGTGTTGTTTCGGGCCGCCGGACTTGGAGGCTCAGGCAGCATGAATGCCCTAATTTCCCCTACGACCAGAGGCCTCCGGGAGGCCATGAAATCTGAAGGTGAGTTATTGCAGAATCCAAAAGGATGTTTGTGTGATTAATTCTTGCCATTATTGATGGTCAGGTATCGAGTTCAGTCTGCCTCTAGTGGAGGAAAGGACGATGAGCAGAGAGGCACCGAATCTTTGCGACGAGGAATGTCAGCAAAAAGAGTGAGATGTGATATTGTACCTTGAGCTTCATTTCTAGGAAAATTAATTTTTGCTTTCCTGAATGAGCATTCGTCTTCTTTTTTTTTTTTTTCAATTTTATTGACAAAAATGTGAAAATTGGGTTCACTGGACAGTTATGCCCTGCCACGAAAAATAAAAAAAAAAATGCAAATAATTGAAGCACCCTGAATAAATTGACAATATTGATATTGTAAAAATGTAAATGTAATGCAAATTCAGCTCCAGTTACACTTTGTCATTTCAAACACATCGTACATGACCATCAATGACATGAAAAACTATGCACTTGTACTACACATGTAGCACAGCAAAAACATACGATAAAAACTTGTGCTATCAATCTGGGCAAAATTTTGCTCTTCTCCAACACAGAAAAATTTTAGTCTCTCAATTCAGATGCATTACTTCATCATACTTGACACCGGTTACTCCTTCTCTTTGTGAGCCAGGGCTTTGGTGCCATCTTGTTGCTTCTTAAGACATTACAGAGAACACAACAAATCTGGATGTCTTCGTTTTCTCATGAATAGCAGAGGATAGGTTCCACAGGAAAAAAAAGAAGCAAATAGCTGAATGGTGAGCCATGAATAGGTGGGACTTCACTGTATTGACTAGCAATAACCTGGGGTTATGAGACTGATCAGTGGGAGGTCGTCAGGGGCTCAAGACAAATAGTCTTGAGATTTTTATTGTTGCCATCACATTTCTGTGCTTAAAAAAATGACTCCTGCAAATATTGTACACTTGATATTTTAGTTAGTGTTTTGGGCTTCCTGCTCTGCCCCTTGTTTTCATTTTGGAGACTACTGGAACGCTGAATTATAGAGTGATCCATCTATCCATCCAACACAGTAGCTGTGAGCACAAAGACGAATTCTGCTCAGATGGCCCTGAAGCTGACGACGACGATGAGGATGGAGAAGGCAGCCTCTCGTGGCTGAAGGAGATGGGAGTCCAGGACAAGATCAAGAAGCCAGACCGCATCAGCGTCCAACTGTATCCTCTAACCCATTATGAAATTAATGGACAACTATTTTAATAATCCAAAAAATCATATAGAGCCATTCTTTTTCTTAAAATCCTCCAAATTCTGTTTACTGCCTCTCAGCAGTAATTTTGTCTGATTTCTGTCATCCTTCATGAAAGCATACTGATTATCGTTTTGTTTAATCAAAAACAAAAAATCCAGGTCCTGAAAGTAAAAACCCTGTCACAGTTTTGCTTTTGGCACTTCAACTCCTGGGGTAGCTTCTTAACCTGCCGGTTGAATAGGAGCACTTGTGGCTAAAGCCCAACTGGGGCAGGTTTTATACTATCTGTCCCTGGATTTGACACCTCTGAATAAGACATTTGCAAAATCTGCTTTTACTTCGGAAAACAATGAAAGAAGCAGTAACTGAATTAGTTTCACAAAGATTGGTATGACAACAATCCCTTTCCTGTGATATTGCTTGATTTTTTTTCCTAATCACTAAACAATACCAAATAAACAGTAATTGGTCAAGAAACAGTTGTAAAAATTTGTTTTGCAATACACTTTATTGCAAAATAAAATTAAGTTCGACTACTTCTCCAGTTTTTCATTACGGTGCCCCCTTTTTCCCCTCGGGTGTCATCCTTAACGGTTTGAGTGCAGTTGCAAGGAGGGCCGAGCGGTGAGCGTGGATCGCAGGCCGGAGTCGGTGGTGTGTGTGGAGGGGCCGCACACATTCACGCTCATCAACTTCCTCATCAACTGCAAGAGCGTGGTAGCAGCGGCTGGGTCTCAGGCCGGGCTACCACCGACAATTCTGGCCCCCATTGCTTTTAGAGGCGCTGCAATGCATTCGCTAAAGGTAAGCGCAGGTGGAAAAAGTACTGCCGCTTTATACTTTAGTTGATACATAATATATTCTGCACTGAAAAATATAGTTAAGTCAATTCTGACCGGCCCTGTGAAGTGTATTTACATTTGTTTCTAAACACAGATAATTACTGGAAACACCTTAAGACGAAGGCCAGATATTTCTTAAAAAAAAAAAATGGTAAACCTAGAATCAGTAAATTCATTAAAGAAAAATCTACATAGGTGCAGAAACAAAGTACAACTCCCACCATTGACCATAAATGACGTGAAATGTCACAACTTGCAATCCCAGCTGATGAGCCCGAATGCGTTTTGATCCTTTCAGGCCCGCTGTGTGAATGTCAAGAGCCAGGTTGGTTCTTCCTACCAGAACACTAGCAGTATGGAGGTAACAGGTCCGTAGCAGACACAGGAGCAGTCCCAAGCCAGAAGGGGAACTGAGACCGTGGGAAACAATGTATCTATTTTTTCCCCCCACTCAGGTCCAATTCTGCCATCTTCTCTGCACGCCATCACAACCCTGCTACGGCCAGCCCAGAAAGGAAACTTCTCGGCCACTCTTTACACACATGCACCCACAGCCATCTTGAACATTCAC
>NW_017805983.1:3574300-3575023 GCF_001891065.2 Hippocampus comes
AAATGTCCACTTTGCTAATGTTTTTGCATTTTTATTTGGGATAGTGCGCAAATGGGTCAGAGGACCTCTCTGCATTTGGTCTCCATTCAGCCACCATCCAGCAACTGCAGCAACCATCTAGCCTGGGGAAGGCAGCGCTCACACAGATCACCATGAACAAGTACAGCTACACCTGGAAGACGTGATTTGGTTTTGGTTGACTCAGCATAGCCAAATGGGTGCGTGCTTTCACCTTCTGCTTTTGTTGTTAAAATGAAAGTGCACTTACATATCTACTCAAAACTTTGACTTTAATTGCTTCAACTACATGGAAAGGAATGCTGATGTGTTTATCAAAAACAAGAGCAACGTTTTTAATCCTAAAAACATAAGTCATATCAGCAACTGTAACATTATGCACAGTTTGAACATTAACATTGTGCCTAAAGAATTGGAAAACGAGTGGTGAGGGGACTGAATAAATGTAAATGTGTTAAACTTAAATACAGTTCATTGTATTGAACTTTTTAGGCAGTCGTTACTTTGTTTACTGCTAGAGGGAGCCCGTGTGCCACTTTAAATTCACTACAGCAGGGGTCCCCAACCGCCGGTCCGCGGACCGGTACCGGTCTGCCGGGCATTTGGTACCGGGCCGCACAGAAAGAACTTGCCTTAATTCCGGTTTATTTATTTCGGAAAACGAAAGATGTTTTATTTTGAAAAACTACCGGATTCTCCGTTACA
>NW_017805983.1:3575133-3593515 GCF_001891065.2 Hippocampus comes
CGGGGGGTTTCTGCAGCAACGGCGACGAAAACAAAATTACGAAGTAGACTTGACGTAAAACACACACTTGAGGTGTCATTGTCTCCTATTACCCCGAGATGGGACCGTCTGGTTGCAGAAAATCAAGCTCGGTGCTGTGGTGAGTCGTCATTTTCATGCACTTTGAATTTGCGTTGTATCGTATTTTGAAGGCATTAAACATTACCATTGCGATCGGAGAGAGTGTTGCGGCCAGATCAGACGCTCCTTGTGTTTATTATTATATTTCGAAAACACCACAGTTTTCATGCAGCTCATACCATATTATTTTGTTGTATTATTTCCACCACACCTTAAATGCCGGTCCCTGAAAATATTGTCTGACACAAACCGGTCCGTGGGGCAAAAAAGGTTGGGGGCCCCTGCTCTACAGTATTTGATGAGACTGAACGCTTATGTCTTTCTGTGGGATGTGTTTTGACGACCTGTCTAGGGTGTTTTGCGCCTTTTGCTTAAAGTCGCTTGGTGTTGGGCTTCACCTCACCCAGCTGACTCCATCGGGACAAATAGAAAATCAAATTGATGGTCTGTGTACTATATAAATTATTCGACAAATATTGCAGTTTTATGCACAAATTACACATGGAGTCATACAATATGCACCTGCGTCTTTATTTCATATGCCACTTTGAAAGCTTACATTTAACTTCTCAAATGACTCGAGCAAATATTATACACAATACTATAAACTGCCAGCTATGATAAACAAATGTACACAATCATTTCCATAACTATTTTTTTTTTGGGTGTAACTTTTTTTAAATTTCATAATTCCACAACTGCAATTATAAAAATACAATATATTTCTTAATTTGCTTCTTACCTGTGCTGACAAGTGATACAACTTATCAACATTATTGCTGCATTAGCACAGTAGATTGTGGAGCTCTTAAGTAAACATAGAAACACGTGGCTGTTAGCAACTGTAAAAATGTTTGTTTTCAGAAAGTGCTGCACTTTCATGGAGTTAAAAAAATGAAATGGACAGTATAACAGTTAATACAAAACAAATCAATGCACTTCTCAAGTGAAGTGGGCATGATGCATGGTACTGTTTGGCTGTGTTGGCCCACAAGTCCCCTCACATCGACTCACTACGGACTACCAGACATGACATGACATGGGGGGTTGGATATTGTGGCACAACATTTAGAAATTCTGTGCACACAAAACACAAATTTGTGACCACCAGTATCTGTGGCTCCAGCCAGTAAGCACATAAAGTGCACCTTCTCTTGAAATAGTTAAGGTAGATAGTAGGTTTTAAACTACACAGGTCAGAGACAGGTGTATGCTTGATTGAGAGTTTCCGATGGGGATCAACTACAAAGATATCCTGAAAAGCCTGGCATTGCAAGGTATCATTATGAACAAGAGGCATTTTTAAATATTAAAAAAAAAAAAAACAACAACCTTAAGGACATTGTGTTATAGTTAGGTGTGCTCCATTTGCTTACTCAGACATATACATTGCTCTTGGGAATGATATTTAATCCATAAATTAGTATTACGGTTGCTGTGCATGTGATACTCTTTTTGTGTCCACAAATTAGTATTTTGAGGTCACATTTTATGCACATGTTGTATACTGTATTTTTCGGATTACAAACCGCTACTTTTTTTTTTCTCCCCCAAACTTTGAACCCTGCAGTAATGTGGTATATTTATGGATTTTTACCGACGAGCCATCAATGGATTTACCCATTCTTGTCATATTTGACCAATGAAATTAGCAAATACGTTGCAGTGGATCAATGAAAGTGTCCAAGTCCACCCTCATACTGAATGCTCATCAGCTATTTGCGGTTGGAACAAGATGTATAGCTGCGAGAAAAGTGTGAGACAGAGACTCTCGAAGGGGACAAAAACATAGAAGGGGCACGCACGGCTATGTGACGAAGCAATTGAGAGCCAAAATAAGTGTCTTAAGTTGTGTTTCAGCAAAGGGAACAAGTGCAATAAACACAGCTGTCTCTGCAGTGCCACACTGGTCTAAGCTCATCTGTGAATTTGCTTAGTGTGACGCCAAGAGTTTGAAAAGGTTTCTGATACGCTGTGTAACTTTTTCTCTGTTTGGCATTGTTTGGAGTGAGGAAAAGCATCTACTGGTGTTTATAATATAGATAATACCCTATTTAATAATGTGGAGACCACCACAAATTAGTTTTTATGGCTAAAATTAGCTGTTGCGACTTTTAATCAGGTCTGTTTTGTAGTCCGGATATTATAGTACATATCATGACTACAAATGGGCATTTCATGGACACGTTATACCTTATTTGGTGGCCACTATTAGGTGTGGGCCTCCGTAACTTACAGACTGATTAATCAAATAAAACAAATGGTGAGGAAGTGACATGCACCTTAAAATGAAAACAAAAAACATTTTCTGCTTATTCTGTTACTTTTCAGTAGAAGTGTGTGGGGTTGGGGGGGGCATTTTGTACAGAGTGATTCAGCTCCTGCAAACTGACACCACCACCCATTTGACAGTCAACTTAAAGCACTTTACCTGAGTTTTTCCATGAAGAACGCTGTTTACCATGAGGCATGTTGGTGCAAAGAGGACGTTCACACCATGCATGCTTTGTCAAAAGGTTCCGGTGGGATAGGGTGTGGGCTTGGGTTCAAAGAGAGCCTGGATTTAAGCCTTGCCTTGGGGCTTTGAGAGCCTCACCTCTTGGCTGGGCAAAATGCCATGTAGCGACAAAGTCAGCACAAGTCCCGGCAGAATAAATGTTGATCAGCTGCTACTGAGTGAACGGGTCAATGGCAGGGGGGTGCTTGTGGGAGGGAGGAGAGATGGTTCCGTGGGTGGGTAGCATACAGCCATTTACTATGGCAAAGAAGAGGATGATCTGCTTGTGGAGAAACTGCAAAAAACAAACAAACAAAAAAAGACCTTCATATTAAAGCAGGTCATTCGCGATTAGGGCAATAGGTGGTGGTGGTGGTGGTGCTACCTCTGAAGCCTGTGGATCATGTGCGCCACCAGTGAATCCGAAATGCCAGGGTAGGCTTGCTCAGCCCGCAAGATGGCCTCTTTCAAGTCGTCCAGGACCACAGGGTTCCGGTTCACTTGCTCATGTCTGGCCTTGAGCTGAAAATATTAACACTTCTTTAGTAAGCAACCTGATGGGTTCTTGATTTTTTTTATTTTATTGTGTGTGCATTTGGGGGCTGAATTGTTACCTCGGCTAACACAGGAGTGATGACTGCGGACAGGCTCTGTGAATAAGGCCTCTTTGGAATGTCTTTAGTCTGCACAGAATAATAGAAAGTGAGCGACCAATAAAGTCGGCAATAATGAACAGCAACGCTATCATCTGTGTTTACAAGTTCAGTAAATGTACTAGGGATCAAGTGTTTGGAACAACGGTTCGCGTGGAAGACAGGTGAGGGAGACTATGGTGAAGTTCCTCTGTATCGCAGACATTACAGTGATTGTTTTTTTCTAGGTTTTAATAGTGTACAGTCAAGTCCAAATTTAGAGTTACATGCAACCTTGTACTGTAAGTGCTGGGCAGCACTAAGCTTTGCTGGAAAAAAGAAAAACATAAGACGCGAGAAGAGCCAGAAAAGTCCCCTACGAAGCACACAGAATGTATGCCCATGAGCAATGCTGTCCTTTTACGCCCAGTAGCAGTTAGTGTTAAGGAGGTACAGTATGTTGAAGTCATACATCAACTTTTTTAGGATTGTATGTCGTGAAGGGGCTAAGTTTAGCCTGGGTTGTGATTGGAAGAAGGAGTCTCTGTCAAACAAACAACGGAAGTCTCATTATTGCCTGACAATTGCTATTTTTTATGGGTTCTGAAAACATACACAAGCGCTTCAGATGCATTCTTTCCGAAATCAAATCCTCCGTAAAGCTTTTATTGTTTAATGTTGGAAGTGATATTTAGGTGCGTTGGGATCATAGTTTGTGGTATACATGTATTTAGAGTTTAAAACCATCAATATAGATAATTATCAATTTTCTTGGGAAGGTGGGTCATGGCAGGGGTTTAATGTACAGGTATGATCGAGTGGGTGAAGGAAAGTGTCAGGTGTGATGTGTGACAGAAGAGCAGCAGCTACAGTGGAAAGGAAATGTTTTAAGGATGGAAGTGAGATCAGAAATGTAACTTGTATGGCTTGTAGATGGTAGACAAGAGACAGCGTGTTGTGAGAGAGTTGAAGAGGCTGAGGACAGGAAGAGATGGAAGAAGGATGACTGTGGCAACTCCTGAATAGGGTTAAGATCAAAAGGAAAAGAAGACGATGCCCTACTTTAAAAAAGAAAAAGAAAAAAAAACAAGTATTGCACACAATTGATTTGGAAGATACTGTATATCTGTAGCTACTTGGCACGGCACCTGCTCAGTTGCCGCTGACTGTCCCTCGCCATTTTGTAGCTTCTTTGGATCCTTCTCCCGGATGGTGAAGATCCAGTTATCACTGCCAAAGTCGTTTCCACCCGATGCCTGCCCATCCTGCTCCCTAACGTACATATCAAACAACTCATCAGCTTTATATGATGTAGCATTGCAAAGTCATATACAAATACACAGTGGGGGCAGAAGTAGATAAAGGAAGTGATAAAAAAAAAATCAATACTCGAGTAGAGTACGTACAGACGCCGGTAAAATCTAATTAAGTACAGCAACTATTTGTTCTTTACTTTCCAGCACTGCTAAAACAAATATCGTAAATGCAATATGTGAAATCCACGATATAAAAAGACACCGTAGGCATTATATTATTAGCATTTAATGCACTTTTTTTAAAGATCTTTAAACACACCTTGAACATAACACAAACACATTAAAGATTGATGAATAAAAAAAATATTGTATAAAGAAAGTCTACTCACGACAATGACAAAGCTGCCCTAACACCGAATATTCCTGTTTCAACACTGAAGTAAAGGGGTTTTATTTGTTTTAAAAAAAAACCCAACAAAATTGTGGTGGATAATGTTCCACCTGTGTGAGCATATACTGTAGTACAACATTAACACGGTCTCAGCCCTTCTGCATTGGTGACTCTGTTTATTTGACTATTTATCTAATTTTTGTTACATGGCTGTGAGCAGTTGCTGGCTTGCTGGCTCTGTTTTTTCTTTTGGAACTGCTGTTTTGGACCTGCATGACAAGTCATGATGCCACTCAGCTAGCATTCCATAATTTAGAGGAAACGAAAAGCTGCAAGTAATCTGTTAAGCAAGCAGCACGCTGTGCGTCTAGTAACAGAACACTACAACCAAACAGCGGCTGGCAACACGATAGCTACCGGTACGCTTTATTTGGCTGAATCAGTATGTACATGTATTTTTTCGGGACAAGTGAGATTTAAACTAAAAAGTATTCTGCAAAATGCTGGCTTAAAAATAAAAATGTAAATCCGGAACCAGTGATGGGAGTCCACCGCCCCCTCACCGTACACTGTGGCAGTAAACACTTACGAGTCAGACTCATCTGAACTGGACTCTGTGGTTCTTGATTGCTCCGCCTTCCACCGTTTGTACTTGTCCACCAGCTCGGTCAAGTAGGATGTCTTTTTAGCGTGGCGTACAATTAGCTTATGCTTCAACAGCTCCTTGGCAGTCGGCCTCTGCAGAAATAAAACACGCAAAAACCATTTTAAATTTAAGGCTGAAGGAAAACATAATGGCCCGATGGAAATACCTACAAAACTGGGCTCCTTGTTGAGGCAAGCCTCAACAAACTCCTTGAGCGGCTTGCTGTAGTTTCCCTCCAGAGTCGGAGGGTTGTTCTTTGGGATCAGAAATAAAACCTTCATGG
Source organism: Hippocampus comes (assembly GCF_001891065.2). Lineage (NCBI taxonomy): Eukaryota > Metazoa > Chordata > Actinopteri > Syngnathiformes > Syngnathidae > Hippocampus > Hippocampus comes. Next base: position 3,580,959 of record NW_017805983.1, read on the forward strand.
GATGGAGCTCCGAGTGTGGCGGTTCTCCTTTCGCCAGCTCAATGGCGGTGATGCCCAGAGACCAGATATCTGCCTTAAATGTAAATGTTCAGAGATGTTGCTACAATTTTGGCTCAAAATAATTGGAATCACAAAATTTCAGTGAAGATGGGGTTTATAACAGTTATAGTTTGACCCTGTAACAGATTCACTCAATTACAAATGAACAAAATCAAAAATCTAAAGAAATTTAGACTGACAATGGTCCTGGAAAAGTTTCCGTTCGACCATCAAGGTTCCCCTGTAACACCTGTATCATGAGGTGTTTGTGTTTTGCTCACCTTAGAATCATATGCAGACTGTTTTATGACCTCAGGAGCCATCCAGAAAGGCGTGCCCACAAATGTGTTGCGCTTGATTTGAGTGTCGGTGAGTTGGCCGGCAACACCGAAATCTGCCAGCTTCACCTCGCCTTGCTCAGAAAGTAGCACGTTGGCGGCTGGGGTGAGCAGAGTTGAAACAAAATGAACATTTAAGATTAAAGTCACCGCACTTATCACCATTATTATAATTAGTACAATGAATTTAAGCAAAAAAGCAATGCAAACATGTTTGATTTTGATTAGAAAAATAAAATTAAAAATCTGCCAGCCTGTGCACTTTTGGACATTAGACATTGTGAACAGCAACAAACAAAGTAATTTTCATACAAGCAAGACCCCAATGAAATTGACTTGAAATGACTAAGACAGCAGTGTTTTCTTTATCTAAAATGTATGAATTTCCCAAAATAGTGGAAACGGTTCACCAACTCCATAACTTTTTTTGGGGGGCGGGGGGCATTAGCCAATCATGCTTAATGTTCGAGAGCATCATGGGGTCCAAAATCATATGCGTAATAGTTTCACGTCAGCTGTTTTATTTAGGATGTTCTTCTGCCAGTAAGTTGAGTCTCTTCCGGTATATAAGGCGAGCACACTGTAAACAGTTTGACCAAATTGCATGAAAACATACCTTTGATATCCCGGTGGATCTTCTTCTCAGAGTGCAGATACTCCAGCCCCTTAAGGATTTCTCTCAGAATGGTCGCAATTTGGGTCTCATCAAGAGCACCGGGCTCCATCTTAGAAAGACAAAAACAACATAACAAAAACAACACATACAAATGATAAAATATCTAATAATTCGATACTTAACATTTGGGAAAAAAATTCGGCAAAGGATACAAATGATATTTACACTGGATTATCCACAACCCCCTTCCATAATGTGTGATACCCAGTAGAACATGTGCATTAATATTCTGCCTTTAGAAAGATAATTAAAGGTCGCTACCACAGATGAAGAGGACCCCACACCTACATGCACAAAAGGAAATTGGAGCATCTTGGTGGAATTATTCTGCTTCAAAACCAAAATGTGCATTTTACAGCACTTTTATGTGCATCTACTCATGCTCCATATGTCTCCTTCGATTGCATGCCGCAAAGTCTGACCAAATCTTTAACTGAAAAAGTGTTAGAATCTTCAGAGCTATATCCACATAATGTTCTTCTGATTTTCACAAGTGTATTACACTTTGTGTAGTTTTCACATAAATGTGCATTTTACAGCACTTTTATGTGCATCTACTCATGCTCCATATGTCTCCTTCGATTGCATGCCGCAAAGTCTGACCAAATCTGTAACTGAAAACGTGTTAGAATCTTCAGAGCTACAGTATATCCACATAATGTTCTTTTGATTTCCACAAGTGTATTACACTTTGTGTAGTTTTCACATACTCACCCCCCCCATACACACACAACAAAAACAATCAAATAAGAGCTCAGCGGGGTGACTCACTCACCAAATCTAAAGCTGAGCCTCCTCCTAAATACTCCATGATGATCCATAACTTGGCATCCTATACAGTTGAGGCACATCACAAGAATCAATCACAAATGTGAGGAATGTGGGTGACGAAGATGTTTTGTCCATCCCCAATTGTAGGGAACCAATTGGCTGAAGCTTCACCTTTAGGTAGGAGCCATAGTATTTGGTGACAAAGGGGCTGTCGCATTGGCTTAGCACAGTGATCTCCTGCTGAATATCTTCGATCTCATCCTCAGCTTCCTCCAGGTCAATGATCTTGATGGCCACCACTTTCTGAGTCCGATTGTCAATGCCTTTGAAGACCTCGCCGAACGAACCCTTGCCAATGCGCTCCAGCTTGGTGAAGAGCTCCTCTGGATCCACTCTGACATTCTGCTCAGGATGGATGAGTATTGGTACATGCAGAGCGGGGCAGTGTGTGGTGTGGGGAAAAACCGTGGCTTTAAAGACTAATAACCTTCTTGATATTTGTCACAGGAAAATCACTTATCACTGGAATTATCTGTAAAAGATAGTTCTCTTGATGCTGGTTCATGTCAATCACTTAATATTCCACAGGAAAATCACATCACTGGAATTATCTGTAAAAGATAGCTCTCTTGATGCTGGTTCATGTCAATCACTTAATATTTAACATTTTGCACACATACCTAAGATTAAAGACCCCAAAAGGCTGCGCTTACCTGCATGCCTGGCAGGTTCCCAGGGGGATGGGCCATAGTGGGATTGGCTCAGGGCTCCTTGGCTAAACCAATGTCCACCACTCGTTATGTATCGCAAGTGTGGGCACCTGGGCCCACAGAACTATAATGTCCGGGTACTGTTTACCCGATATTGTGGGATTCAAATAGTGTCAGACCCTGCCCTCCAAAATAAACTGCATCATAAAAGTCTGGACAAGCTAACAGACGCTTGCTAACAGTTAGACAGGCGATGATCTCAGAATTATTCAACTCCTTCCTTTAATTTGACGCCCGGAAGACGTTAAGAGATAGCAGCAATTTCTCATGTTGTTCGGGACGCAATTTGAAGTTTTTACAAAGACCTTAGCCCACTGTCACTTTGAAAAAGTGAAGTCTTTCGGTTAGTATTAGCTCGCTACATAGCTAGCCAATCATAGCAGACAACCGAACCTTGACTGCTAGTCGCGGCCTCAAAGAAAAACGACCCAGGCATGGCACATGTGGAACTCGAAAGAACGGAGTCCGTACGCATATACGAATATCTTCGCACTAACTCGACGTCATGTGGTCGAGACAGCCAGTGTTTTGGTTTCCTTCCTCACTTTAGCCCCGAACTCCCGGCCATCTTGTCAGAGTTATGACGTCGTACCGTTGGGCGGTTCTGGTCCGGACGACAACACTGGCTCGTGTGAGCCGCCGAACAAGTTTATTTTTATAAGTGTACGTTCAAACGTTAATACCACACCATTCAAACATAGTTAGCTAATATGCGTCCTTGCCTTCTGGAAAATAAATAAATACTGTGTGAATGCTGTGACTAATTCATTTACAGGAAAGGAAAAATTAACTACATTTGAAAAATGTTTCATTTCATCAGTCTCCTTTTTCAACATAAGCAACATTTTTCAAACCCTTTTCCAGAACTCTGTGATACCCAGCACCATATGAATTCCGAGCCGTCAACAACTGCAAGAAAATCTTCAGAGACAAAATTTTCATATCAACTAAAGGTTAGCGTTCAAAATACGGATTCAAGGCAAGCGTTGTATGAGAGGCTTGGGACTTCAAAGTCAGGTTTCAAGACAGATCTTTCCTTCCGCAATTTTTCCTTCCTTCCTTCTTTCCTTCCTTCCTTCCTTCCTTCCTTCCTTCTATCATTCTATCTTTGATCATTTCCTCCTTCCTTTCATCCTTCTTTCCAACATTCCAACCATCCCTCTAACTATTCTTAGCATTCCTTCCTTCATTCATGTTTCATTCCTTTCTTTCGTATTTCATTGTTTTCTTGCATCTTTCTTTCCCACTTGCAATCCTTCCAGCTTTCCTCTCCCTCCTCATTATAGACTATCCTCTGTTCTTTTTTCCATCCTTCCATCCGTCTTTTTTTCCGACCTTCCGTTCTTCCTCAAATGTACAGTACGTACCTACTGCACTTTTGGCCAGCTGAATAATTCTCCCTTTTGCAGCAGAGATGAATCGGACTACTCCAGCAAATGCAAAATCAATTAAATACCACAGTACAATATACAGTACTTAATTACAGGGACTAAGGAGCATATGCAGTACCGTATCGACTTGGGCAAATGGTTTGAATGATTATAGCTTTCTCGACCTGTTTAGTTTGAAGGTGTGATGTGTCAGTTGAAAAGAAGAGGTGAGGTCAATTGCTTCGAAGGGAGGAGGAACGCTGGCTGTAATATATATTTCAACAGATGAATTGATTTAAATATAGACAGTACAGTAAAGGTGCTCGGTAGAGATAAGTGCTGTACATTTGCATTGAATCACTGAGGACTGTGTTTCAAACATTTAATCAGAGGCTTTTTAAAAAAGTAATTTCATATGTAGTACATTTAAATTTTCCTATATCTAACACCAGTGTTAATAACTGCATGATATTACAGTGGTTAACAAAATTAATGATATATCTTGGGAATGAAACCTGTCTCATTTTCGATAAACATTTAGGTCCACTGCTACTGTATTGTCATGTTAGCCGTTACCGTGGAACTTGGAGATGTTTTTTCAAGTGGTACTCAGTATAAAAAGTAGAACTGAGCCCCTGTAAATTGATGGATCATTTAGCAGGAATTATTTTTTTAATTGACAAAATTAACGGGGGTGGGATTTTAAAAAATTACATTTAAATGTGAAATTTCCCTAACAGAACGTAATCTTTCAAAAATGCAGTGCTAATTGGGCAGTCAAAAAACAAATGAATCACACTTTCAAATTCAGATGTACAAATGTAGTATTTTTAAATGCAATTCTCTAACTTTATTTGTAATCAAGAGTTTAAAAGGATCAAGCCACGCTTTAGTCCAACTAATGTTTCTAAATTGAGCATTAAAAAAAATCGCACGCGGCATTATTTTCTTAACTCTATAAGAGAATCTCTGTTTTGCAGGGATTCTAGTACCAACTGGGGCATATTGGCAGCGTATAGCGAGCGGTCGGATAAACGACGTCTCGACTTGGACCGTTATTGCATGCAACAATTAACGTTTCCCACTTTTGACCAGAGGGAGACGCCAAAGTACAAGAGTTGTGCCGCAGCATCCTTCGTCATGGTGCGGTACGCGATGGCGGCGGCACTTGATCGCGTGCCGCATACACTGAAATATGGACGTGATCACATACTGTTGTGATTTTATTTCCTTAATATTACCACATCCCGGCTGTTTATAAATGAATTAGTTACACAGCGCTGCAAGAAATCTTAGTGTGTGCTCGTGCGTCAATCAGAAACACAAGGTCAATGCACCAATCACCGTTTCTCTTGTTTTATTAGAAATTGTGGAATGACGACCGTATCACTGTTTCAATGATTTCGTACGGAGGCTCTCTGGCACGATCCCCCCTCCCCGCATTTGTGTGGGCAGGCGCAACCTCCCTCCTCCATGCGTAAAATATGTAGGGCATGCTTTGCCACCTCCATTTGAGAAAACCAAAACCGGTAAATATACTGTACTGCGTGTGGAAGGGAGAGCGAGCCATCTTAGCCACCCTCCTCGTCGTCAACCTTTATCAGCGTCTCAAGTGAAGAAGAGCAACACATTTAGAAGGAGGAGGAAGAAAAGATGGACATTACCGACCAGGGTGCTCAAATGGAGCCTCTATTGCCAGCGGTGAGTTGTGTCTTCATTCATGTATGAAAGGTTCACGTTTGGCTATTACTCCTAAGAATAAAACACAAAACGGTGAATTTATTTGTTAAGATTCCTTGACTGTTATCCAATGCTTCCATTGCATAAATAGACATTTCTAATCTTTCAATAATGCACTGCAATGGGAAATTGGTATTTACAGTCACAGGCCAATTCATTACTCACACATGCCAAATTCAATCGCATTTAGGGAAAATGTTCTGCTTGGACTGCCACAGACATAGCTATATCAATTTACCAATATTATAATTGTGGTTGTTCTGTACCAGTGATATCTGTCTATCGTTTTGCCTCTCAAGTAACCAACTATGGTAGACAAAATATTAGACACACATCTCAAGATGTAATTCACATATACATAAATACACTACAATAATAAATATATTGTTTAACTGATAAAATGTTGTCAGTGTATGTCAAAACATTAGCACAGAGCAGTTTTTAGAAATAGAAATCTGTAGATCGCGGACCCAATGCCCGGGGAGTGTACTTCATGCGCCCTCTAATACCTGCAGCCTCTTATGCAACCTGTGAGCTAGGATGAGGCATATTTCACTTGGTTTTACCACGCATACTTTCAGCTAGCAAAAAGGCCCATGCAAAATTTTCTGAGATCCATCTTCGTTTTGGGATTAATCTTCTTTAGGTGAGGCATAGTCAGATTGAGCACCTGTCCACTAAAGTCAGTGGCTCACTCCATATAGTCAACTGAAGTATCCAAACAAGAAAGTCGAAATTAATTGTGAACCCAGCCGATAGCGTCATCTCATCAATATTCAGGTGCTTGAAAAATAGAGGAAAAAATATATGTCATGGCTGAGAGAGAGATGGGAGATGTTGACTAGATTTTTTTTTTTTTTGGATACATGGCATGCTTGTTCTCGCTGTTCTTCCTTGTGTTGTCATAGCGTCAGCATGTTGTCATATCTCTATGTGGAGCGATTATTTCCAGGAGGCAAGTATTGATGCAATGCAATGTGATTTAAAGCAACATTTGCCAACATCTATTGAGCCAAGGCATGTTTTTTACATTGGAAAAATGTACGGTACCCTACCAAACAATTATATCGAGGTTAATTTTATGGCAGGCAGAAGAGAAGGTACGATACTTTGCTGTCATAGATAGATCAACAAAGAAAAATTAGTTGTTGTCAGTTAATAATGTTCAGACCAGTGAGATGAATCATTGATTTAAAAGTTAACAGGAACAAGAGTGAAAGAATGTTTACACATAAGGAAAGTATGAAATGTTGATGTTATTCGACCACCACCCAGTATAAGGCTGATGCCATAGCTGACCTAAATTACAGCACTGATAATTAACCACACTCAGTTCATCCAGCTCAAATCTTTCAAATACCGCTCATCTCTAATCATGTCCGGTGTTCCACAGGGTTCTGTTCTTGGCCCCCTTGTTTATCATTTTTCTTCTTGCCCTTGGTAATGTCTTCCATAAATAATGCATAACGTCTATTTGCACTGTTAGGCAGATGACACTCACCTAGCTTCGAGAAAGGCACCTACAAATCTAATGTATTATCACTACCAAAAATGTTATGTACCTGTCTTGTTTAATACAGAATCGTGTGGAGACTATTGAACAGAGATGCTGATTTTTACTACTAAATTATCATTATTGTTATCCATTAATACAATTTTGTTGTTCTCGTGGTTAAATGCATCAAGAGCACTCTAAAATTTAATATGTAGAGAACTGACTTTTTAATTCCCCATGAAGTGTGGAGTATATGAATGCAAACACTTGTATTATAGAGGCGATCTATGTATTTTCCACACTTGGGCTTGGGCTTCCACAAGTAGCAGCTGCTCGCCTCTTTGCTTAGTTCTGCTCCCAGTCGTCATGGTAACGAAAACCATACTTGGGTGTGCCGTCGATATTTTCATGAGCCATTACTGCCCCTTCAAAACAGGCTAAGTTTCGGGACGCTGAAATAATTAGGTGAAAAGTGGACAACTTGAAACGGTTTTAAATTGTTATAAACAATCTCCTCTTTCCAAGAGTCCACATAAAACTTTTCATGATCCTTAATGGGGACTTGTTAAATTTCGTTGAATTTACTTTTGTGCTCAAATTTGAACTTTGCTTTTCTGATAAGTCAGAAATTAATCAAACATCCCATTCAACCACTAAAACTGTATCTGTCTGTTCAGGAATACAAGTAAATAAATCCCATTTTACATTGTAATCTGAGCAAGAATGTTAGCCTCCATGTGATTGTGTGCCTGCTCTGTCAATTATCACTGAATTGTGTGACCGATGACCTCTGCAGCAATGATTGGTTCTGGATTGGACTTCATGTTTTTTTTGCCGAACGGGACTGTTGTAAGGGCCCTTCATTGTGGTGGACTTCCATTTTATCATTCTACAAAAGCTACATTGAATATCTGAAACATGAGAAATGAGTTTTGGAAGTCGGTATGTTGGTGTGATGAATCCAAATTTCAATAGTTCTTCGGAGAAGGAATTGTGAGGCTTTTACCCTTCAAAATCTGAAAAACTCTAGTCCAACAGTAAAGCCACTTGGCCGCATCATAAAGTGGTCTCTCAGTGGTCAAATCACAATCTTGTTGAGAGGCTGTCGAGGGAGTTTAAGGTTAATATTGAAGGTCTACCAGGAGAGAAAACTAAATGGATTGGGTAATGCAAGTGGTGTTAACGAAAAATACTTTTACTTTGGAAAACAATGATCAACATTTTTGCCTATTTTCTGAAATGTTTCGGACCAACCTAGTAACTGAATCATCATTAATTCATGTCAATTTGAAATAATGTTTTTTTTAAAAGGTGTGGAAGTGAAAGCACATTTTAAATATCAGATTCATCAAATAACAAAAATAATCAACAGATGAAACGATTATCAAAATTAACGTTCGCTGCAACCCTAGCACCAGTTGTTGGCATCTTAACATTTTGGCATTTGTTTTTTTTTTTTTTAGTCTTATTGACTGATGTCCTTTGATTGCAGGAACAAAGTGCGCAAGAAACTAAAAATGTGGTAAGTACACTACTTTTATTCCCTCAATTAATTTATCCACACCAATTGCACTTAGCACACACCGGCTTGGATTTCTTAAGCCTGTATCCCACAGAGCAGCGAAGGTTTGCGAGTGTTTGCAAAGGGAGCAGATGTTGATTTTTTTTTTTTTTTTGTCAGGATTCATTCAAGGTTGTGGAGTTGTTCGCCGGATGTTCAGCAACGGTTTTTGTGGTTGGAAATAGTTTTTCATCTCAAAAATATGTTTAAAATTTCGAGGAAAAGAATGTCATGCTTCATAATTAAACTACAGTACAACTGGGTTTCAGTAAAGCTATCTATCTATCTATCTATCTATCTATCTATCTATCTATCTATCTATCTATCTATCTATGTCTGTCTGTCTGTCTTTATACAGTATATCTGTCTATCCATCCATCCAATTTGACTATGAGTGACAGATCAAAGCAAGTGGGCGTGTGACTTGTAGTGTGTGGTGTGGAATACTTCTCAACCTTTCGAAGTTGTCAACTTGGCAAACAAGGGATGGAAAGCGAGACCATCCTGGCTTTATTTAATACGTGAGGGTTGTGCTGCATCTTACTTGATGAGCAGCATTATGCATTGCACTTCAAAGTCTATGGACTGTTGTACTGTATTTGATTTGTGGATTTTACACTGTTTTTTTTTCTTCTTCTTGAGTTTTTACCACACAATAGATACTGTGATGGTTTTTTTAATCTTGCACACAAAAAATTACCCCCCCCCAAAAAAAAACAAAAACAAAAGCTAAACTCAAATGAAGGGTTTGGAAAAAAAACTACAACTAATAAAAATGAACAAACTCGCTCTGAAACCCCATTACAACTAATTCAATTAAAAAAACAACAACAACCTCAAAACAAAATAAAAAAGTACTATAATGAAAAATCCAAAAGTACTTGGGCTGTACAGACTGATGGGTATCAGACAGCATTGATTGTTGTTGTTTTTCTCTCTGTGAACTTTTTGGGACTCCAACTGTGGTGCAATCCCTGACCCAAGATGTGAGGTGACAAATCTCCCAGGCTCGGAGAGAAACAAGCTGCGCTCAAATCATGGTAGCATAGCTGATGTCACAGCGCTAATCCCTGTTGAAGGGTGGGGGTGATGGGCGGATTGGCGGATGGATGCGAGTCAGAAACATTTGACCCTGGATGAGAGGCGACACGATTGAATCAGAGCTGAGCTGAGCCTCATTTCTTCCCTGGGCTTTTTTGGATGTGAGCACGCCTCCTTGTATTCCGGGCTGACGTCGAGGCGAGCTACGTCATCTTTCTGAGTGGGACGCATAACCCTTCTGACCTGCTCATCCTGCCGTTACCCGCAGAACAAGGGCGGTTAGCGACCATCCTGTCCCATCCCAAGGGACCCAAAATGCTCTCGGTGGACTGCAACAAGATATTTAGTGACCAGGTAGGCCCCCGAAATTTATTTTATTCGGAAAGTTCTTGCCAAAGTGACGAAATGCGACATTGTGCATGCGAGAGATCCCGAGGAGCTTGGCTTGACAGATGGGACTGTTCTGTTCCGAGATTGAGGCTTATACCTGCTGCACTGATCCCGGTTACTTTATAGGGATAATAATAATCATCATCATCATCATCATAAAAAATATAAATAAATAAGGAAAAGAAGAAAACAAAAATATTCATGTGTTTGCACCGTTTTGACAGGCCTTTCACACAGAAGGAATAGTTCTGTTTTTATAAGTAGTCATGCTCTCAGCAGTTATCATTGCCACGGTAACCATCTGTAGGGATGAAAAACCATGACAACTAAAACCACTCACCAATAGCAGAGGCCCTTCCAGCCACCGATAATCCATCTTCGTCTTTGCAAACTACAAGCCACAGAATCGTCCTGTATGGAGTATTTACACTAATGCAGTTTGAATGGCAATAGATTTGCATTGCTTTGTCTTTCGGGCGATTTTCCTCAAACTTGCATAATGTTGCCAGCCTTTTTAACATGTAGGCCTAAAACTGTGGTGAATGTTTGGAAGGCAGTATCCTGTATACTTCCAAAGTAGCTCTCACAATAGTAATTTAACCTTCATTTTGTTGCCCCCCCAGGGAACACCCGTGAATAGCTTACCGCAGAAATCAGGTCACGCATTGTACCTGCATCCCAGAGTTACATGATATTGGGAAAAGATGACTTATTAGGAGCATGTGTGAAATATATGACTCGAGGTCAGCTGGTCTAGGCACATGATATGGAAATAGGCATTTCTAATTGCTTGTAGAGAAAGAGCTGAGTCTCTGGAGTGCACGGAATGAAACAACCAAGTTAAAGCTTTCTAATCAAGTGAGCTGTTCTTTACTGATTGTGATGTAACAGTGCAGCTAATGCACATAATACTGTCCCCAGCTGCCCATGACTTGGCAGCTGGGGTGAATGAAGATCCGCTATATGTCGATATGGTTCCGGACGGTGGAATACATCGAAGCATTTTTATGTCAAAGACAAAAGGTAACCAGGGCTGCTATGTTAGCACAGTCTGGCAATAGCCAACCAAGTTATGACATTAGTTTGTAATAACCGACAAATACTTGAATGTTCAGTGATGTTGTTGTGTTTGGCGATGCGGGTTCACTGCATGCACAACAATCCTCACGAATTGGCAAAATTATGAAATGCTGCATTAGGGTATACCCTGCCTATTGCCCGAAGACAGGTGGGGACGGCTCCAGCACGCCCGCGGCCCTTGTGAGGTTGCGGATTAGAAAATGGATGGATGAATCATACATTACCTTTTGAAAGTACCGTAATCTAATTGTAGCCAAATTAAATATTTTTGCTTTGGCGGTTTAGCCACACATTTGGATACTACATGACTTAGTAATAACATGAATATCATATTTTGTTGTTGTCGCAGCAACTCCAGATTAACTTTTTGAACCAACGAAAATAAAAGAGTTGCATACAGTGTGTATTGACAGCTTTAAAAAAAGAATATGGGTGGCATGTGTGGATTGTGAATTGTGTCTTGATCTCCAGCCACATGTGTTTATGGATGTGCAGACATCATGATGTTCTGGAGAGCGACATTGAAATTGGAATCTTTTCAGAGTCATTTCTACCAGAGCAAAACTGTACCTTATTTTCTTTGTAAAGACAGAACATTGGATTCAGCTGTTACACTGGATAACCTTTTTATCGTGCCAGTGGTCATGAAATTATGGCCGGCTGGCACGTAAAAATTCTTCTGGAGTGATGATGGAGTGTACATGCAGAAACACGTGAACGTGTCTCTTAATCACGCTTGGTCGCAGGTCCACCCCTCCTCCACTCCATCCATCCCGACTCCCCCTGCAGTCTTGCTCACATGCTCCCTCTTCTTCCCTGAAGCCTGCAGCACACTCAAGAAATCCATCATTTCGATTCTTCTATTTGGCCATACCACAGTATTTCTTCTAATCATTCAAAGTCTGTCAGATTTTATTCAGGTAGCAGTATCATTGCAGCCTATAAATAGAAACAGAGGCCTGCTCGGTGGATATTTTGTCTCATCATTACATAATAGGGGTTATGATACAAGTATTGGATTTGGATAGGAAACATGCGGTAATGTACAGAGGCGTACCGAGTTACCACACGAAAAATGTTAGTGCAGAGACAAGAAGTGCAAATGTGTCACGCTCGAAACGTATGCTAGTCTGTATAAACATATTTAGGTGGAGTTGAATGACTTCAGGTTTGTGGGAGTTGATGCTCAGGTGATGTAAGGCAATGAGATTTGAGTCAACTTTGATTATTTGATGACATCCTATCTCTGTTACTCTCTCTCTCTCTCTCTCTCTCTCTCTCTCTCT
>NW_017805983.1:3593941-3646524 GCF_001891065.2 Hippocampus comes
TTTTAATCATCAACTCACTGTGCACAGCTCCAAACACAAGCACGCTCACTGTCTTGGCCTTGCACACAGTTGGACCTTGTAAAACTCATAAGGCCAATTCACGGAACGTGTTATGCGGATTGTTGTAACCTTTATAAAATCTGACTGTCTGCGAGACCACAGCTGATGGTTCAGAGAAAGACTAGTTGAATAAGGAGGTTTTTTGGAACATTTGATGTTCATTTTCACAACGAGGGACTTGGTGATCGGCCGCCGCTTGTCTTCGTTTCGTCGTCTGACCAGACACTACACTATCTAAGATACAGTATCTTTTCATTGCGGCAAGAGGACGTTTGGCTTATTCGCTAATGGCTTCCATGAGGATTTAAGGCTGTTCATTAGCTAGCATTAGCTAGTGCCTTTTCAGAAAGGCTTACAGTAGTTAGACTTGCATATTTTCCAAGTGACCGTGCTCACGATCCCATTTTTAGTTTCATATTTCAGCACACTTGAGACACTGTTGCTTGAGTGAGGTGTCTGTCTTGTTAAACGTTTTCAAGCTATAACTGTCATTGCAGAGCGATAAAGTCGATGTGTCGACGAGTCCATTAATCCATTTAAGCCCAGGGCACTGTAATGTATGAAGCTTGAAATGTTGAACAGCACCGTTGAACAACTGTATTATGAAATATATTTGACATCTTTATTTTTAATTGTATTTAGCACGCTGATTGTCTTTCACTTACCATGCAGAAGACAATTTTGATGAATAATATTTACTTGCTAGGCACCATTTTATGCATTAAGCATGACTGACCATTGTACAGAGCAGAGCAAAAACTGAACGCTACCCATTGTGCGATAGTCAGATGAGATCAGTCGTGTGTTGTCCAATTTGAAGCTGATCAACTTAATGTTTCTTTTTTTTTTCGTAGTGCAAAGCTAACTATGTGGATGTTAATATTAATTGCACACACATTTATTATGAATGTCAGGACCACTTGCAACCGGCGTATTCGTCGCATAGCTGCCAGGTTTCTAATTTAATTTGTAGGTCGTTATTACAAGAGTTGTTTAGGACTATGTAATGCCTAGTTTCCGTAATTAGACACATAAAAGGAAAGGGAAAAACAGTACAGACGCAAAGCAGTTTAAGACTTGATACACGTTTTACAGGTCTACTCAATGCTGCAGGAGCATGATGTGCTGTAAATGTGAAGCAAGTCTTTGTGGGTTTTTTTTTTTTTGTCTGTCATCCTGGTTGAGTGGCTGAGTCATGAACGCTGACCTTAACTGAGGCTTTGGTTGTTGTTCTGGGTTCTTTTGTAACCGCTTGAATGTGTCGTCGATTCATTCTCGGAGTAATTTTGGTTGCCCTACCAAACCTGTAAACGTTCACCACAGTTTTTGTGGATAATGTACTCTGATTGTGCTTCGCTGGAGTTCCGCAGCCTTGGCAATGATTTGCAAGCTTTTCCAGACTCAACTCAACTCAACTCAACTGTATTTATAGAGCACTTTCAAACAGCCATCGCTTCATACAAAGTGCTGTACATGGAGCAACTAACATATACAACAGTAAAGTACTGGTAAACTTCAATCACTTTGTCTGTTATTTGTTTTGCTTAATTCATTTGCAGTAAATCGTGGCATGGCACATTTCTTTATCAGATCTCGACTTCACTTTGTCTAATATTTAAATGACTTGTTGAGTCAACAAATCCGGCAGTAATAATCACGCCTGAGTTTGACCGAGAAAATTAAGATCACCTTTGCAAAAAATGTAGTTAATCACAGTCAGCTCATGATTGAAGAAAAGGAAGCAATGAGTATTTATTTCCCACATAGAGCCACATACGTTTAAAAAAAAAAAAAAATGTAACCTTTTTAAATAAAATCATTCACTTTTTTGACTTTGACCCCTGGCATTGGATAAATATCTTAAAAGAGACATTAAATATTTAATGACAAATGTTCCCGTGTCTCTTAATAACATGTTTTCATCAAAATACCCCAAGGACAAAGAATCACAGACATTCATACTGCATATTATCTATATTTATATTGATTGCACTTAATTGAACGGTGTACATTGAAACTGTAACATTTATTTTGTGAATGCAAACACTTTGTTTTTCTTCTTTCTTCTTTCTACCCACAATCTTGCTGCTGTAGACTGTAAATTTCCCCAGTGTGGGACAAATAAAGGATAGCTTATTATTTGTTGTCATATTGGAATTGGCTTGTATTAGGGCCCGATCTGTCTCCTGCGGTGAGCCAGCCCTCATCCTGCCCTTGCTTGGGCAATGGCAAGCCCGGCTTTCGTTCAGTTGTCACCCATGGGGCTGGATCTCATTGTTGTGCACCTGCTGGCGTTTTGCGCTGTCGCTTCTTTCGCCTCGTTCGGCAGCGAGTGTTCATGGCGGTCAGCTGCTTGCTTCTACTCACCTAAGTCGAGCTCAGAGTGTGGCAAATAAATGAGCGCCCGAGACAATGAAAGCTTTTTTGTGGTATATGGACACAATGCCAAATATAAAATCTAACATTAAAAAAAGACCTTGTAGTTTGTCACAAGTTACTACTGGAACAGCAATGAAAAGGCATGATGTAAAGAGCCACGTCGCACCTGATGGGTCTCTGAAATGAGGATTATTCGAGGGGGGTTGCTTGTGAATATTCTCATGCATGTCATTTCTCTGTCGGGTTGTAATCTATCACAACTGGAGTGCTTTCTTTTTGGTGGTGTTCTTTATTTCCTCCTTGGACATTTTTCACTCACCAAAATTTGGCGCCAAGGGCCCACTGTGTTAAAATGACGGCCCAATGACCGATAAACCGAAACAGTTTACTTCATTTGAGGCAGTGGCTGCTTGTTGTCTTTGTGAAGTTGCAGCTGCAAGCATATGAAAGCCTTCCAACAAATGCTACATGCTTCCAACGCAGTGGCATGCTATCAGGGCTTCAAAGTCTTATGTTTTGGCCTCACCACTATCGGAAGCACTGACCTATCGATTTATAACTTAAATTAAGTTGTATTGAGTGCATTCCATATATCTGTTTTCTTCATTTTATGACATGCATCTTGGCTGTCCAGCTTCCAGTTACGTGTTTGTTGGATTTTTTTTTTTTTTTTGGTCCAATCAGATTTTTGCATCGGTTGCCATTACATACACTGTAGTCTGCCCAGGGCCTTCAAAATTTGGTGCTGATATCAGAATCATCTTTATTGGCCAAGTATGTAGAACACACAATATCTGACATGACTAACAAATCTGATTCCCGCATTCACCTCTGTTCGCCTTTGCAAACGCTGAGACTGATATCAGCCTTTTTTCTGTTCTTTGATTGGTTGATTAGAGCTACTGAGTGGGATGGCGGACTTTTTAGGAAAAAAATGCACATTGTGAGGATACTGGAGGTTGGCCAATACATTGCTTGGGAGGCTTTTTTGAACCCTCAAAAAGGATTTATTTGCCACTGCCGTAGCAGCAACACCTTGCTAGCTGTTTTGCAAAAGCAAAGCTACATGCGCACTTCTCATGCATTTTTTTTTCAAAAGCAAAACAGCGCTAAACAAGCTGTCTTACTGCGATGTGCAAAAGAGGATGGATTTTGTCCATTAATAATAGATGTTACTCGTGAATACTTATTTTATTTAAAGTTTTTTGTTTTAGTGGTATTGTTAGATACAGCAAATATTGATTGTGAAATAATATATTAGAGTGTCTAGGTTTGGAATTGATGTATTGGAAGAGGAAAGGGTCAACTCTGTTTCTTGCTTTCGTAGTAATTGTATTCATCCTCAAATGCAGGAAAATGCTTCTGTCTCTCTGTAATGCCCCGCATAATTATGATTTGCTTTTGTATCTTATTTTGCAGCATGATTGTGGTGCTTTTCAGAGGTATATTAGGTCCCCACTGAAGGCCCACTGTTACAATGAACCCCTGCAATTTGCAGGGGATATAGGCAAAGTCCTGCTGTGACTAGTGAAAAACCGCAAGTAATTAACTCTGTGCCACCTAAAACATTGTCCAAATTAATCATTTATAAACCAGAAGTATGCCACAAACTACGTTCCCAAAACATTTACAATCATTTTAAACTCAGCTGACAATCTTATCCTTCAACATAAACGGCTTACTGATGAGTGTGAAGTGTGAAAAAAAAAATGCACGAGAAGTGCACATTTAGCGGAGCAAAAACACATGAACACATGAAGCAGAGAAAGCAGCTTTCAAATACTGTATTCTCTTTGGCTGGCTTTGTTGTTATGTCCACAGCTAGCGACAGCTAGTTTCACTCTGTGGGTAGTTTTGGACATATCTTCCCACATTGTAAGAAGAGCGTAAGGTTGAAAATTTTTCAATTCTAGATTGCATACAGTTCCAATCGAGCCCTGAAACAAGCCTTGTCTGTGCATGTTTGTGTCAGAGGACTGATGAGGAAGCAGTGGTGGACCGCGGTGGAACCCGCTCCATGCTGAACACCAACTTTGAGAAGGAAGAACTAGAAGGTAACAACCCTGTCAGTGTCATGAAATCATTCTTTGAAGCTAATGCTAAATTTAGAGTGAATGGTGTGTACACGTATTGAATTTGTACTGCATGCGTGAAATAAATATTAACCCAATCAGTCAATTAATCAATCAAGCAAAAAAACAATTTGTGTTAACAAAACACAAATGCCTTATTATTATTATTATTATTATTATTATTATTATGATGAAACTGATGCACTGGAGTAAAAAACAGGGCAGATTCGAATCAATTTGGTAAAATATTGTGTAATGAACGTGTCCTTCAATACACATTAGTTCTCTTTATTTTTTAATTGGCAGATTAATGTACACTCCTTCCGTAGCCCAGTTAGTATACAGCTGGCTTTTGTTTACCTAGCTCGCCGAACTAATATATTGTGGGCCAGTCCGCCAATCATCAGTGACCTGATCACATCGGGGGCGACTGGTTAGCGTCTTGGAGTCACAGTGGAGAGGTTCAGGGTTTGATTCCGGCTCCGGCCTTCCTGTGTGGAGTTTGCATGTTCCCCCTGTGCCTGCGTGGGTTTTCTCTGGGTACTCCGGTTTCCTCCCACATTCCAAAAACATGCATGGCAGGCTGATTGAACACTCTAAATTGTACCGCGTGTGAATATGAGCGCGGATGGTTGTTCGTCTCTGTGTGCCCTGCAATTGGCCGGCAACTAGCCAACTACTCAGGGTGTCCCCCGCCTACTGCCTGAAGACAGCTGGGATAGGGTCCAGCACGCCCTGCAACCATTGTGAGGATAAACGGATTAGAAAATGGATGGATTGCCGGATCATACGTGTCACGAAACCAGACCACAATGATAGCAAGGAATTTTTAATACAGTTAATACTGTGACATCCCTAATTGATGTTTTTTCTTTTCATTGTCATCTGGCAGGGTCAGATATAATTGGCAGCGTGGCGATTATGATGTTGTTTATATTGCCTGTCTACATGTTTTGCAGCACCATTTGGTTCAAAAGTGCCACATAGATGCTAATTGTCAGCCTTTGTGCCCATTGAGTTTCTCATTTCATGTTCAGTTTCAGGTAGCAAAAAACAATTGCCTCAATAAATGGGGGTACTGATGTTTCAAGTTGCCACTGTACAGTACTTTACCAGTGTTGCAAAATTCTGGAATAAAAAGTATATGTTTAAAATCTGTGATGCAGATCTATTCGATTTGACTGAATACTGAAGCATCTCATATGGTGCAGGAGGCAAGAACAGGGCATTCACAGTTCTCTGACCGCTCAGCTGAGGGCCAGGCGAGGGTGGAGGGTGGGGGTATGCAGCACAGGCCAGTCAGCTCGACTGCAGTAAAAAAGGGGGAGACAGTCAACTCAGATTATCTTCACTCTAACCTTGTGCATGCATGCTCAAGTTCTGCACGCACAAGTGTGGCAGCTAAAATGTGGGGGGGAGCTTTCTAGAGGTGCCATTGGTTAGTCTGCATTCATGGGAAACAATCAATATCAATGTCCAATCCTCATTTTGATCAGCTCCAAATTGGATATGTTCGCAGGTAACAACGTCCTCAATATGCCTACAGTGACTTAAGGTACAGTCAGTGATATATTAAAAAAAAATAATAAAATCTGAATCTAAATGGATTTTACTTTGTCCATGCCTCAACTCAACATTTAGTGGAAATTTAGGCACTTTCTGTCTAATTCCATTCTACTAGCCCATTTTACATCAAGGGTGGACAACATTTTGTGGTCATGGGTTTTTTTTTAGAAATGGACAGATGGGCCAAATCTTCTGTAGATTAGGTACAAATGAATAAAACATGTAAAATATGTACCATACTTCATGTTAATGTTTAAATGTTATTTTTATACCTAATTCATTACAATAATTGCTTTAAATACTACAAATATTGTTGAAAGGCTTATGTGATTAAAAAAATACTCACACTATTTACATCTTGATTTGAACTACTTTTTTAATTGTATAATTTTTTATTGTGCTATCAAAACTAATTAGATGCTTTCAGCAATGGATATTTGAACACCAACAGTGCAGTTACACATGTAGACAAACAATATAATGACACAGGCATATATTCTTTATCTTCTGCGAAAAACCACTAATATCACTGCAAGCACTGAGTCACTTACAGTAGTTGTGAGAGTCTTCTTCATTTTTGTCTGGATGGCAGCATTTCACTGGCCCCAAGTTGCACACACGAGCAGGAGACGCAGTAAATTTGATCATGATGCACAAGTTGTTGAATTCTTGAGATTATATATAATTTAGATTTTTACCATATGTTTTATAAATTACAGTATTACAAAGTGCTGTTTTCTACTGAAAAAACATACTACAATTGTTTTGTTTTTTTGTTTCTTGGGTTAGGCGTTAACGGATTAATGGGATCCCCAGAGCAAGGAGGCTGCAGTATTAAATGTTCACTCCCCAAACGTCTGTAGTTGGAATATAACGGTTTTTTTCTCCCTTTTGTTGACTCCAGGTCACCGTACTCTGTACATTGGGGTACATGTTCCTCTGGGTCGGAGATCACATCGCCGCCACCGTCACCACGGCCATAGACACAGGAAGCGGTCCAAGGAGAGGGACTCCACAACTGATGATGGACGAGAATCCCCCTCACACAGTCGGTGTCCCTCCTTCCATTATATTTGCATAGGACTGCTTACATACTCTAGCTGCAGTTTTAACAGAAATGGAGCCTTGTCGTTTGCTTCAGAAGACACACCAGCCCAGAGGGTGCAGTTCCTCTTGGGGACAGAGGATGGCGATGAGGAGCACATCCCGCACGCCCTGTTCACCGAGCTGGACGAAATCTGCCTCAGGGAGGGGGAGGATGCAGAATGGAAGGAGACTGCCAGGTGGGTCTGTTTTTGTTGCACCACATTCCATTTTTATCATCCCAATAGACCTTTTTCATGATGTTTGCAAACAATGGCAGGAAGTGATTGTCTGTCGTTGACTTTAAAAGAAAACGGTGGCAAACTCTTGTGTTTGGTGTTGCAATATCAGACAAACATTCAACTTTTTGATTTACTCCCCCCAAAATAATAATCTAAATTAATTAGGGATGGGCGAGTACAGACACCATGTACTGAGATTAACAGCATTTTGGAAAGGGGGCGGGGGGGGGGTGGCGGACTGGGATGGAAGTGCTTTAAAAGCACAGGGACGGCGGACGATTATGATATGAACAAGGATGGAGGGATGATGATGGAAGGGTACCCAGGTCGCGGACGAAGGACAGAGGACGGACTGGCAAAATAGGGTAAAGTGCCCATCTCTGACAGTGTCATACTGTGGCTGTGTAAAATGTCGAAAAACAAGTTGCGGTTTCAAGTGGATTTATTGAACTCTGTGGTTAACTGACTGGGCAATCTAAATGAGGGTGAAATCAGAACAGTCAAAAAGAAAGAAATATCTCTGACTGTTCATAATTGTCTGTTGTTGTGTTTTTTTGAAAATGTATTTATCAAAAGTACTAGTGGTATCAGTACTCTGTATTGGTGTCGGTGAGTACTCAAGAATGAATACCTGTATTGGTATCAACCTGAAAAAGCGATCTCCAAAGATCCTAACGTGAATCCAATTCAGACCGCAATACTGAATAAATAAATAAACAAATAAATGCAAGCATCACTCAGTTTAACAAAAGAACCTGCTTCTATGTGTTTATCAGTTCTAAAGTTCATCCAGATTTTGATTGTTTGGCTCCAGCTGAAATGATCTCTGTGCTCATGTGTAGGTGGCTGAAGTTTGAGGAGGATGTCGAGGATGGCGGCGAGCGATGGAGTAAGCCTTACGTGGCCACGCTGTCTCTACATAGTTTATTTGAGCTGCGAAGCTGCATTATGAATGGCACTGTAATGCTGGACATGAGAGCAAATTCGTTGGAGGAGATTGCAGGTAAAGGATGACTGTGAAACCTATCCTCAACTATTTGCTGAGCAGCTCACCGATTCTAATTTTTGGCGCTTTCTATATCCATCCGTAATATCAGGTTGTTTGTGACTCTTGTAACACAGTCTGCCTTGCGCTATGAATTGGCAATACCTTAAAAATACGGTAACACAAAACCAACCCCAGCTTCCTCTTCTTTTCAGACATGGTCCTGGATCAGCACGAAGTGTCTGGCCAATTGGGTCAGGATGCCAGGAGGAGGATCCGTGAGGCCCTGCTCAAGCAGCATCATCACCAGAACCACAAGAAGCTTGCCAACCGAATCCCGATTGTCCGCTCCTTTGCAGACATTGGCAAGAAGCAATCAGAACCTCATTCCATGGATAAGAACGGTGAGTGTGTGTTAGCCATACACCACAGGTAATATTCATGCAAACAAACTAATGAGATCCCAGGACAAGCACTGCAACAATTAGTCGGATTTAGTTATTGGCTACTACGATGCCATTAAAGGTTAAAAGCGCTGTGCCAAGAACCCGTTTTACTATTGTAATTTTCACAACACAAAAAAACGAAAGGGTTTTTTTTTTCCATTCTTTTCACCGTCATGTTTTTCTCATCATTTTGGTTGACCTGACATCAGTACTTTCTTGACAGGCCAAACAGTTTCATCTCAGTCCCAGTCAGCCAGCACCGAGGGTAAACAGGATGTCAGCAGAGAAAACAGCGCCGTCGACTTCAGCAAGGTGAGCCACCGCTGGTTTTGCTGTTTATCTGTGGAAAGTGAGACCCGGCCAAATTATTGATATAAGATTGGGTACCGTGTGGAAGAGTCAACTTTTGCAGCTTATCCTGGGAAAGTGGACAACGTGTAACTGGAGGACTGTCCTATTTACATAATCATTGACCCACTCGTAGTGCTGTGTTGCAGTTTGAAAATAGTGAAATTTTAGCTTTCACTTATCCAATAAAATTCATTGTTATCTGTATAATGCAGTTTCAATAGGGACGGTATCCAAGATGATTTTCATAAAGTTGTCCAAGTCCATACACCCTAAACAGAACAAAAGAACCAACAAAATCAAAGCCAGTGCTCAGTCTGCCTTGTCTTATTAGATTCAACTAGAGCGCGAAAATACTATGTTGCGTCGGTTTTGTCTAGGTGCGCTGACTTTACTCAGAGGTGTTAATATGAGTGTGAATGGTTGTGTTTAAGAGGGGCTAGTAAAATCATATGTTGTACCAGCTTGGCCTGTAGGAAGGAGTGTTCTTCGAGACAGAATTACTGTACCTACAACAGAGAGAGACTTATTGTCAATATATAGAAGCAGCATTATGGATGT
Organism: Hippocampus comes; assembly: GCF_001891065.2. NCBI lineage: Eukaryota > Metazoa > Chordata > Actinopteri > Syngnathiformes > Syngnathidae > Hippocampus > Hippocampus comes. Next base: position 3,603,684 of record NW_017805983.1, read on the forward strand.
GAACAAATAGTGATCGTCAGGTCTTGCAATTATTTTGTTCTCTAAATTAAATTGAACTTGATAATTCCAAATTAAACTATAAACTTTGCTAAAATCAATTTATAAATAATATTGTTCCCAGTATTGAGTCTTCTGGGACTCTGTGGCTAACTTTAGCTTTCAGAGAATTGATACTTTTTAATACTGTATTAATAAGCTTTTCACTTTGTGAAGCTGGACATATATAGACACAAAACATTTGTTCCATACTTTCACAAGTGCCTTTCAGTGACTATAATCCATTCCATGTCAGGGCCTTATTTAAGGTAGTTTTGTAGCTTGTCGTCATAAATTTTTAAAGATTGGTGAAAAGTTGATTGTGTATAGGTATTCGTTTGGATTTGCACTTGGAGAATCCAAAGACACTATAGCCAACCAATCAGCAAACCATTTTATCTGTCATGTATTCTATGAGAGCTCAAGCCAGTTGATTTAGGGTGAGGTGCGGTACACACTCAGGATGGAGCATTGGCTTAATAAACCCAAGCCACATGTGGAGCAGGCAGCTATGTTATTCTGCCGAGATTGCTTTGCGGATTTGACCTAACCTGCATCAAAGTTCTAAATTCAGTTCTGTTGTTTTCATTCCCACTGCTGAGGTCATCAGTCATTAAAAAGTTTGCTTTGTTAGATTGACCTTCACTTCATGAAAAAGATCCCACCTGGTGCAGAGGCCTCCAATATCCTGGTTGGGGAGTTGGAGTTTCTCGAACGCCCTGTGGTGGCCTTCGTCCGCCTGGCACCTGCTGTGCTGCTCAGTGGCCTGGCTGAGGTTCCCATCACCACCAGGTTGCTCCCGCTGACCTCTGTGTTTCTTCTTGGACAGATGATCCAGCTCACTCCCTGACTGTTGTCCTCTGTGTACTCCCTGTTCATGCCACAGGTTTCTTTTCATCCTGCTTGGGCCTTTGGGAAAAGGTCCGCAGTACCATGAAATTGGACGGTCTATTGCAACCCTAATGACTGACGAGGTGAGGTTCTGGTCCGGGCAATATGGAAGCAGCAATAATGACAGATTCCGTTGCTTCCTTGAGCTCAAGCTGTCCTATGAAGTGTGCCCAAAAAAAGCAAGCTCCAAAGGGATGAATGCTCAGCACGCAATGATAAGCATCAGGATTTTGCACAGTGCAGCCAATAATGTCAGATGTTGCTTTTCCACCCTCAGAATGAACTTAAATAAAAGTGTTTGGATACCAACCAAACTTTTTACCTCCCCAGGTTTTTCACGATGTGGCTTATAAAGCCAAAGACAGAAATGACCTTGTGGCTGGTATTGATGAGTTCTTGGACCAGGTGACAGTGTTACCCCCTGGAGAATGGGATCCCTCCATCAGAATAGAACCTCCCAAAAATGTGCCCTCTCAGGTAAATTCACACTCCCACAAAAGGAAGAGCCGAGGTGTTGTTTTTACCCATTAAGAGTTTCGTTTGTGTGTTAGTTAGCAGGATTACATTTAAACTTTACCAGCGTGTGGTACATGAGAAAAAAAAAAACTCACTGCACACAACCAAACAATGTCACAAAAACTGGATCACACAAGGCAATTGCCATATAGTGGAAGAGCATTTACTTTTTCTGCCTGTCACTATATGTTGCTGGCCTAGATAGATGAAAAAAAGGTACATTGTTTGTAATCAATGAATCATAATTTTCGGACCAAATAAAGGTAAATGGATTAGGCAGACTTGTTGAGAATCACTGAACTACACCATTGATGACCATCACTAAAGTTTTTCCGTAATCAGTGAATGTACTTTAAGTTCGACACTACACATGTCGATGTAGAAGATTAGAGGATTGAGATATTATACTTCTGCAGGAGCATTGCCAAGTGAAAATTACGCAACTTAAAGGTTGATCAAGCTCCTTTTCCACTATATAGTACTTATTCGTCACAGTTGCCTGTTGATGCAATTCCTTTGTCAAAAGCAAGCGCTGGTACACCTCAGCACTAGATACTCAGATACAAGTTACAATTTTCATTACTCAGTTGGGGTTCCGTGCGGGACATACTGATACAGTATGTATGACATAAGTCACAGCGGCTGGACAGGTTCATCATTGATGCATTCGTACTGAGTATTCACAAGCATGGAGAATTGCGGAAAAAGAAAAAAAAACATTTCAAATAGCAAAATAAACGGACATGCTATCATTATCTTTCCCTGTTGGCACTAGACACTACTTTGTTCGAATCCACACGAATCTCCATTGTGCCACAGCGAATGTTTTGTTTTGGGGGGTTTTTTGCCTTTACCCTTCTCTTTAAATAAAATGCATCTCCTTATCAACCTTGACCAACTGTTATGAGAAGTTTTTAATTTATGAAACTAATTTGAAGCAGGGCCAGTTGACGTGGAGGTCCTGAAACGTAAGACCACACCAGTATTGTATTGTATTATATTGATGAGGACATCTGCAATAAATAATCCTAAATGAGCTCTATAGCACCATTCAAAGGACCCAAAGTTGCTCAAAATGTCGCTTCTTCAAAGCCTAACCCACATGACATCCATTCACGTGAATTCATGGGATGATTTGCATTCTCATGACCTTCTCTGGATTGTAGAGACAGGCAATTGCAGCCGACACCGAACTGCATTAATAAACACGGGTGCGAACAATTCTACAGTTGGAGAACGTTTCATGTGACTTGTCGTCACTGACTTTCTTATTATCTGACAACTGAAAAGATTTTAATGAATGGAAGATGAATTCTTAAATGGATCTAATATAATGAATGGATGGATTTTGGTGGATGTCAATGACTTACAATGATGAAGTTGAGTTAAAATCATGTCAATCTATCCTTAATCTATATTGCTTATCCTTCTCACTCTGGGCAAGCGGCATTTCTGATGAACTGTTCATTGCAAAAACATGAAGAGTGTATCGAGTGTAAATTGATCCCTTGCCAGCTGCATGAAAACCAGCAAAATATACTGCTTTACTGTGTTAGTCTGTGTAATAAAGGACACGTGTGAAATCGAACAAAGGGCGACACAATTATTGTCCACTACTATGTCACACTTAAATATGAATGCTTTCCGGGTGAGTGTTTTGAGTGTAACACAACACTGTTGAAATTCTACACTCTTCTTAAAAAGTGCGGAGGTTGGATTTAACAAAACTCTACTATTTTTAATCATACAGGAAAAGCGCAAGCTTCCTCCTCTTCCAAATGGAGTCACAGATCTGGTTGAGTCAGAGGAACACGGAGGCCACGGTGGCCCTGAGCTTCAACGCACTGGAAAGTAGGTAGACGAGAGAACGTTACCGTCGTCGCTTTCACTCTGGCTTTCCCCGTAAAGTGTTGCATCAGCTGCGTAGCAGTCGATTCATTCGCCTTTTCCGTTATGATTGTAAATCACCTGTGCAGGACATTGCCGCGTCCTCAGTGTAACTTTATACAGCCACTGCGGCTTTGCGCAATTAGTTAATTAAATCCGCGGGGATGTCAACGTGACAGAAACAATTGCTTTCAATACAAAGGCCTGCAGCACGTCTCAAGTGTTGAACTTCACACTCGACTTGCACGCTGGCAGCTTTCCTTCTCTGATGCTACCTCAAAAAATGGGAAATTGGATTTAACACCCAATCCCGCATACGTTCCATACAGTAAAAAGATTGATGACAAAACCGGCTGAGATGGCCAGTGTTAAGCGGCTATGATGGCTAACTGAGCAGTGGTGGCAAGTAGTTTCTTTCTTGTCGCCAAGCTCAAAATGTTATACTTACCTTTCTCCCCTAAGGCTGTTTGGCGGTTTAATCTTTGACATCAAGCGGAAGGCCCCTCACTACCTTTCTGACTACACTGATGCCCTTAGCCTGCAGTGTCTGGCCTCCTTCCTCTTCCTTTACTGCGCTTGCATGTCACCTGTCATCACCTTTGGAGGTCTTCTCGGTGAGGCTACCGAAGGACGTGTGGTAAGAGAATAAAAAAAAAAAAAAAAATCATAATACAGTGACCCCCGTTTATCGTGGTTTATATACAGTATGTTGCAGACCCACCCGCAATCGATGAAAATCAAAACATCAGTTTTTGTCGCTCTCATGGGACGTTTACCATAAAACTAACACATGAAGCAAAATAGAATTCAAGGTTGTATATTTAAACACCATAATGTTCAATCAACCCATATAATTTAGTTTAATGCTAACATATAACGCAACAGGAAATTAGCATCAAAGTTCCAATATGATAATGTAGTATTTGAGCCATAACCAATGTTTCTGTATTTTCAGAGTGCTATCGAGTCCTTGTTTGGGGCTTCCATGACTGGAATTGCCTATTCGCTTTTTGCTGGGCAGCCACTTACAATCCTTGGCAGCACCGGTCCAGTCCTTGTGTTTGAGAAGATCCTCTTCAAGTTCTGCAAGTGTGTCATTTTCTTTGAGTTGACGGTCCTCATAATTGAATTATTTGGGAAAGTCATGTCGTTTCTGAAGAATTTCATATCCTCTTGCAGGGACTATGGCCTCTCCTACCTCTCCCTGAGGGCCTGTATAGGCCTTTGGACGTCCTTTTTCTGTCTCCTGCTTGTGGCCACAGATGCCAGCTCGCTTGTTTGTTACATCACACGATTCACAGAGGAGGCATTTGCTGCCCTGATTTGCATCATATTCATCTACGAGGCCCTGGAGAAACTGATCCACCTGGGCGTGCACTACCCCATCAATAAAAACAACAACCTTCAGAAACTAACACAGTATTCGTAAGTGCCTTATAATGCTGTTGCCTTAAAAGTAAGGAAGAGCTACAATGGTTACCTGAGCTGAGAACAAAGGTCAAATAACTGTATCTTTGGGATTGTTTTTTTTTCTAAAGATGAAACGAAATCATTCGGAATAATCTCAAAGTAGCTAAATGGTCTCCATTGTATTGTGTAGTTGCACTTGTGTAGAGCCCAGAGATCCCAGCAATGAAACCCAGCTGTTTTGGGAGGAGAGGAACATCACAGCCTCCCAGGTCAACTGGACCACGTTGGAAGTTCAGGTAATCTTTAAACTCTCTGGTCAGGTTTTCCAACACAATCCAATTATAGCCGGCCAATAGTTTTTCCTTTAGCAGGACCACAACTCTCAGTGCTGGGATCACCACAGACGATCTCTTAATTGTGTCATTACTGAGAGACACGCCTTCCCACAAATTGTTCTGCGTGTCAAAAATATCTGTCTTCAAAAGAATGGGATTTTCTTATCCGAAGACATTGACAAAAAAAAAAAAAAAGATGAGATGACTGAATGTGTTTTTACGCTTGGTCTGTTTCAGTCAAATGAGCTCGTACGGTTGCATTTTTTAGTGCAAACGAAACCAGACCGTTAAATTGTAAATTAAAACTTGCGGGCAAGACTTTTGGCAGATTAGTTTACCACTCAATGGATTCACTTGCTTGCCATCATCATCCTCATCGTGCCCTCTGGTGCCAGTAGGAGTGCGAAGAGCTGCACGGGGACTTCGTGGGCAGCGCCTGTGGTCCCCACGGCCCTTACATTCCTGACGTCCTATTCTGGTGTGTGGTCCTCTTCTTCTCTACCGTCTTCATGTCCGCCTTCCTCAAGGAGTTCAAGACAAGGCGCTACTTTCCTACCAAGGCCAGTGCCAGCGTTGCCACCTAGTGATCTAACCTACATGGAATTCTACGACGTTTTTATCTCAAAGAACATCTTGACCATGTTTGCCTTCAGGTGCGGGCCATCATCAGTGACTTTGCAGTCTTCATCACTATCCTGACCATGGTTCTAGTTGACTACGCTCTGGGCATTCCCTCACCCAAGTTACAAGTTCCCAACAAGTTTAAGGTGAGTCTTATGCAGTCCATTCACCCAATCAGTTTTGATGAAATATTCAAAGCAAGGACAGTAAGTGTGTGAAGTTGCCATTGTCCTAACCTTTTACCATCAGCTCAGCGTCTTGGTGCATCTGGTTTGCCATCTTGTACTTGGCTGTCATTTGTAATATCAAACTCCTTGTATGAATCTAATCTCTTGAAGAACATAGTTGAAAACTGTAACCAGGAGACTGATGTGGATGAAAATCCCAGTGAAGGGGCAGCGAAGGATGCGCTGGAGGCAGTCCTCAAAGTTTTCTAGTTTCCTTAGGTCAGCTTTTCTCACTGGTCATGACTCGTCTCGCTCGGTCTTCCTGGTTAGCCTGTCTGCGTTATGGGACTGGGGATCACTCTCATTTATTGTCTCATAAACTGACTGCTTAATCCCTTTCAGTTTCCCCAAAATTGTCACAGCAGAGATGCAACCATAAATTTGACTTTTACTTGCCTGTGCCTTTCCGACTGAACTCAAAAAGCTGGACATTGCCTCATCTGTGTGCAAGCTGACTATTGACACAGCATCCTGCAAACAGATAATTAGATGCATGAAGATGCCCACACTATATGGTGTGACGTAGACAATGCTCGCATAGTGACATTTTCAACACAAAAGGACTGGGGAAGTGAATCTCAGGTGTTCAACACACCAGCCACAGCTCTCTACTCACCGCTTTCACGCAACCATCATCCCACATCTTAAAAGAAAAAGAAAGATACTGTATTGAAGAGTAAGAGCCTCTTTCCTTTCTGGACTGTTTTTAGCCAACCAGGGATGATCGAAGTTGGATTATCAACCCTGTGGGCCCCAACCCATGGTGGACCACGATCATCACCTTCATTCCTGCTCTGTTGTGCACAATCCTCATTTTCATGGACCAACAGATCACGGCTGTTATTATTAACAGGAAGGAACACAAACTGAAGGTACACCTGTAAATGACTTCAGATGAAGCGCTGGACTTGCGGATAAAATGCTCTGGTATTGGCTGTGGTCTTTCAGAAAGGCTGTGGCTACCACCTAGACTTGTTCGTGGTCGGGGTGATGCTGGGCGTGTGCTCTGTGATGGGCCTGCCGTGGTTCGTGGCCGCCACTGTGCTTTCTATCTCTCACGTGAACAGCTTGAAGCTGGAGTCTGAATGCTCTGCACCCGGAGAGCAGCCTAAGTTCCTGGGCATCCGTGAGCAGCGCTTTACTGGGCTCATGATCTTCACCCTGATGGGCTGCTCTGTTTTTATGACCTCTGTGTTGAAGGTCAGCAAAATAAACAACTAAATGCATGCGGTGTAAATATAGACACCGCACCAATTACTCGTCTGGCTTTTTCCAGTTCATCCCGATGCCTGTGCTTTATGGAGTGTTTCTCTACATGGGGGCGTCTTCACTCAGAGGCATCCAGGTGAGTTTTGGAAGTTTTTCCATCCTTTTTTGTTTTACAATGTGAATCCGGTGGACTACGAATGATTTGACTCCGAGTGGTCACATCTTTTTTGTTATTGTTCTTTACCCCCAAAACATTGTTATCTCCATCAGTGGTTCTCAAAGGGTGGCACACGGGCTCCCTCTAGTGGCACTGGCACGCGAAAGAATCACGGCCCAAGTTTCAGTTAGACTTATTTTTTAAGTTCACTGGATTTGAATTCGACCTTTCAGAACAGTTTTTTTTTTTAAGATTTAGGTCGTTTTTCTGTAACTTTTATGTGCATTAAATGTTAGCCACATCATGATTTCATTACATTTTTTACGTTTGTTAAGCGCAGTGTTGATGTTAAAAGTGTGCAGAATCTTACAGCAGCTCATGGATGATAATATTAAATACATATTTTTAGAATAAACCCTCTGTCTCCTTTTTTTCCAACACCTGATGCGACAGCATTTTAATTTTGGTCATGATGGTGATACTTGGAGAGTGTAGTGTTTGTTTAGGTGGTCCTTGGGGTAAAACGTTTGAAAACTAGTGGTTTAGGGAGAAAGATGGGGAGATAGGTAGCGCCGATTGATTGATACATGTTTTTGAAAAAAAGATGAGTAGCTGTATCTGACTTCTCTGTTGGCAGTTCTTTGACCGTCTCAAATTGTTTGGAATGCCGGCCAAACATCAGCCTGACTTCATTTACCTTCGCCACGTTCCACTGAGGAAGGTGCACCTGTTTACCATCATCCAGCTCAGCTGTTTGGTGCTGCTGTGGGTCATCAAGACCTCAAGAGCTGCCATCGTTTTTCCAATGATGGTAAAAAAAAAAAAAAAAAAGTCATAAAAAAGTCCTACGTCCCTGAGAGCGTCCACTATTGAAAAGAATGTGCTTTACCCTTTGTGTGGACACAGATTCAAAGGTGGTGATTGAATATTACATCGAGTGAGTTTTGTGTATTTGTGTTGCACAAGGTCTTGGCACTCGTCTTCATCCGAAAGCTCCTGGACTTCATCTTCACTAAGAGAGATCTGAGCTGGTTGGATGACTTGATGCCAGAATGGAAGAAAAAGAAGCTAGAAGATGCCGCACAAGAGGTGCAGTCATACTGGCCAAAAAGGACAATGTGAAATCATTTGCAGTTTGAATTCACACACTTGCACAAGCAGAATTTCATCTCTTTTGTGGAGACCACTACTTCGGTGACGGTCACTTGTGTCTCTCCTCAGGAGGAACACAGTATTATTGTAGAAGAAGAAGGCATTGTGCAAGTTCCACTTGAAGGCCACTTCAAGTAAGCTTACGACCACGTTGTCTTAAAACCCTGAACCATCGCCATATGCTTACCTTTGTAATTTCAAATATGATTTTGTTCTTGTATGTCTTTCAAGGAGCGACCCTGCTACAGTGAACATCACTGATGAGATGTCGAAAGGTTCCTTTGGCAATGTTTGGAAGGTTGTGAACCCCGTGGAAAAGGATCCGGCTGCTAAAAGGTATGCCCTTAAAAACAACAGCAAAATAGAAGGGAATATTGTTTTTGGGTGAACCTGCCCATGTTTATTTTTTTAATCTCTCCCAGGAAATTGCGTAGATGCTATGTTTAGGGTTCAAGTGGTTCGTGCTTGAACTTACATGGTTATTTGCCTTTGGTCCACACACAAACTGGGCTTTAGTTTTAGTTTTACAACACCTATTGATGTCCCTCTTTGCCCTTCTGACAATTAAAATAACCAAACAAGATTAATATTTGATTATCAGCCTGTTCCACGCATTTTTTAATGAATTTACAGAACTTTTTGTCACCCTGGAGTTGTTGGGGTTTTTTTTTTAATTATATATGTGAATGCGGACATCACTTACGAGAAACCCTGTCCTAATGGTTGTCCAGCCAGTAGACTAATATAGAATGTCCTGCATTGCCTCCCTCTGCCTCGTTCCACCTATCCAGCTCCCCTTCTTAACCTCTCAGAAGCTGAGAAGCCAAAGGTGAGTCTTGTCCCGTTGTTTGTTTAGGGTTTGGAATAGCTGCAAGTTTTGACCCGGTGATCTCAAATGAATGCTTTTGGTTTGAAAATGTCCACACCTGGCCTGGGCATGCATGCTCTTCTGCTGCCCGTGCATGTTCGCCCTTTGCATGTTAGAAGGAATACAGCGGAAGCTCGACTTACCAGTGACCCAACTTACGAGTTGTTGAGATCCAAATTGTTGCTTGGCCGATTTTTTTTTTTTTTTTTTTATGCTTTGACTTGTGAGCCAAAATTTCCAATCCAAGTGTTGCATGGTGGCGGTGATCTCAACTCACTTCACTTCACTTCACAACATACAGCAGTTCTTTAAAAAAGAAGCTTGTAGCTTTTTTTTTGCCACTCCAAATTGAGTTTTACTGTGAGACTTAAAAAGAGAATTAAATGCGTTGTCTTTAAAACATAAGAGAGAAAGAATCGTCCATTCGTGTAATTCTAACACGATGCAAAATGCCATTGATGGGCTAACAAATATCATCAGTGTCACCGGGTTATAACCAGTGACGTGCACATCTTCCAGTAACGACTAATTGAACACGTTACTTTTTCTAGCCAAGTAATCAGACTACATTTACTCTTCAAATCTCACAAAACATTATGACAGAATGTATTTACTTCAACTTGACAGTGATGTCAACATTTCGAAGAGTTGTGCAGTTCCAGCGAGATGCCTCCAGGATGCGGCAGTGAGAAAGAATTGACAGGACTTAAATAAATATCACGTACTTGTCATCCACTGTGTTGTCTCACGCATGCATTCTGCCTGCATGCAGCAAAACTAATAGTGGATGAGCAATAAAATACAGGAGGACACTTGATTCCGAGCACCACATCATTCACTCAAGGCACTCGACAACTAACTGTACATTATGGGACATATGAGAGAGAGGAAGTCAGGTCTTTACACCTTGAACATAGTGAGGCATTTAGGAAGCCTTGAACTTAATATTTCCCATCTGAGGGAGTGGCATCATGTATGCCTCGAGTCACGTTTTTGGCCTGTGGATGACTCACATGTCCATACTATAACACATAATGTTGGAAGAAGAGAGAGTCAGTCACGTTTTCAAGCTGGAAATACAGTCACGATTTTTGCTGCACACAATGTGCTGTCGACAGAGTGTTATCTAGCCGCAATAACACTGTCAAAAAACAAACATGGATAGCAGCACAGTATGCGTTCAGTCTTGAAGAGAAAGTCCCACCGAATTGCGGGACTGCAGGCGGTCCCCAAATGCCATCGTTATATTTATAAACATTGTACTTTATAATGTTGAGTTTTGGCGTTACAACGGAAATAGTTGAACATGTCAAGTTAAAAGACTGCCTTTATTTGAGATTTACATTTTTTAATGAATTCATGTTCAGCGAAGTCTGGAAAGACCTTCCAAATTGTTTATAAAACACAAGCATATATGTTCAGTGAAATCCACAAAAGACATTATGATAAGTCCAAAAGGTTGTCTTTTGTTTTATAAGAAAAAATAATTTTATTCTTCCATGTCAGTGTTAAAAGTGCACTTCCAATTAAGTGGCAAAACCAGGTGTCATTTTTATGTGAAGCAGGGTTGTCTTTTTCTGCTTCGTATAACTTTTAAATTTACTTGTAATCTAATTTAGTTCCATTTCAAATCAAGTCATTGGTAAAGTAACAGTCATTTTTTTCAAGGTGACTCTGTCAAAACTGGTTATAACCCGTCTAATAAATTGGTTAAGTGTATCTATAATCCATTTCTTGAGCTGTCGGTCTGTCTGTCCACCACCACCCCCCACCCCCCCCTCTGTGTCGATCGCTCATCTATCTCGCTCTCTAATCAGATTGCTCCATTTCTGCTAACAACCACTTGGGAGCATGTTTGTGTGCTGTTTTGGGACTGCGATGATAGCTGTGCTGCGTTATCCAGCGATTTAGTCACAAAAGAATGTGTTCCTTTGGCCGTTACCCTCAGCCTTCCTCTGCATTTACAAAACAAAATGTCATTTTCAAATCAAAATGTCAATGTGTTGTCTTTTTTTTTCTCTCCCCTTACCTGCCCAGTTTACCCAAGAAAGTTGAGAAGCGCCACAAGCGTCGGAGGCACGACAAAAGCTTGGACCGGGAGACAAGTTTGTGATGACACACACTGGCAGACAATGCCATCGTTTTGTCTCTTTTGTTCTTTGAGAAAAAAAAAACTGTGCCACACTCCACCACCTTTGTACTGTGTGTGATACACTGTTTTTTTTTTGTTGTTATCCGTGTCGTGTGCAACTTGTGAATAAATTATGACATTAGAAACAACGTCAGCGACGATACTAAAAAGTCAGTGCACATTTGTGCGAAACCAGCAACAAACGGGCCAACTAAAAGACACTTTTTGAAAACGCTTTGATTGCATTTTATATGTTTCGCCTGTACCATTTATAAAATCCCGCCTCAGCAAAATCGTTAAATTGCTTAAATACGTAATGGACGTTATGGTAGAATTTAGGATTTCTGTGGAAAGTTTATCTCAAGCAAATCTTTTTGTGGGGGGCAAGGGGGGGTAATATTATATAAAATCTCATATATATATTCTGCATATTTTCGGGGGGTGATGTTAGAGCTGTTTTTTTTTTTCCTTCATTGTTGTCAAGGTAGCACATGAGCTTAGCCTCCTTTGGCTACTTGCTACTTGGTCTTTTTCTTTGTTCATCGTTGCTGATCTTTCGAGTGGCTTGTTCCAAAGTCTTCACCGCTGTCAGTACGTGTCATCCACGGACCTACGCTGTCCTCTGTGTTGTGTTGGCGTTCAAAATGATTTTTAGTACTTCTAGGGATGCAATAATACTTTTTTTCTGCAAAGTAAGGGCAACCTGTAATATGTGCTGAACAATTTTAACACTGTATAATGCATACTATATTTTCCTTCATTCAGTGTTACTAATATATTATTAAAAATGACGTCCAAGGCATTTTTCAGATGTAGATGTTTTTTTCCCCTCAGTGTCTGATGCTTCTCTCGATGCTTCGACAAACTAATAAGAAGTCAAAGTTATATCAATATCACATATTTTGACTGCATCCGTGTGTATTTGATTTGTATTTTATTTGCCTTAATCTTTGAGAGATGATCGCCATGTGCATTTGGTTGGCAATTTGATCGGAAATTGTGAAGTAATCAGTTTCAATTTGTTAAATTGTGGTTTTGTTCAGCCGAACGAGAAGGATATAGTCAAGAGTGTCTATAAACATTTAAATAAACATACATGAAATTATTCTTTTTTTCTATGTCTATTTTTGCCCTTGAACACCACAAGATCATTCACCAGGAAAAAAAAACAGATTATCTGATAAAGCTTGATGTCATTAAAAGGGAATAAATTCCTCTCTTCGGGAATACGTTAATTGAAGATTAGCCAAGGAGTGTGTGGTTTCTACATCTATCTGTTCACAGGGGTGCCTTGAGTTACAGATTTCTCAAGATAGCTGTCGTTCGGCTATCTTGAGAAATATTTTTTTGCTTTGACAAGATAAGATCATTGATCGGTGGCCATGACCTCAATTCAACACATTCCTGGCAGACAGTGAACAATTCTCCACAAAAGGGGATATAGATATATATATCTCTCTCTCTCTCTCTCTATATCTCTCTCTCTCTCTCTCTATATATATATATATATATAATATATGTCAGATATTTTTTGAATTGCAAACAAGGTTCATTTTATACGGTTTTGATGTTTCACAGATTTTTTCCCAGCCTTTTTTTTTTTTTCCTATTTTTCCTATTTTTGTTGGAATCGCTGCAGTATTCCTTCACGGATTTCACTTACCACGGGTTCTTTTTGGAACGTAAGCCCCGCAATAAACGAGGGATTACTCTATTGGAATTTTTGAAGTGATTTACAGCAACAAAATATATTGTCATCTTAAGTTTTTTTTTTTAAATGTGCAAAGAAATTGTCAAAACGGGTTTCTTATATGTGCAGGAGAAGTAATGCCAAGGCTCAATGAAAAAAAACATTTATTTTGCAGAGCAAAATAGTTTATACCTGAGCTTTACTTTTTTGTACCTTTTATAAATAGAAAATAATTTAAATGTGTAAAAAAACAAATTCTGGAGGTACTTTCAAAACAATGGAAGAATCTTAATTTTTTTTGTTTTTTTTTGTATGGCTTCCTGTTCCTCATATTTGTTTTCTTGCGTCGTCCTCATAGAGAGCTTGTCCTCAGTGATCGGCTTGTCTTCTCTTACTGGAATACACAGAACATCACGCTAGGATCATGCTGGTTGGCCAAGGCAACTACGACTGAGTCACTGTGTCGTCTTTACCTCTCCCCTGAAGACTTGGAGTTCATGACCCAGAGTAAGTACTCCTTGGCCGCCATGGAGTCCAGGACTTTGTTCACGTCGCTGGTGAAGCTTCCGTCCACGTGCCTCCTCCAGTTTAACCCCCGATTGTGCATCTTGACTGCCCATCTGGGTACATGCATACCATGGAAACCATTATGGGTCCATTACTGGCCCATGGAGTGTCCAGATTTGTGCCCGTGAACAAATCCCCTGGTGTTTTTTAGTTTGGTTTTGTTTTGTTTTTTTTATGTCAATTGTGTGATTATTGTTGACAATTACATGCATATTTTCAAATCAACTTAAAACAAAAGGAAGCATTAAGTCTAGTTCGTATTTGGGTTAAATTGATCTACAAATATGCATTTAAATAGTCAATCACTTTCACGCTTTCTAAAAGTTGTTTCTGCTGTTTCATTTAAAAAAAAAAAAAAACGAACTTTATGTTCATTTGACTGTCCTTATTTACAAACCATCCATCCTTTTTCTGTATCGGTTATCCCGTTCAGGTTCATGCGCAGCCGGATCCTATCCCAGTTTACTTTGGACAAAAGACAGATTATAACCTGAATTGGTTGCCAGTCAGTCACAGGACATCACATAGAGACAACTGAACAAATGTATGCTGAACACTCATCTCATTACAGATTGATAGCTGAATGACTTGGAAGCTGCTAAATTTCAATGTGAATACAGTATATATTATATGTACAGTATGTATTCGAAGCTACTTATTTGATGTAAAAGAAGCCTTAGCTCGCCTGGTTCATGTTGTAAAATGCAACTTCTCTTCACCCAACTCAACACATTCATGTGATTTATTATTGCAAGGAAAGGGTAAAAGGGACATCGAGGTCAAACGTGAAGTGGGGCAAGGACAAAGCAGCCAAGGTGTTGACCCAGTGGTATCAGGCACTGAAGGAATGCAAAGAAGCAGGAAGTTCCCCCTACTCTCTTCGGGTCTGGCCGGTCATGATGAGCCAGGTGACAAAGTCTTTTGCGGCCTGGTCCTGGAGGTAGGAGCTCACGTCGCTGGTGTAAGTCCCCTCGGTGTGGCGCTTTTCAATAGAGCTAGTAAAAAAAAAAAAAAAAAAAAATGGTGCCATGTAAAGTAGAACATCTGCATCTGTTCTGAATGAATATTTATCTAAAAGTGTGACAAAAACATTCACAATTTAAAGGAAACAAAACATACTCACCGGATAGGCTGATTATGACATGGAACAGTGTGTGCAGATCGCTACCGGCATGTATTTCCGAGACAAAGTTGGCCTGTAATAAATTTTGCTCTGACTGACCAATCGGAGGACGGAAAAATGCTGCAAGGTCAAATTTGGAATCTGACTGGTGAAAGGATATATTTTACGTAACTGATTCTGAATGCCTGGGCAGATTACATTTACAGACCACCACCCAAAAAAATCGACATCCACGTGTACTTAATGGAAGCAAAGCGGCCAAGAGAAATGCTAGCAAATGAGGCGCTATACAGTTGGGAAAAAAAAAGACATATTTTATACGAAATACAATATATATTTTAGCACTATTTTTTTCATTGGAAAAAAAAAACTTTAATTCCCTATGACATTTATGATAGGTGTGGTAGGAGGGAAAAAAAGTCTCTTTATATCAAGCAAGACCATATGTGTTGGTTTTGTGACGCTGTTGGAGTCACGTTCAAGCAACACATTCAGGTTAGGATGTGAGTTTGAAACTCAGCTCAGGCCTTGGGGCGTAGATTTGACCTCTGAAGTAAAAATGACTTGCTTTTTTTTTTCTTAATATTTGAAACTTGCTAGGTCTAAGAACACCCATTACATTCAGCAAATCTTAACGCAGTGGTCACGACAATGGACAGCTTATCATGTTATCAGGTTACAGGGTGCATAAAAGGGTTAACAAAGTGATGAATGATCACATCAGGACAAGCCACAAACTGTAGGAATGGACCACTAACCCGGGTCGCTTCTTGTTCATCAGCCACCGAACAAAGTCCTGAGCTTTCTGGTCTTCAAGATATCTGCTGTAATCGTTGGAGAACGTTCCCTCCGAATGTCTCCTCATTAAATCATCGTCGGTCTCCGAGCTTTGGGGAGGAAGAACACGTCCTTGGCAATGAGACAGAGGCAAACGCATTCTCACCCGATATCGATCCGCTTGGGGTTCTACCTTGAGATGTCATGAAGAGGAACCTGCCAGCTACTCTGGACAAAGCTGAGGACGGCAAGGAGGCCAGCCAGGGCGCGGATGTTTGTCATGGCGACAACCTGTCCCATAGAACCAGACGACCACATACACAGTAAGTACTCTAAAGCTTGCACCATATGTGAAGAAAAGTTGACTAAAGCCCATCTCACCTTTTTTCCTCTTTCAGAAGAACGACAATAGTTCCTGGACTACTTCCCGACTTTGCCTGTAGCTCTTGAATACCTGAAAGTGGCTCTGCTCAGGTGGATAGGGCTCAGCCCTATTTACGGCCCACCAATTACTCTCGAGCCATTACTCAAATGTGTTTCAGCCCCTGTTGGGAAAGCCAGTGGGGCGTGATGCCAGTTGGTGCCGAGGTGCGAAGTTCAAACAAATAAGCCGAACACTCCTGGCAAACAGATAGCAGGACGTGATCCTTAAATGGGCTACTGTCATATCCAGTGGACAGCGTGTGCGTGGGTTTTGATGTGGACACAATGAGTCAGTAGGTGAAAATCCTTGAGATGTTTACACAGATGGGAAGAGTGGGTGGCATTTTACGCCAGTGCGAGCCATAAATCTTGCAGAGAGCTGTAAGGAAACTAACTGACCTTGAACTTCTCATAACAAAATGGGTAAAGTGCTAATTGGTGTCAAGGAAATAAAACGAAGTCATACGTTTTGATTGAGAGTTTTTTTCTATATTGCAGAGTAGCTAAATTAGATTCTGTAATGCCAGATCCCGAACGAAAACTCAAAAGAAGCAGACATCACATGTATCACAGACATCGGGGCCCGTGCTAACATTCGACGAGTGGCTGTGTTTACAGAGCTATCAGTTGATCAGGAAGGCTCAGGACTTGAACGATGGGGCCGGGAAAGGAGGGGCTGTGGCTTGTTCCGTGCAGTCCAGGAGAACAGATTTGGAGTAAGATGCCATTGAGTGAGCTTGGGTATGTGTTCAACTGGCAGAGGTGGAAGTAAGTCACATACACATACAGTATGTCATATAGATGGCAAGTCATATGTTTGTGTCTCAAAGCTTCACCTTCAAATTTCAAGCAAGTAACATTAAGCTACTATGACAGATCGGAGACCAACAGTGCATCCAGAAAGTATTCACAGCACTTCACTTTTCCCAAAATTTGTCATGTTACATCCTCAGTCATAATGACAGTGTTGGGAAAAAGAAAAACTTTTTTTTTTTTTTGCTAATTCATTAAAATGTTTACGAAATTTCGACTGACCATTCTTAAGAGGTTCCTCCAATTTAAATCAAGTCCACTTGTGGAAAATTAAGTTGATTGGATATGATTTGGTAAAGGCACACTCAGGTCCCGCAGGTTATAGTGTGTAAGCTTATGTTAAATTATTAATTATTTTCATTTTATATTTGAGCATTATATTCTTTTGTGTTACAGTTACCTACGTTATATTCCGTTTAATAATTGCTTAAACAAGTTTATTTTGATATTGTCTGATTGGCTGAAGGAAACCAGAAAGTGTTTGTGTTACCGGAAGGAGGTGTGTTCTTGTTCATCCGTTCGCAGGTGCAGACCACCCCCCACGCCCCCTTTTAATAAACTGCATTAAAGGATTCCATCTCTCCTTTTGTCATTCGTAAAGTAGAGCTATCCACCAAAAACAACGAACCCCTCAACTTACATAGTGCATGTCAGAGCATAAACCAAGCATGAAAGTCAAAGGAAGTGTCGACCTCCAAGACAGGATTATCTCAAGGATTTTGACGTTTACGCATTCAAATATTTATTGTATATTTTGCAATTATCCAATATGATTTAAACTTAGATTCAGATACCCATTACCGGTAATACTTGAACTTTTCCCCGTCTTAAGTGTCGTCTGTTAACTGCAGTGATGTTTAAGAGCCATACGGTGTCAGTAGTGAATAACACAAAACCTCCCCCCTGAATACGGAATCCGTCTCATTTGTTATAATCTACCAGGAACAGTGAATTGCTGTGGAGAAGTCAACCACCTGGACCACACAGGAACTTTGTATTACCAGGAACTTAAGGTTCCTGGGCTTTTTGGTGGAAACGGGGCGTTTGCGAACACCTCCTATGGCCATGAAACCCACCGAGCTGCATGGAAAGACTTCCCCGTATGTCCTGTACTGAAAACAACAAACCCAAGCACTGTAAGTAAGTGAAGCAATATACCATACATCAGAGATGAAAGTCCTCCGGATTTTCCCGGAATTCCGGGTTTTTCAAATTTTTATGAACATTTCTCCGGATAATTGAGGAAAATTTGCATAAAATGAATCCGGATATTAGTTGACAACATTGAACGAAGATGAGTTTGAGTTCGTTGTATTGCTTTCACGAGCGTGGCCATATTGAGGCACGAACACTAGTAACAGTAAAGAGATTTTTGTTTGTGTAATAATGACAGAAGACATGATGGCATTTGAGTAATGGTTTAGTAGAACGAATGGCAACTCGCAACAACAGTAGCAAGCGTCATTTTGCCTCTTGGGTTATACCATCTCAACTACAACGTGGGGGATAGTCCCCAAACAATTTTCGTCTCTTTATAAACACACCTGCTAAACCCAGTGGAACGAATAAAAGACGCCGTGGACAAGACAGTTGTCGTAAAAAATATATTTGGCCAAAAAGGGAAAAACACCGATTGGCAGAAAATCGTGTCCGTCCGACTTCGAGTGTCGTCTCGGCTAACTTAGCTTAGCTGTTGTCGTGTGTGACGTCACTTGCATCGGCGCTGATTGGTTGAAATCAAAAGACGCGCTTGCGTACTTGTTCTAGCTGAAGCACGCACAGCAGAGAGCAGCGGACTATCTCCTGCTGAGGCTCGCTTAGCTTGAGTGGCGTCGCTACAACAGTAATACCTTCGCCTCGCATTTTCATGGCCTCGCCATACCTTGGAGATGTCGAAATTTCGGCCCGAACGGAAGCCACAAAGGGTACACGTGTGCACATAAAAGGAAGATTAATCATTGAATGTCGAGTATTTGAATAGCGTTTTGTGTAAACAAATTCATGCGTGATCGGCCAAGTGCGTGTGTGTGTGTGTGTGTGTGTGTGTGTGTGTGTGTGTGTGTACACGCGTGCGCACGCACTTGGCCGATCAAGCACACACACACACACACACACACACACACCTGCTAATATATATATATTAATTTTTTTCCCGGAATTTTCAGAAAAGTCCACTTTCATCTCTGCATACTGTAAAAATAATGGATGTATCTTTGTAAAATATGTTTGGATGATTCATTATGCATTTGTAATGTGTATATTGTCTTTCACTTGTTGACTCAAACAGTTGACCAAAAATAATTGTTTTTCTGCACCTCGACTTTGTTTACAAGCATTTCCAGCTCACATTTTGTGAAGTTCCTTTTTTTTTTACTTGAAGGCCACACATCACATAGTTTAAAGCACAGGTGTCAAACGCAAGGCCCGGTTGCCAGATTCGGCCCGCCACGTCATTTTATGTGGCCCGCCAAAGCAAATTGTGGGTGTCAACTTCCATGATGCTTGCTAGAATCTGTACCAAGATGTCAAATTGTCATGTATAATAAATAATGTTGAGATTTTAAATTAATTTTGTTACCCTGTTTACACTCAATTGAACAATAATTGAACAAACAACAAACAAATAGTTGAATGATTTCAAAACAAGGAAGCCATGCATTTTTTTGTGTTCAAGTAATAATATGATGTCATGATGAAACGTTGATTCGGCTTCTGTCGTCACGGCCCTCTGAGGGAAGACGTAACTCCAAAGTGGCCTGCGACAAAAATGAGTTTGACACCCCTGGTTTAAAGGAACACTGATTTTAAAGAGTGGCCTGAGAATATAAGTAAAAAACAAAACAATTAAACATTTCAAACAATATTCCTTCTTCCATGTTCAAATATTTTGAAATAATAGATGAAAAATACCTTTATTTTGTTTATACGTCACATATTAATTGTCCACCAATATTGTAGACCACTTAAGAGGGTATCTGGGCAAAGGACAACCATGCATGGCAACATCAGAGATCATAAATACAAGCTAAAGCAGCATACAAATGATTTGAAGGTCACATAAGTAGTCATTGTTTCTTACTTGGGTGGATTAGCAGTTCCAAGTTGTGGAGTGCATTTTTTTCTCTTAAGTTTTTATCCATTATTACTACAATGTTGGCCTCCATTCAAATCCCATCCATCCATTATCTGAATCGCTTGTCCTCACGGCGGGGACGTGCTGGGGCCCATCCCAGCTGTCTTTGGGCAGTAGGCAGGGTACACCCTGAACTGGTTGCCAGCCCATCGCAGGGCACACACAGAAAATCAAACACTTTCAATCACACCTATAGACAAAATAGACACTATCTTGTCCCTAAGTGTGATGAGAGTGTTTAGCCAATTAGCCTACCATGCATGTTTTTGGAAAGTGGGATGAAACCGGAGTACCCACAGAAAACCCACGCAGGCACGGGAAGCGCATGCAAACTCCACACAGGAAGGCCAGGAGCCAGGATTGGAACCCATGACCTCTGTACTGTTCGGCCACTGTGCCGCCCCATTCAAATTACAGTAATCATTTAGACAACCAAACAAGTAAACATTCTATGTACAGTCCGCCTTGTGCAATGTATGCAGTTCTGGAGTGCTGATCCAACAGACTTTATGCAAAGCACCTCTGTAGGAAGTGGCTCATGTGGGTATAGACGTGTTGATTGGCAGAACCAGGAAGCGCATGGTTCTTGTCCGTGTACCACTGAAGGACAACATCAACACATTCAGAATTTCATTTTGACATCCCGCATATCGGCAGCACGGCTTGTTTGCTCACCATGGCCTCAAAGTCGACCTGCTCATCCACCAGAGCTTCAGAAATCTCAGCTGCCTGCTGGAAATGCACGTTGTCTATGAAGTGGAAGCACATAAACATATGTTATATAATACAGTCTCGATTGTGTTCAGGTAATTGGGGTGGAGAGTGGTTACTTGATCATGCACCCAGCTGTCCCCATTCAGACCTTTAAATAGTCTGGTCATCGTGTGTGGATTTTCGATACTGGTTGTCCTTTTTAGTTTTGTGGCTATGGTGGAGCCTATCCCAATTGACTGGGCGACAAACAGGCCGCAACCTGGACTGGTCACCAGCCAATCACAGGGCACATAAATAACCATTCGCACCCATGGACAATTTCAAGTCGTCAATGAACCTAATGCACACATTTTCAGAATGTGGGAAAAGGATGGAGTAGATACTTGGGGAAACCCCACATAAGCACGGTGAAAACATGCAAACTCACACAGGATGGCCCGAGCTGAGAGTGGAATTGAGGACCTCTCTGCTGTCAGGCATTTGCGCTAAGCACTATTCTATCACACTTGTTCTAAATAACCTTAAGTAATATGACTCACCATCAGCTGTTCCGTGAACCAGGAGATACTGCACTGAATGGAAGTTCTTGGCCCGTGCAGTAACTGTGGAGTTCTGTGCAGAATGGGATCGAATTTGGACACATAGTAGCTACACAGTTGAAGAGTGTGCATGCAAACTTACAGTGTAGGCGACTAGATTGTCACTTGGCTTTGTCATGTACCGCTCGGTGTAGATGGAATCTGGAAAGAACCCAAAGTGAGATGTTGATAGTTGATGTATTGCAAACCCCCTCTCCATCTAAATGGTAAGTGGGAAGTCACTTACATAGAATTTTTCTACCTTAGGTACTCAAAGCGCTTTACACTCCCTCATTTACCTACTGATGACACAGCATCAGGAGCAACTGGGGGTTCAGTATCTTGCTCAGGGACACTTCGACAAGGTCGCAATGACCGGGGATTGAACCTCACAACCTCTGGCTTGGGAGACGACCACTCCATCTCTGAGCCATGCCACCCCTGTGTTCTGGACACAGGGTCCTGCTATTTTGTGGATTTAGTTTGTGCGGATTATTTAATTTGAGACGGTGTAAGTTTGAAAAAGAACAACAAAAACAGGAAGTACATCAGCACCACCTAGTTTGAGTTAAAAATGATTGAACGTCGTCCTCTGTAGTCCTGCTTTTTACCCCTACAGAAAGTGACAGATGTGGGTTCATCTCAAACTGTACATCTTTGGGCACGATTATTGATGTATATCGTGAGATGATACGTTTTTTTTAGGTTGTAGAAACAGGATTTGTTGACTGTAAACACATAGAGGGCTCTGTTGCACTGTGCAATATTTTTGTGTTATCAAATGCTCTTGAAATTCTCAATCTATGATATGTGTTTAAATGCATTTGTACTACAGTATTTTGAAAGTGTGAGTAAAAATGTGTCTAGGGTGTATTTAAGTAGAGTAGTTCAATATCACAAACTTCGCTTATTGCGGTCGTGGTGTGGAACGTAACCCTTACAATGGAGGGGTGATGACTTTCATGTGAAATTTGTAAATAGAAAAATACAACATACCATAATATTCCCATTTGGAGACTGGAGCAACTGCCATTCCACATTTAAAGACTCCACTTCCAGATCCCAAGGCCATGGAAGCCACATACCCACCATAAGACTGACAAAAAAATAGATGAATTTTTTTTAGAGTCCTACTAGGTGCCAAGTGACTTAAACATTAGCTAGTTGGACTACTCACCCATCCCCATATAGCAACTCTGTCTTTGTCAATAAATCCCATTTTGATGAATTCCCTGAAACAAAAATGTAGTTAAGGCCTTCTCGTAGAAGGAGGAGAACTGATTGTTGACCCTTCAGCCTCCTTACCTGGCTGCGGTTATCTGATCTTCCACCTCATAGGACCCGAGATGTTTATAGATTTCGTGCATTAGCTTGTCGCCTTGGTAACCGCTGCCTCTCCCATCAAAGCTGGCGACGATGATTTTCTCTGTGCTGGCCAGGTATGTGGACCAGCCCACGCTGTACGTGAAGTCTACCTTCTGGCTGCAGGGACCGGCATACCTGCAAAGGTTGATTCGTGGTATGATGTACGATGCCCAGTTTGTTGCCTACGAGTTTTTGCGGGGCTGGTGATGTACTCTTACACATCCAGCAACAAGGGGTACTTCTTGGACTCATCAAAGCCTGGTGGCAAAAACATCTCGTACCAGAGCTCTGTCATGGCCAAAAAAAAAAAGACGAGATTTACTCACAATCAGACCTATGGGCAATTTAGTCTTCAGTGAAGTGACCAAACCCTAACATATTTCATTCATTCATTTAGAAAAAAAATCAATCATTCGAGAAAACCAACCCAGATAATAATGCTAATTATTAGTAGGATTGCCTCAGGAGTGAATCTCAAAAACATCATCATGCCATCACACAATGGAAAAAAACATTTCAGTAGTCATTTTTTATTTTGAGGCGTGTCGCCATGCACATAATGTGCATGCCAGAAACTGCCGCCGAATGCAAAAGAGCCAGCTGAATGAACTCACTGTATCCAGCAATCTTGATAGTTCCTCGACGCATGGTGGGCATTTGGATGTCAGAAATGCCTTGGGTGAATTGGCTGTTATCCTCCAATCGCTTCAGCTCTTATGATAAAATAAATTAGTAAAAAATTTGTAAAACAAAAAAAGAACTTTTCTTTTCCTTATGCAAGCAGCTCTCACCTTTGCCCTCCTTGTTATCCATGAGGGAACTGTAAGGTATGCTAGGACCTTTGATAAACAATAAACAACTTGATGATATTTCACACAACATATTATAAACGTATTGGACACAAAAAGACAAGAACTGACCACGGCAGCTCATGAGGTAGAATTTCGCATTCTGGCTGAAATAAGCGGAATTATACTGGCAGGTATCACCACTCAGATTGCAAGTCAGGCACTTGACCTCTCCCTTGCTCCATCTGCAACAAGCACGCGCCGTATCAGCTGCACATTTAAAAGTAAGTACGTACAGAACTCACAACGGCATTAATGCCTTACCTATAAATATTCCTTCCTCCGGGTTTGCCTCCCTCTTGGTTGCTAGAGAAATATCTGTGGAAAATCATGAATATTAAAGTATCAAGAACCTTCACAGAGGTTTGCGAGATACATCAATATAAAATATCACACTTGGATTTCTTTTCCTTCAATCAACCATTCCAGCTCACATTCGCACCGAATGGGCAATGCATTTGCACCCAACACCCCTCGTCCGTGAGGAAAACCTTCTAAGCACTACACTACCGCACTGTCTACCGCCGCCACCATTTTCTTTCCCGTTGTGTCGGAAGCCTATCCCAGCAGACTTTAGGCGGGAGGCGAGGTAAACCCTGGACTGGTTGCCAGCCAACTGCAGGGTACATCTAGACAGACAACCATTCACACTCACATTGGCACCAATGCGCAATTTCGAGACTTCAAATTAACCTAAGGCGCATGTGTTGCGGGTGTAGGCGGAAACAGAAGTCGACCGAGTAAATCCACACAAGCATGGAGAGAAAAAACAAAGTGCATGCAGGAAGCCAAGATTCGAACCCCAAACAGGCGAACTGTGTGTCAGACGCGCTAACCAGGAGCAACTCACTCACATCAACCACCTTGCAACAAGATTAACACACCTAAAGCAGTTGTTATTTTTTTCACCCGAGGGATCCAAATACAAGTAGAAATACCCCCCAAAAATCAAAATGGACTCACACACTATCTGCCGTTACTTTCTGAATGGCAATGACTTCCCATTCTCCTGTGGTAATTGCCGTCGCGTTGCCCTGCGAAGGAAAAGTTGTCATAGTTTACCCCAAAACATCATTCTAATACTATGGTACATTCTTTCATGTTAGTTTGTCTACTTAGCCAACCTCCACAACATGATGGATGTGCTTGTAACCTTTGGAGTCACTCATCAACACGTAGTAACTCATCTTATCTTCGGCAAAAACTGGAGCTGATGGAGAAAACTAGCCAGAAAAAGATGTTAGCATAGCTCAAAATGTCTTCCATTATTCTGTTTCAGAGTAGAGCATGTAGTTGTTTAATTTTTACCCGTCCAATCCAACCAGTGGTGCTTTTCACATCCAGATGCTACAAAAAAGCAAGACAGAGAACTCATTTTATAATTCTCACACAGATATTTGTTCATCGGCAGTATCAAGTTATTATAATCCCACTTTGTTGATCAGAAATGTATTTACCGTGATTTTCTTTCTGGGCAGCATAGCAGAATACAAAGATGTTTGTAATGTGTTTTTTCACAAGAAAAATAGCACTCAATAATATTGTAGTTTCTGAAAAGGTGTTAAACTTGAAACAGTTTTTGCAACATTTTTGCTTTCATTCCATGGACATTGTGCTGCTATTTTTAGTGTACATCTCTCGGCCATCTGGGGGCAGTCTAATACAGACATACATGGAAACGGTTGTCAGAACTCAACAGTAAGCTGCAGTAATATTAGTCTCTTTTTTTTTTGCAGAGGATAAAGAAGATATGTCTGTGAGCATTGTTTTACCATTTGCATTCAAGTGGCATTAAATAATGTTCAATAACACTGCCATCTTGATGCTATTTTTTTGTGTGTCTTGAATTATATATGGGGGGGCGGCACAGCGATCGACTGGTTAGCACATCGGCTTCACAGTGCAGAGGTGCATGGTTTGATTCCAGCTTGGGCCTTCCTGTGATGAGTTTGCATGTTCTTTTTCGCCTACTCGGTCTATACCCGCAACAAGGCTTCTCACCCAGTCCTCAACGGTCTGTTGCATCCTCTGCTCATCCTATCCCTCCCGTGGTCCTATTTTTGCTTTGGATTCCATCAGTGATCATCCCGTGTCCCGGGGCAAGACTACGGTCCTCTGCGTTGGGATTTGCTGGAGGATCAAATGAATGTGCACTGCTACGGGATTCCATTTTGATTCGCAACTTCCATTCTCGTCAGCTGGAAAAATGCTTCTGCCTATTGGATGCACTTGTGCTTCTTGTAGAACTACTGTGATTTTTATGTATTTAATAACAATAACAATAGTAATAATACCAATCCTTTTAATTTTGATACTAATCAATCAAAATATTACTTTCCTTGCCTTGTAGAGGTATTTGGTTGTTGTTGTTGTGTTTTGATCTGTTCCTCGACCTTCCTCCCATGAGACTCGGTCCGCTGCCCTTTGTTGTTTGATAGTGTTTTTGTTTTCACGTCAAACTTTTGTCACGTCGCTCTTGCTGTTCAGTTCAATGAACTGTGACACTTGCTTGAAATGTTTAAATCTGCTTTTGAATTCCACAATTAGCACTTGCGCACACCTGACGGTTTTAAGATTTAGTTTGATGGTAAAATTCAACTGGGATAGCCCTGAAACAGCTGGGAGCCTCTTTTATGAAGAATCAGGTTACTTGCATCCCAGGGCACCAAATATACGTAAAGATGTAAGGTCATACTCAAAAGAATGTGGAAACAGCACGCCACTTGTTTTGTACCTGAACTGGCTCCCAGGTGAAGCCCCGGAGGTCATAGATCTGAAGGATGAGGTGGTTCTGGAGCCGATGAAGCCACTGGATGGCAAGACGCTGGTCAGTCCCCCAAGTCACTGTGGCCAAGTAATGCTCCCTATTTGTTCCGAGATGGCAAAATGTCATCTTCAGCCGAAACATTGTGTAACTTTAATCGCCGTGGGGGTTCTCTTACTGCGACTTGAATGCTTCTGGAACAAGAACCTCAGTGATCATTGTCGTGTTGTCTGTGTCCACAACAAACAGCTTCACCTCTGGGTTTGGGGAACCTGCCTGAAGACAACAATACAAAACAATTGACATCAGGCATGAAGGCCATGGAGAGTGTCCCCATCTTTGGATATGTGCGAAGGGTTAAGGGGCTCAGACTTTATGGCTAACCATCATTGGATATGCGTGAAGGTTTCGGCTCATGGACGGGTACCCACCTTGGGATATGGGATAGAAACAGTACGGGAATACTGACGATCTCCATACCAGGAGAACTCGACAGTGGGCACCCCTGTATCATTGAACTCAACATAGGCCACATATTTCCCTCCTGGGGACCACCAGAGGCCCTGATTGGATGAGAACATCTCCTCTGGTAGGGGGAACAACAATGTGTGTTTTGAATAAAAGTGTACATGTTTGGACATAAATGTTAGTAGCCTCTGGCAAAAGGAACTCCCGCAATAGTCACCGAAATCATCAGAAACTGGCAAACGTAATTATTAGGCATGTGCAGCTCTTCAATAGAAGCCGATTCCAGACGTACTTTGATACATGGGGTGCAATATGCTTCAAGGACGGTACATTTTAAAGTGGAACGATTCAATTCCGTTTGATTCAGTGGCATTACAATTCAGTATGGCTCAGTTCATGATGCAAGCATGATCGATGGAATCAGTTTCTTGTTAAATAATCATCATTTGGAGGTGCATCTTTATCTCTTACTACTTCTTACTTACCCTCATATACCCAATCTGGAATTCCGTTCAAAATCTGATTCTCCTTGCCATTGAACGTCACTTGCTGGTGCAATGAATCTGGGCTGGTCTTTATGTACACATTATTTTTCCACACAAAGGCCTAGAAATCCAAAAGAGAACAAGTGTGTGACGGCTCAATCATCTCTCTCTACCTTGCAGCTGACATACGTGTTTGGCAAAGGCAGATCAAGGTTTCACTAATCCATCACGCAAAGCCGACATCGCGAGTTCAAACTTGATTCAGTCGCACTCACCAGTTTGTTGCCTGCCGGCGCCCAAGCCAAATATTGGATTTCTTCAGGCAGGTAGGAAGGTTCCACAAACTTGCTGAGGTGGCCAAATGACAGTATCAAAAGAAAGCAACAAAAAGATCCAAAATCCAATCTCTCCGCATACTTACTTCAAAGCCCGATCATAAAGTGAGTATGAAGCTGTGAATGAATGCCTCCACAACTATCAGGACAGGAAATGTGCAGTTGTCATTATGTGCAAAAACAAGTGGGACAAACATACAAGTCAGAAGACCGACAAGTTGCCCGCGGAATGATAAATCCCCATCTAAACCTCCAAAAGTTACAATTTTTCATTGAAGTTATTGTTTTAAGTACCGGTAGATTTTCTGCGATAGATTTTCAATGGAAAATATGTGAGCTTGGGCGGCCTGGTGGCTCCAGTGGTTAGCGCGTTGACCTCACAGTGCAGAGGTCGTGGGTTCGGCCTTCCTGTGTGGAGTTTGCATGTTCTCCCCGGGCCTGCGTGGGTTTTCTCTGGGTACTCCCGTTTCCTCCCACATTCCACAAACATGCTTGGCAGGCTGAGTGAACACTCGAAATTGTCCCTAGGTGTGAGCGTGACCGCGGATGGTTGTTCGTCTCTGTGTGCCCTGTGATTGGCTGGCAACCGGTTCAGGGTGTACCCCGCCTACTGCCCGACGACAGCTGGGATAAGCTCCAGCACCCCCCACGACCCTTTTAAGGATAAAGCGGATCGGAAAATGGATGGATGGATGGATGAATATGTGAGTTTGCTGACAATGTGGACACTCTTGGCTCATGCAAGCGTTGAAAACACGATCGACCGTCGCTTAGCAACATGATTCCGTTTGCACGCTGATCGTATACTGTTTCACAAAAATAGCTTTATTTTTAATACAGAGTGGACGGGTTAAGTTAAGCTCAGGTATGCTGGGAAACAAATGTGTCAATATTTGCTAATTAGCTGCTGTTTTAGCCTCCGCTGAAGGAAGACAAAACGCTGGTTGTTATGTCACTGAAAACATGGGGGTGGGGGGGGGGGTCTTAAAGGGGATGTTACCCCAGAATGACAGGATGGATGTTACTTTTCAGGCGCATGCGCAAAATGTTCACTATGATTATGAAAATAAAAATAAAATAAACATCACCAAAGGCACTTTGTCATGACGTTGACAATGAAACAAAAGCTGAGCCTCACCATTGAGTAGTTGCTCATAAATGCCACATATCTGCCATCAGCAGACAGCTGAAAGTCGGAAGCGCCTTTTTCGCTCTGTTTGAATGGGAAACGACAACATTTCATGAGCAAATGGCCTGATACAGGGTCAATTGCAGATGATTCTGATCGGCCCAAATTTTGCTAAGGTGAAAGATCAAATCTGTTCCTGGGCCCCACCAGTCACAATTCTAACTTCACACGTTCTAAAACTTTCAGAGATTGATGGAAGCAGTTGCTAAAACGAGAGGGATAACTTACAAACGTGTCCGCGCTCAAGAAGACGGACGACTGCCCCGTGGTGACATTATAAAGATAGACGGAGCCTTGTCGCCTGTGCAGGTACTCATCATCTACAAAGAAAATTACTTCACTTAGAATTACAATAAACAAATAAATGTGGTGCTCCTATTTGACTGGCACTGGAATTCCAAGCGGCGAACGTCTTGGATACCCACCGGAGATCCACCAGATGTTGTAAGATTTGGGTTTGAGGGAACTGTTGAACACGTCCTCCAGTGTGAAAGTCCTTCTGTCCGTGATTTCAATCTGCTCCTCTGGAAAAAAAAAAAAAGAAAATTGGATGCGGCACACTCTGCACTGATGTTGACTCAAGCTTCTCGATCTCTCAAACACTTGTGGGCAAATGGGCTCTGGTCCAAGGAAGAAGAATGAGCTGAAGACAACAGTATTGGTCTGATCACCATCCATTGTTTGTTTTATTACTGTAGCAAAAAAA
Source organism: Hippocampus comes (assembly GCF_001891065.2). Taxonomy (NCBI): domain Eukaryota; kingdom Metazoa; phylum Chordata; class Actinopteri; order Syngnathiformes; family Syngnathidae; genus Hippocampus; species Hippocampus comes. The sequence goes on from NW_017805983.1 coordinate 3,633,102, forward strand.
CTAAGCAAAACTTGAAATGTTGTAGAGCATAAAGCAAGATCACATGACATTTGGGTCGAAATATGGGTAATGCGTATCGAAGAATTGATTTTCTCCTTTCACCGTTTCAGTTAAAATTATTCTTCTGTCTGCTCCAGAATGCAAATGATTGCTAAAATGCAAGTCCATGTTCTAACATCTTGCCTCATTCTCCATAAACCAGAAAGTAGTGGAGTGAGGATTAAAAATTTGCCGGTGTCATCTCTTTTCTTAATTCTGAAGGAGTGTAATAGCAATAGCAAACTTTTCGCGATGGTGGGAAGAAAAAGTCTCTCAACATATCGTCAAAAGAAATTATTACACACAAAAAAAAGTCTAAAACTGACAGCAGCTTGTAAAATAATTGGCAAGTATTTTTAAAAGAATAATAAAATACTCATTCAACTGTCCTAAAGGATCAGGGGGGAAAAAAACTTGCAATATGCGGTCAAATAGCTCGACTCGACTTTGTACTTTACAGCCTGTTGGAAACGCTGCTCGAAGAGGCGCTCGAGAGTCTTCTCCAAATTGTGTCTTTAAAATCTTAAGCGCGTGGTCTGCTAACTATATGTTTTGTTGTCATTTTACCATTGGAACTACAATATGTTTTCTTTGTACCATAGGTTTTCATGTCATTACCGTCTTCTTGACACAAATCTGATGTGACCTGTTCCTATTGCCTAATTTTAGGTGCGCTGTTGCTTTGCTTTCGTTCCAATGGTGAGTAAAGAAGATCTTCCGATATTGGATATTCACGTGATCCTTATGATGATGACCATAAACGACAGGGGGGAGGAGAGAGTGGACAGGATAGATGCTTCAGAAGGTTGCAAACAACTTAGAACTGCTGATGATACGTAAATGTTAACTATTAACTTTAACTTCTGTTGTGTTTGGCCTTGAAAGACAAATTTAATCATCTGCTCTTCCTCAAATAACGATTGGGGTTAAAAAAAAAAAAAAACACCTACCTTTTAAGTAAATCACAGTTGGCACTGTGATCAGAACAACAACCACCACCAGTCCAAGAATTCCGAGGACCACCTTGGCAATGGAGACCTGAATAGATGAAGCAAAAATGTATCAATACTCCTGTAAAACGCCAACTAATAGAAGAGCACGTGCTGTCATTTAACTAACCATGATTTTAAAAAAAAGAAGAATCAACAATACGGGTCCCAAAAAGTCACAACAGCACGCGCGCGGCGTCAAGAAATAGTGCTCACGGGTATTTAGTTGGATGTCTATCCGACTTTGCTGTTAAATATTACCTTAGGTTTCAAAGGTAGGCCAATAAATGCGTAAACAGCGGTGCAAAGTTTGACAAATTGAATCCACTTTGTCAAAACCGAAGGTTTTATTTCCTTAAAGCCATTAAATGAGACTTCATTACATGCCTTTCCAAATAATGTTAATTTGTGGTCTAAGATTTTTCAAAGTGTGCTTGTGGTGTTCATTTTTGATAACATGCAAGCCAAAGGGAAATTGATTTTACCAGTCAACAGGTTTTTGCAGTCTGTTTTTTTTTCATTAATCATAACCTTACGCTCCCCAAAATAAAATTATGTTCTTGGTAAAATTTCTTGAACTCATTTTGATATTTTACCTAGTTGGCTGAAGAGTTTGCAGCAGCCGATTCCTTGTTAAAACAAACAGCGACCTCTTGTGGTAAGAGGTGTACCTCCCTCCCTCCCCATCTGTCTATCCTATTCTGTCTGTCTGTCTGTCTGTCTGTCTGTCTCGCCACACGCATCCACGTCTGTTAGTGAGCACCACGCCAAGTCAACACGAAAACAAGCTAGTAGCCAATTTTAGCAAACTTACCTTTGAAATTGCAGTGCAACAAAAGGATGCAACATTTAAAATCAGTAGATGGCAATTCCAGCAGACAGCGCGTGAACGCTTCTGAGCTTTTCTCGTCCAGGTAGTTGGCATGCCAATGCTGAACGTGGAGATGCTGGGATGAATAGAGACAGAGCACAGACATACAGTATGTCGACGTACATCGACAGCGATGGAGACAGAGCCACAACATTCTGATGTGACAGGCAGATTAGGGCGCTGGAATGTTGTGCCCCACCTTGGTCCTATCTATTGCATTGAAGAGGATCTAGTGATAATGCATCAGATTTCTATGCCGCTTTTCTGGACACTGGACCAATATTCCCTGCGTGTGTCAAACTTTTAACGAGAGACAACGGGTACAGATTTTTGGGGCCCAAGAGCGAAGAGAGGTAAGAAAGGATGGAGGCATGGAAGGAATTAAAAGGGGTGAAGGAAGGAAGAACCAGGAGACAACCATGACATATGAAAGGAAGAGTGGAAGGAAGAAGGGAGGAGAGATTGAATGCTGAAGGAAAGGAAGAAGGATGGATGGATGGAAGGAAGGAATGGAGGAAGGGGAGGAACAAAATTGTAAGAAGGAAGAAAAGAGCAAAAGAGGAAGGGATGAAAGAGTGATTGAAGACCACTTCATAGAGCGGCACACAACTTGAAAGCGCTCCATGTGTGACGTGAGGCATTTGTGCCGTCTTTCTTTCCCTCTCTCAATTTGGTCCTCTCATGCTGTGTGACGTTCTGCCGCGTTTATTGCGTGTGTTTTGCCACGTTCTCACGGCAACGCGTGGTAGTCCATCTAGCAAATCTTTATTCTAATGGCACAATGAATCTTGACTTTGATAGAATATGCCATGTCGCTGGCATTTTCAGTTCTATGAGAGTCGTTCCTAAACATAACCACGTTTTGTCTCTTGTCTAACCTTACCCAGGTAATTTGACTGGTCTAACCTGATCCAAAGTACCACTCACTTGCTGCGTGAACTCTCATTTTGGTCTGTTGATGAGGGAGGCCAATGGTAGTCTTGGTTGCTCATCGCCTGCAAGTCGTTGAATTTCTTGAAAGTCTTTGCACACAATCTCCAACGTTGAGGAAATCTGGCTTATTTTTTCTCCAGCTTTGAAAAATGGTATCCTTCCACGTGTGGTATTGACAGGACTGGGCTTAACTAATCGTCACAAAAGCACGCCGTCTTTGTCACTCTTACTCCAAAGCACTGAGCTGCAATTTAGAGAAAGGGTTTAATGTGTTCGTGTTAAATAAAGACAGACAGATGAGCAGACAAGAAGTCATGAAGCATCACACAAAAACCCCCCAAAAAACTCAAGTGCAAATGGTGCCTCATGTTACAGGTAGCCTCCCCCCTTCTTACCTTTCGAATGTTAGATCTGGCAAATCTCGGTAATCCAAAGGCAGAAACAATTTGTATCTCCCTGACTTGACCTTTCCTTCGTGGACTGCCGTATCCAGAAAATCAGGTTCTGCGACAAGAGCTATACAGGTGAATATGTGGCTTTTACATGGCGCAAAAGCAGAAAAAGGCGAACCGTATGAGCCGCAACGGATATGACCTCACGGCGTTGTGTGCCAAGTACCTCTGGGCGATTGGGCGGGAAAGAGTGCGACTGAGTGGAATGGCTCTTTGGGGATGCCGAGTCGCTGAAGCGGGTTCCCAGTCAGACTCAAAACTCCAGCTTGTACAGCAGGGGTCAGCAACTGCAGTCCTCAAGGGCCCCTCGCCTGCATGCTTTACATGTTTCCCTCCTCCAACACACTTGATTGAAATGATCAGCTCGTCAGCAAGCTCGGCAGAAGCCCGAAAATGATTCTGATCATTTGACTCCCGGGGGTTAAGGGCAGAGGATGTCGTTTCATGTTTGTCAACTGTGGGTTGAGACTTTTCTGTGACTAAGTGCTGTCGAAATAAAATTGACTTGATTCAGGTGTGTTGGAGGAGGGAAACATCTCAAACATGCAGGATCAGGGCCTTCTTGGACCGGAGTTGTTGACCTCTGTTGGATAGGATACCACCATCTGCCAAGTCCCGGACTGTGAGGTCGCCAATTTTTCTGCCAATGGTTGAATGCTGGTGGTATAGATCCCATAACTTCATGATGTCAGTGAGGTACAGCTGGGTGACTTTTATGGATTCACTGTGGAGTGGGAATATCTTTGATGGTACGCCTTCAAACTGTGTTCGGGTGTAGCGTGCAACCACAAATTTTGGTGCTTTGGTGACATCGTGCTTCATTGTCAGATCTCCGTATGCGCTTGTGATGGTAGAACAACGATTTCAAGACATTGCACCTCTGTCTTTACATCCAGAAGAACGCACTGAAGATCAACTGTCTACACTGAGAGCTTGGCACTGGATTTTTTTTTTTTTTAATAGCTTTTTCAACCCGAACTTTTGTTGGACATTTTTTTGCCTGTGTCTGTAATTTCCTTCTTATTTAAATCAACTGTCATTTCTAAACTTTTCTCTAAGTCCTTCTCCAAATTGGTATTGAAGCCATCATTTAGCTATTTGCATGTTTAGCTTAACGACTCATTGCGGACAGATACACAGTACTTTGACTATAGTGTGACCTTGCTCTGAACCTTATGATGTGACTTCCACTTGAACCTTATGGTATGACCTCGACTTGAACTGCCCTAGCAACGGAAAATAATGTTAACACCTTTTGCAGACATAGACCAGAAAACACTGTACTTACATCTCATAGCTGGCCTGCGGTTTCACACCTACAGTCTTGTTCCAACCAGAAGCAAAAGTCCTGCAAACAATTATGGTATTCGTAAATGTCAGTATTGAGACAGCTTCTAGAAAAGCCAAAATGTTGTAACAGTTAGTAAAAGCACACTTTCGAAAAAAAAAGTATTTGGTCATATCAGTAAGAAATAGAGCTGTCAAACAATTAAAATATTGAATCTAATTAAAAATGCAACTGTCATAATTAACTCAAATTAACTAAAAATTAATCATGATTACTCACGCATTTTTTATAATTTCTGAATTTCCTTTTATATTTTTTTGTCCTATTTTTCCCCATTTTAATGCTCTCATCAACATGGAATCATGAATCAGTTTTCTATGTGCAAAATGCAAATATTTACTCAAATAACAATTTCGATTTATAATTTTACATGAACATTTTTCACTTGGAGCAGTTATTCACACATAATCTCTCACACAATATTACTGTCCATCAACAACAGTGTGAAAAAAATATTTTGTCACACAACAGCTGCTTTAACAGCAATATAACATTATAAAGTGCACATCTAAGGTAAACTAGTACTCAGCCTACAGTGGATTTAAGCCATGGTTGCATACTTCGTTTTTCTCAAGTTTGCTTTGAACACAGCAGTCAGGCTATGTTGATTCTGCATACATGGCAATGGCGAGTGATGAAAAAAGAGGAAGGGGCGTGGCCTGGCCGGGGGCGTGGCCTTGACGGGGCGTGGTTACTTACAAAAGTGGCACTAAACATGCTGAAGATGAAGTGTATTCAATTTACACACTATTTGAAACTTTAACAGAAAAAAAAATCCCAAGATTGTTCACTATTCTTTCAAGTGAAAATTTGTGCAATTTTGCTTATGCATTCCTAGTGAGCACCAATATGTAACTCCAAATTTGCTGCTCAAAATCAAAACTAAAAAAGTAAACACATCCCCTGCCATATTTAAGATTTGTTCATCACTTGTATTCATAAAGTGTTGTGTAAATGTGATAAAAAGCTGTTGATTCTTACCTCATACAGTGATAGTGAATATTTATTATGCATACAATTTATTATGCATAACCGTGCTTTATTATCCAAGACAAAACGTGAATTATCAATATGAATATAAAACGCAAATAAAAACAAATAAATGTTATCATGCTGTTGCTACAAATGCATACCAAATAAAATTGAAAAGATCATCCTCGTATATTTGAATAAAAAAGTATATACCTCGGAGTGTACCTGTCTATCGGCGAGGGGCGTCAGTGGAGCAGATTTCGTTGCTTGGTTCAGCCAAAGTAAGTACCCCAGCGCGTAACGTCTTTAGTTGTATCCGCTGACGAAGTTTGTTTGAAAAATGCCGATCCCAAAGAATAATTGCTCCGTCGAATGGCGATTTTGTCGGCATGTTTTTTCACTTTTGTAGCATGATCTGTCAGTGCCACGCATCCACGGATTTGCGAGACGAAGAGGCCGCCATGAATCAGGTAAAACAATATGTTACATGCAATTTGATTGGTCCAATCGCTTGTAGTTAACCAATCGCTGGGCCGTATATAATCGAGCTAAGACTCCCGCAACAAATAATGCCTTCAATGATCTGATTAGTTGAAGCTTTCATACACGTCCAATCGCAGGGCTGTTTACAAACGGAAAACAGAGAGACCGTTCGGGAGAGCTCGTGAAAACTCGACGATAAGGTATCTGACCGCCCCTAAATTTTTCTCAACGGATTTAGACGATTCACAAAAATGATCAATGTAAGAAATAAAACGGCGGATTTCCGCGGAAAATTGCCATGTATGAATTCTGTTGGTCCTTCTTGCTCGTAAGTCTCTACGATTTTGTGTAGACATCATTTCGGATGACTACACTTGGTTAGATGACAACACTGGAGACGTTTTATTTTCAGTGTGTTCGCTAGGTTGCTACCACTGCACCGCTGAAATCTCGAGGTGCCTGAGGGCACCGTCGCTGTCAGACGAACACAGAGAAGCTCCACCCGCTTTATTTATATGGCCACGGAACACTGACCTTCCACACAAAATAGTTCCAAACAAGTAACAATCGCGTCAGTTTCAGCTTGAGTCGAGCTGTGGACAATGTTGACAGGCTTGCATGCAGTAGCCATACATTTAGCTATGGCTTCAGCAAATTTGTTCTTCGTCGTGTTATCCATTTTCTTCGCTTTGAAATGATCCATAGCTGTCTGTCTGAGACGAGGGGGCGGAGTACCCACGTCAGCTGTGTGCTTGGCCATTCAGTGGTATTTCACACTCGACGTGCTAGATGATAGCTCAGTTTACGACTGCAAAACATGCAGGTAACTTTGGTCTTGTCAGTGGAACAATCTGGCAACTTTTTAAAAGTAAACTTTCCATTCATAAACTCTTAATGTGTCCGTTTTCGGTGTCTCGCGCTTCCGTGGCTGGCAAAACAAACGTGCGTGGACATGTGCAGCGCGCTTGTTGTTTCTGGTTTATTTATATAACAACGTAACATCCGCTGTGACGTCTGACGCGTTAATCTCGCAAGAAAAAAAATTAATCCCGTTAAAATTCATTTAAATTAATGCCAATAAAAACGCGCTCAACTGACAGCTCTTGTAAGAAATAATAAGAGCATTAGAGCGGTCATCCAGAAACCGAATGGGAGATACCCATTGGGAGTTACGCCCAGCTTAGAATACATAAGACTTGTCTCGAGATGTTGCTTTTGCGCATTTGCGCCTTGACCACAACGACTGCTTGTATCACACTTGTGCCCTGAACGTTCAGATAAAACTTCTTGCAAGAACTTCTCCATTTCCAGCCAATGATTTCACACTTCACCTCAGCCCAAATTCAAACGAACAGGCGGAGGACCTGGATGACGCAGAGGACGGCGAAAGGATCCCGCCGTGACCACAACATCCTCTCCCTCCCCGCCTCCAACAGTATCCGGTTTATTTCCTGGTCTTAAAGCAGAGATTGAACCGATTAAAGCTTGACGTCGCTAATTACATGATTTTGGCATCTCGTTGTCCAATTGACCACTTTAGGGATGACTTTTGACTCGTCCATCTGCTGCCGTTGCCGGACTTTTAGGCACAGTGAAATGGTCGAGCAACATGGTAACACCGTTTTCATAGTCTTAAAATTGGCATGTGACTGTAAAAATGAACCAATCACATTCAAAGACATGTAAAATGAAAGTCAACACACACCTATACCGCCATTTTAAGAGCCTCTGATAAACCTCAAATAAAATGAGTAAGCTTTTCCTGGCATTTACATTTTTTGCTTTCATAATTTCATCCATCTTGACAAAGACCCGAGGGTTTGAATTTGGTTGTTTAATTTTGAACACAAACACACCAGGGTGTGGACAGTTGCGCGAGCACATTCTTGCAGTTTTTTTTCATTTTTCTTCCCCTCTCTAAAAAAAAAAAATGTAAGAGAAAAAGATCATTTGAGTTGTACAGGGTGTAGGTGACATGAATTATGGAAAAAAAATTTAAATGCTTTGTTGTTGTCAAATTTGTTTGAATTTCACAATAGGCCGGCATTTCAACGGCGTATTGTACAGACTTATCATGGACACTGTATTTGCCTTACAAAAGTTATAGATGAACCATTAAAAAAGACATTAAACAAAAGTGACTGAAGCGTTTGTGAGGACAGCATCATTCCTCAGAGCAGACACGCAAGCATGCAAGTCTATTTCCATCCTGCCGGAAGGTGTGAAGCGATGATTAGGCACAGTCAACAGTAAAAGCCTGTTGAAAGCTTAACAAATAGAAAAGCGCCGCATTTATGGGGAATAACCACCGTTTTCAAAACTTGTTCCACTCACAGCGGACATCCTCTGCAAACAAATTTTCCCTAATGCAAGTATGCCTTGTTTGACGAGTACAACCTGTTTATAGGTGACATTTTGACCACATCAAGTCTCAGTGTGACATTAAAGTGTACTTAAAGTGTATAGGCCTTTTTTTAGTCACAATGAACTCTATTTAACGATATTGTTTTGCTTTCTCAATGAAATAAAAAAACCCAAATGATCTCATAATAACAATAAAAAATACACAACTCTTGTCATTAAATCCATGCATGGGAAATATCTTGCTTGTCTGAATTTCTTGCATCATCTTTGTATTTAAAGCTCCTTTTGTTCATGTTCCGCCGTACCGGCCCCAAGAAAGCAATCAATAAGTCAATCCTGATTGACATCTATTTTGGGTTATGTCATCTTGCAGATGTTGAAAAAAGAATAAACTCCATGTTGACTGAATGTCCGGATAATTGTGTTCAAATGTAGCGAGTACTGTAGAAGTAAAACATCATCATAAGAATGCAGACTCAAACTGTACAGATACCAGAAAAATCTCCTGAAGTATTTTGTTACTTTGAACCATACACTGTATTATTGTCATCTTGAAATGTCTTGTGGCAGCTCCATGAGTGGACTGGAAATGATTCACATAATCTTCCAAGTGGTGAAGCATTCACGGATACTGAATGTCGTCTTGGCCCACTAAAAGTGACAAAAATGAACCAGTATTCTATTTTATTGTAAAAGTGTCATGTTTTCTTATTTTTGGTTTAAAACACACACACACACACACACACACCCACACACACACACACGCACACACACACACACACACACGCACACACACACACACACACACAACAGTAACATCAAAAAATTATTTGTCATGCCAGAACAATAAAGTGGAAACCCAAATGAAATACAAAAACAAATGTTAAGATATTAAAATAACTAAACAGAGGTACCTCAAAAAAGGGGACAAGAATTATTTCATTAACAAAGCTGACTAACTAGGTGTTCAATTGCTCTAGGGGAGGCTCTAGTGGTCGCGGAGAGCAGGTTCTCCGAACACATTGACACAATGGTGCCAAATATGAACGTTACAGTCAAAAGCCAGCAACCTCGATTCTTAGTTGTCTCTAAAGCCCGCCGCATCTCGACGGCCACGACCAGTCAACTGAACTAGTCAGTCGCACAGTTTTCGCGTTTTATGTTTTCGTGTTTTTTTTTTACATTAAAAAAGCATACCTGTCAACTTGTACGTTTTCCCCGTATTTTATACGTTTTTTTTATCATTTCAAATCATGTACGGCGTATTACAACTTTTATACGGAAAAAAAACAACCCCAGCCGCTGGGGGGCAGTGCCCTCCCCTGGGGGTGCACTGTTCCCCAGTGCCGGTCCCAAGCCCGGAGAAATGGGGAGGGTTGCGTCAGGAATGGCATCCGGTGTAAAACTTTTGCCAAGACGACCATGCGAGTTGGTAGGACGGTTTACAGGGGCGGATGGAAATTACTGACTCGCTGTGGCGACCCCTGAATAGGGACGTGCCGAAAGGAGAAGAAGAAGATACGGGAAAAAAACAATTATGAACCGATCTCACAAAGACCATTTTGGCTCAAATCCAGATCATCTCACCTGCTGGTATCCAACGACAATGCCGTCGTCGATCAGTACTATTGTCACGGCAAACCAGCAAAAGTTATCCTCAATCGTATATTTTTTTTCATCGCTGTGTACGGTCGGATTGATAAAGCATGATGTACGCATGCGCGGTAAACCGCTGTACAAGTTTTTGTTGCTTTGTAAGGGGAATCGTAATCATTTATAAGGGCAGGTATTAGCCAAGGTTGACAGGTATGAAAAAGATACCTAACTTTCGACGCCTTGTTTTATCTCAAAAGCTGAGCATTTTAACACTTGGTTTGTGTGTGTGTGTGTGTGTGTGTGTGGGCACTGTGAGCATGTACTGTAATAATTTTGTAAACTGTCGCTCTATGACGTTGAATCCATTACTTTAGTTTACGAGATCTGCCACATCCAACATGGCGGAAACGCCGGTACGTCACACCAGTTTGCTCCAATGAGGCGTCTATTGCCATATTTGTTCGCTTCACTTTGCCCCATCCACGACGGCGTCGTCCCTGACGTACAATTGGCGCTCGAAACGATGGCATTCACGGGTTTTTTTGTTGTTCTTGTTCTTGTTCTTTTGTGTGTGTCTACGATGGGTTTGCGAGCATTATGGGCCAAATAAACCCTCAAACATATTTACAGAACAAACAAACGTGATATATTCACATCTTTCTGTCATTCATCACTGCATATTAATTTTAACCCTGGAGAACCCAAGAACCCTTTTCTTCTTTGGAAAATGATTAATTTTACATTAAATTACTGCTATATGTTCACTGAACACCAAAATATATGTTTTTCCAAATATTTAATGCTTTAATCCTAATTTAGGATTAGGGCCAAATTTGACCCTTTGGGATTTAAGGGTAGCACTTGAGTAGCAGAATTTATAGGGGCCAAATTTGACCCTGTAGGTTCTCCAGGGTTAAAGAAACATATTTTTGGTAACTACTGGGCATTTAGGCTTTTTGTATTTAATTGATGTAGGACTTGTTTGAAATATCCTAAATATTTTGTTTATGTTCTATACATTTATTATTTGTTGTGGCTCAGTTCATAGAATAAATTATATATAAATGGATGTTTGTTGTGTTTGTTTTGTCTCATTAATTAAAAAAGAGAGACCGCATATGGGCTCTTCTACCTGTTGTTCTTTACATTGTTGGTAGCCCACATTGTGATATATTGTCCCATTAAAGCACTGGTAATCCGGATTTGGTAAAATTGAAAATTTGAAAACGGTGTCAATCAGTATCAGGGTCATCCAAGGCAATGTTGCTTCGAAAAATCGGATTACCTGATCTTGGATAGCAAAAAAATAAAATAAAGGAATTTCCAAATCCGGATCATTTTGATCCAGATTACATTTTCTGAACTCTCTCTCACTGTAGTGACACAAAACGTATCCGGGACTGCGGGTACATCTAATTTGCAAATCTAACCCTCTTTGCTCGTCGACGACCATGTCAGTTACTTGGTATTTAACTGAGTTTGCAAGTCGAACATAAATGTACCCATGGCATGGGGCGGGTCTAATTGCGTAACTTCTCGTTCTGAACTTCCGAGAGCGTTTGGCTGTATTTAGCGGAAGTAGAAAGGGTGTCGCTAGTGGCATTCACAAAACTTTACAATTTGTACCAACATTCTCGTTTAAATCACCGTAAATGGCTTACCCAGGATACGGTGGGGTGAGTACCTTAAACACGCTCACGTTTGTCTTCATAATCGATTAACAATCCGTGGTTATGACTTTCGTGCGTCCCAAAGTATTTCGCAGTGTTTCAGCACAAATATGTGAAACCGTTCGTCGTATTTTGCGAGTGTCACGCTTAAAACCCAAATAACTTTTGTGTCAGATTGAAATAACCCTTGGTAAATGACTTCCGGGTCGGAAAATCGCACCACAACCACCCAACCGCCCGTTTAACTAAAGTGGTCAGTTCCGTTTTGGATGTCATTTATATACGAACCAACTACAGTAATCTAATACGTAACAAATTTTAGATCTAATAAAACAGTGGTTGAGTATCTTGGGACGCGTTACACATATTTTTCGTTTTCCCGTCGCGCACCGCCAAGTAGAGCCCAAGATAGCTCAGACTTGACGCGGACCCGCGCAATCATGCTCATATATATTTCCGCTGGTTAGTATACCTTTTGTTCCCTCTTAATGTTGTGTTCCACTAATTTGTTTAAAATAGATGTTCAAACGGTACAGCCCCAAATAGTAGGGTTAGTGTTTTAGCACACGATCACGCAGGTATAGTTCTAAGTGTGTGTTTGTCGTTATTAATACGTCTTTATCCATTATTACTCTCAATGCCAGGGGGTTAAGAAACATTGTGAAGCGTAAAGCAATTTTTTTTGTTTGGTAAGCAGCACAGAAATGATTTTTGTTTTCTTCAGGAATCCCACTCGATCACTAACGATTTGCGGTTATGGAAAGCTCAATGGGTTAACGATTTATGGTTGGCACATGGATCTGAACACTCAGCAGGAGTCCCTACGCTGAAACACCAGTTTTCTGGGAGTATTTTACATTCTGTATGCGATAAAGCAGGTCATTTCCTTTTACAAGTAATCAACACGGGAAACATCAATATAATAATGTTTAATATATATGGGTACAACTCAAATTACGAAAATAATAACCAGCAGGAGTCCCTACGCTGAAACACCAGTTTTCTGGGAGTATTTTACATTCTGTATGCGATAAAGCAGGTCATTTCCTTTTACAAGTAATCAACACGGGAAACATCAATATAATAATGGTTAACATATATGGGTACAACTCAAATTACGAAAATAATAACCTTTTTGAAGAATTAGAAAAACATATTCAACATTCACTTGCTAAATTCCCAAATTCCGGTCTAGTTATAGGCGGTGACTTTAATACGATATTGCACCATAACATGGACTGTTGGCCTCCTCGTAATCAATCTTCTCTAAATAAGACCCTGAAGGTATTTATGCAGACATTTAATTTGATTGATATATGGAGGAGTAATAATCCAAACAAAAAGAGTTCACCTGGAGTAATAGAGATGCCACCAGGAGGTCACGTATCGACTTCTGGCTCATATCTCAAAATCTTAACATCAATCCAGTTTCGGTTGAAATCATTACAACACCTTTAACTGACCATAATGCGGTCCTCATCTCCATCCCTTTACACTCAAACTCTCCTAAAATATGTAAAAGTGTCTACTGGAAGCTTAACAACTCTCTATTACAACATAAAAAGGTTCAATCTGATATTGAATACCTTCTTAAAAAGTTCTGGAACAAAGCAAAAGTTGACAATTCTTTTCGTAGCAACTGGGAACTATTTAAATTTGAGACTTGTCAGTACCTTAGGAAATATGGCAGTAATTTAGCTAAAGCG